>NC_059493.1:4177260-4515762 GCF_018139145.2 Gymnogyps californianus | reverse complement strand
GTGTGGTATAGCCTAATTTCCTTCAAATAACAATAATGACGATGCAGCGTTGAGCGTTGCTGCCCTGGTAGGGGCATTCCTGGAAATGAAGCTTCTGGGATCCATCTGGCAGTCTGTGTTGCGGGCAAGGTCTTCCCAGATGTTACCAGGGTGCTAGTTTCATGCATGATTTTCTGTAAAGGAAACCATGTTTTTTGGTTGTCTGTCTCATCCTTTCTCCTCCCCCATCTCCCCGAGCCTAGTGTGGTTGTTGTTTCTCCTCTGAGGTTAAGCTACAGTTAGAGAGAATAAAATAATGAATGCAATAAGGAAAGGAAACTGGAGTTTCTTTTTAGCATTTCATTTTTATTTCTGTCAAATGACACTTCAGGAGCTGGAGCCTGTTAATGCTCTCTCCAAGGAGCAAGGTTTCTTTTGAGAGAAGAACTACGGGGAAATGCAGCAGCAACAACAAAAGTGCACCAGAATCCTTCAGACCTGGGCATTCTCTAAAGAGCTCTGGCTGTCATAATTTACACACCTTGCCTAATTCAGAGCACATGTCTCAGCTACAACAGGCATTCAGTAGACATGCTGCTGTCTTCCTCTCAGTGGGCCTGCTGTGAGTTTGTCAGCAATGCTGTTAACAATGACAAAGTAGTTCATCAATATATATATATAGGTTTTTTTTTTTAACACCAATATCCTAGAAGCAGCAAAAATCTTGTGCGCTGTTCCTATGCAGTTTTCTCTCCTGTAGCCTTAGGGAGAAATGCAGCAGGTAATAGAGCTTCTGCTGCTGGATACTGAAACCCTGTTCTCCTTTCATCAAGTAATTGGCAGTTTGTTTTTTAATATAGCACTGTCTGTGGTTTGTTCTTATATTTGTGAGTGAGATTATCTGGATTGTTGGTAAGCTACTCCATTAGCACCGAGCTCAGAAATCCTGCTGGGCCAAGGATTGCGCTGATCTGGAAGCAGTATTAAATGCATTGCATATATGTCTACATGGGTTCCAGGCAGAGCCACTTGTACTCCTGTGTCATATTTTCCAGCACTTCTAGATTTGGAAGGACATAGTGCCTTGGATGCAGGGCTGTGTGGACATGACAGTCCAGCTTTCAGGCCTAAGCTTGTTCTGTGTCTTCTGTGTGGTACACGACTAAGTTAGTAAGTCCTCCCGGATCCAGAAGCACTTGCAAATATGATGCAGAGATATTTGAGCTGGCTTTGCAGGAAATCCATCTGGATGATTCTATTTCCTGGGGATTTTCCTACCACTGCAATACCTAATGCCAACTGAATTGCACTTTATAATCAAAAAATCATCACTTGCGCTTATCCATGGACCTTTAAGCTGCCATTTGCCTCAGCGGGACTGATGGGAATGGATTAGAAATTTGTTGAAATTCAAGACTTATGACTTAAAACCAACAACAACAAAAAAATCAAACGTAACTGAAAAATGTTTTTGGAAGCTGGAACAGCTTAACATAGGGAGAAATAGAAGAGTGTCGGATAAAAATTTTGTCTAGTCTGAAGCTTCTGATGAGACTCCTATGGCACAGTGAGCTGCATGTTTCATCCTAGAGGAACACTGTAAAAGTGGAAATGCATAAAAAGGTAACATGAAGGAATATAAAATAGCACATGGCGTGGAACAGGGGCATAGTTAAGCATAGTAAGTTAAGCAAAGAGAGTATTCAATGAAATTGAAAGACCGCAGACAAAGAAAGAAATAGCATTATTTTGAGGTATAAGTTGGCCTCTGGCATTCGTTCCCAGTCAATGTTACAGAATTCATGATTATCAAAGTTTATAAGTATTCTGTATGGTTGTGATATTGAGAATAGGGAATTTTATTTTAGGAAGGACGTAGCTAACTGCTGGGTGAGTTCTAATACCAATAACTCTGTAATCATGCATAGCAGGATTTTCTAGAAGGGCTCATCATAGGATTTGAAGGGTCAAATGTGGTGTCTGATGCGGCAACACCCGTGATCAAAGCCTGTGTGTTTGGCAGAGCCGCTGAAAAAGTCCTCTTAGCAGCCTATTGCAAGACCAAGTTGAGCAAAGAAAACACAAATCCAAGGGGAGAGAATAGATAAGCCCAATCCATAGCTGTGAGCCTTAGATTTCACCTTGTTTCAATATGAAAGTGTGACATAGTTCATAAGGTTTATTTCATCCTCAGTCTCCATTTATGGCATTGATCTGAGAACAGCCAGGAACCTATGCACCTAACCCTGTCAGCTGATTGTCATTTAGGATGTGTTGACCCACTAGAAATTTACTGGCCAATAAAAGAACGAATTCCACAATTTTCATACTGCTTTTATGAATTTCTTGTGGGTCCACAATTTTCAGCCGCTTGGCAGGACTGTTTTTAATGGGTGTATCTGTGTTGCTGTCAGGCTCTGGTGTTGTGCGAGGTGGCACTGGAGTGTGGAATGGGCAGTCTGGGAAATGGCCCCCCTCTGAGCTGATAAAGGAACCCTCTGCTCTGCTTACCTCCTCCCTCCCCCTCTTCCTACTGCTTAAGGAGCTTGGTCTGACTCATGTCTGGCCTTTACAACATGTGGTAAGAGTTAGGAGGAGGGAAAAAAAGCAAAAAAAGGTGGGGGAAGGGTAGGATGGGAAGGTTCCACAGAATTTAATAAGACTGTTTAGAATTTATGCTAAAATCCTACAGGGAAAGTATACTCCCCTCCACCCCCCCACCTCTGATGTTTTTGCAAGTTTAGAGCCAAGAAATGCAAAATTTGGGTGGAGGTGTCAGAAAAGATATGGAGGTAGGGCTTGTAGGTAGAAAAAAATGAAGAAAGGGGTGTTAAAAGGAATACAAAGTTAGACCCTGGGCTTGGTGGAAATAGTCTTAAAGCTGTTGAAGTCACATTCCATTTTATACCAGCTGGAGGTCTGTTCCTCTCCCAAACAGTGGTTGGGAAGACTGATTGAACTCGCACTTGGCTGCAATGTTGGGTAAGTGTTTAAGGAAATAAAATGGATGTTGTTCAAGCCAAAGCTGCAGAATCCATGTTTTTTCAATCCCATCCATATTTTTCAGCCTCATGGAAGATAGTTTGGAATTGTTTCTAAATGCAAGGATTTGTTCAAAAATACAGCTCAGCTGCAGAAGTTTCAGGCCTGGGTTTACTTTGTACCCAGCCTTTCCACTGCCTTGATCCAAAGTTTATGGGAATTGGTCTCGCGTGCATTGCTAAGTAGGGTCTTAATGGTATGCTTGCTAGTGTAGATCCTACAGGGAGCGTTTGTGTTTTCCCTTGAACGTCTTAAGGACACATTTGCTTGTGTTACCTCTGTGTGGGCTTTTTGGCTGCTCATGTACTAATTTGTTGACATAAGAATATAACCATCTTTTCAAGCAGCATCTGCTTGTCTTTCTTCCATGAATTCTGCATATTTTCTACTCTGTTTTTCCAAAAGCCGCTGGGCCTACATCCAATAACCTCTCCCCAACTCTTCCAAAAAGTGTTTCCGGCAATTGCCCAACAGCCTGAATAAGGATGAGAAAAAAGAAACTTATCTGCATGAGAACGATTGTAACAGTGCAACGAATTTGAATAAAATAAGCCTGCCCCCCCCCCCAACCCCCCCCGGCAAAACATGTGATCAGTGGAGTCCACAGCAATGAAGTTTAAAAGCAAGGCCTTGGGGTACAGTTGCAGCAGTACTATAAAAGCAGTTTGAAATCTTCTCACTTAGGGCTTTGATTTGTGTTTATTTACAGTACATTAGTTTCAGATGGTGCTCTTTTTCACTGCGGAGCTGGTGGAGTGAAGTGTGCCTGCATCTTACTCAAGTTATGGACAAAGACGTAGCTCAGCGTGCCACTGAAGGTGTGTTTAAGCTAAGCTTAGCTGGCTTTTACAGGCAAGCAGGCCCAGGTAAATGCTGCTTATTGTGTTCTGCCAACTCTGCTCTGAGAGGTAACCCCCAGAAAGGGAGCAGTATGAACTGCTAAGGGCAGAAACTTCTTTCAGACTTCACAGGTAGATTTGTGAGAGCTTGTCTGTCAGCATGTTACTCATGCAAGTTTCTTGATGAAAACCACCAGAATGATACATAAAGTATGTAAAGGATGAACTTGCGTGCTACCCTTGCACTTCATGGGTTGTGAATGCGGAACATCAAGCCCCTTTTGAAATGAGATCAATCTTTTCATGCGGTGCCAGATATAGCTCTTAATTGCCCTGTCGTAATGCGTTATTCCTTTGCTAATAGTTTGAATTATTTCTTTGTTAACCTTTACACAGCCAATAACAAATTAAACATCATTATCTGAGTTTAAAATAGGCTGTAAATCTTGAAGCCCTGGTTAATACTCAGGTACTTACAACAAGGGAGCAATAAAAGGGCATTTAATGACACTCTGAAACGCAACGTGGGAAGTGTTATAAGCAAAAGAGAAGAAAACAGGGCAGTTATGAATTGGCCATGGAAAGATGAGTTTACATAAATGACTGTTCTCAAAATGTGTCTCTGATCAAAGTGGAGAGCTTTTCTTTTCAAGTTGTGGGCAAATAACATGGTTCCAATGCTCTAAATTGCTTTGACTCGGCAAAATTGAAGGCATGTAGTAAAATTTTCAACAAAATCACTCAGTGTTCTGCAAATAACGTTGGCATGAGAGAAATAGCATTGACATGAGAGATTTGAAATTTTGGTCTACTCTCTATTATGAATGTTTATTCCTCTCAGCTACGTGCACCTTTGGTTCGATACAGCCAGTTTTTGTTTTCCAAGGGTGACTTTGGTTCTGAAGCTGCCTGTTACATACACCATTTTGGCAACCTCTGCTTTTAGCATTGGGGGGGCGGGGAGGGGGGGGGATTAATTATAGATGAAGGGATATCAGAAAAATTATTTCCATTGCAAGTAGAAATATCCCACACAGTTTGAGCTATTTGTTATACATCCTTTGCTTACTTGATCAGGATATGATACAGCATTCATATGAGGAGAGACTACATAAAGACTCTAACTTGGAAATTACAAAGCTGATGAAGGATTGAATAGAGGTATAAGAAATTATGAATGACCCAGAGAAAGCGAGCAGGGAATTGTTGTTAATTGCTTCTCATTTCCCCATTGGGTCACCCTAGTGAATTGTCATGTATGGCCTTCAAACAAATAAAAGGGAGGACTTTGGGGTTGTGTACGTGGACTCCCATACTAATCCTAACTAGCAGACAAGCTTCTTAAATTCTGTAACTATAGATCTTCGGAGTTTTGTATCTAGCTTTGTGTACCTCCATTTGCTCATGTGTATAATGAGGCCTATATTTGGTAAACCTATATCTATTGTGAATGTTAAATGAATTATCTGTGAGCTGATTTATAGGTGAATGCAGGAGACTGCAAATATTCATTATTAATCAACTGATTTGTAAAGGATCCTTTCTGTGTACTTCATTTCTCTCCACGCATGAACCATTTGAGGCTATAATTAAAAGGAGGGCTTAAGCCATAAAATTCAGATTGGGCTATAATGGTCTTTGTTCTAGATACTCAGACTCAGAATTCCGGTTGATATCTGTCTCACTGCCCCACTTCTGCTTCTCTCTGATATGGTAGAGGTCTTGTGAGAAGTGCTAATTTAGGTGCATCTTTCCATTATGTATGGGAAGAACTCAGAAGCTGAGAAGACTGTTTCGAGGCCCAAATCTCATCCTGTCACATTTAGAAGAGCTAAAGATAGGAAACATTTATTTGGGGAATTGATTTTATTTAGCTCAGTTCTGTAAAGCACGATTTGCTAAATTTTTTACCGAATATGGCTGATTAGATTTACTCCTGGTACCTTTCGTAAATAGTTTGTGTCCTGTCAACCTGCTTTCCTTTTTCTTCTGAGAACTGAGAAATCTTTGTTAATTACATATTGCATTCTTTGTTTTCCAGCTCACTATACATGTATAACCAAATCAGCACGCAGTCAAATAATTGCCACAGGTCTCGAATTTCTTAGACAAAACTGGCATTGTGTGTTTTTGTTGTGTTGTTTTAATAAAAATGTGATGTGGTTGTGTATTCTAAACCTAGCAATGTGTGACCTAAGTGCACTGTATTCACATTACCTGTGAGAGATAACAAGGTTAGAAGCAGACAGGGGTATAGCCAAGTCCTGTGGTTCTGACTAGACAGAGGGACTATGGATTTGTGGAGGCTGGAAGTCGCGGAGAAGGGAGGAGGCTGGGGCTTTGTGCCAAGGTATCTCATTAGAGTTCTGATCTGTGATGTTAAAACATTTCTTTATATATAATCTTTAGACAAATGTTACCTGGATAAGCATTCAAAAGAACTTACCTGCAGATAAATTTTGTGCTGCGTATAGCACGCATCACGTTATAGTCTTGTAAGGATGATGAGATGTAGAGGCAGGAGACCTTGCTGTATCCACAACTACTCTGCATTGGTAAGTCTACTTTTCTTTTTCTGTTCTTTCACCAACATACAGGGGAGAAAATGGTCTCCTTTATAGGTGACTGAAATCTTTATGCATTTTAAAGCACAGCTGTCTACTCTCCTGCATGTAGTAGTAACTATACCACTTTCCTGGATTTCTGCAAAGATGTCTAGCAGTTCTGAATAAGCAGGCATGGGGTGTGTGGCTTCATGTTGCAAGCAGAGTGACTCGAGGCATCCAAAATGCACCTTACTCCCTGTGTATGCAGTGTGCATGTGGGACACATCTGATTTGGAGCATGTCTGCACGTGTAGTAGGTCCAATGCAGATGAGTGCATGGGGGCTGCTTTTGACCTGTGAATGTTGACAGGTGCGACAAAGTGCTCTTCTCTGTTTGGGTGGAAGGTTGTGTGTAAAGGTGTAGTGTTACATGGGACTTGGATGTAAATGTTGGATGTGGGCTAAAAATTTCAGTGCTTTCAGACTGGAAGATGGCAGGAGAAATGATGGTGATTAGTTTAGTTTGGAGGGCGTTTCCTCTCTGGGGTTGAGAGAACAATTCCCTCTCAGATGTGCTAATAATCTGATGCTTGCAATCGCATACATTCCCCTTCTCTCCTCTGCTACCCTGCAAAAAAATAACTGTAAGAGACCACAGAAACTACATCTAAAACATTAATTGGTATGCGTAAATGCAGTAACAGTTGCATTAGAACTAAGTAACATATTGCTGGTAGTCTCAGAATGACAAGAGGTCAATAGAGGTAGCCTTGACGTGAGACAGTGTATTTGTCTGGCTGCTGCCTCTCTTCTACGCGACTTGGGAATAAACAAGAACCAACGATCAACTGATTTTCCTCAGCATTACAGTCACTTCACTAAGGTTGGGAGCAAGAGGGTTAACAGACATTTAGCTATATCCTTAGGATTGCAGAGTGTGTGTGTGTATATATGTACACCCACTAAATTTTTTACTTATTTGGAGCATGAGCCCTTAAAAATCCGGCCAGTCAGCAAAGCCTTTTGGTCTTCTCTTCGTTGTGCCTCAGGGGTGGGGACCTGGAGCATGGCCTTTTCTGTGCGGGGAGGCTCACAGTTCCCATCATCTCTAGCCCTGCTTATCCAAAGGAACCTGGTTTCCCCTGAGATGGTGGATAAGTGGGATTTATACTTTTATATGAGCTGGCCTGGCAGAGAGTTTTCAATGGAATATAATGAGAGAGTCTGTCCAAGTTGGGGATGGAGGGCTGTGTGAGGAAGAAACCCTTTCTAGCTCAGTATATTTTTTGGGGTTTTAAATGATTTTTACCTTTACAATTGTCATTTGTCTGTCTTGGGGAGTCAAGTCTGTCCTCCTGCAACCCAAGATGAAGGTGAGTTTCCTGCCTGCAGCACAGAAGTACTTTGGTTGGGGGCTCAGAAATTTTCTTGCCTAAGGGACAAACCAATTCACAGGAGAAGAGCTGGACTGCAGAAGATGTTAAAGAAAAGCAAGCACAGACGTTCATTCATTTAAAAAAAAAAAAATGCATATATTTATATATTACAACAACAACATGTTGTTGCTTGTTACTGTTGATTACTTGTGTTACATTAGTATTGAGAAAGCCAGCTGTGATTAGGATTAGGTTTTTGAGGATCTGAAGCAGAGCTGTGGGTTTGATTCACTTGGCCATGCTAGGACTCTGTAGCAGAGCTGAGAATGGAACCTGGCATTTCTGAGTTGTAATATTTTGTCTTAACCGTCTCACTGTGGCATCTTTTCCTTTGTAATTCATCCTAATGATAGCAGCTGTAAATTAGAATGATGTTGTCTCAGCCTATTTCCTACAGTAGAACTGTGTTGCTGGTGAACTGTAAGCCAAATTGTTAGTGGTGTCTGTAGCCCTAGAAGCTGAACCTTGCATCTTTTCTTCAGTAAATTCCAGGATTATAAACAATTATGCCTGGGACATTTCCAGAGTTTGCACACATCACTTGCCTGTTGAATTTGTACTGCAAAATTAAAAAAAAAAAACAACCACCAGCTCACACCCCAGTGCCTAATGGGGTGGTGGTGGTGGCTGGCTTGGTGGAAGACGGGTTTCAAGTAGATTGGTTTTTTCATATGTTTCCAGGGAACCACAGTGTGTTAAGCCCTATTTTATTTTTATTTTCTGCTGAAAATACCATGATGGTTTGTTTTGGAAGAGGAATTGTTGGCCCTGATGTCCTAGCCAGATCCCAGTTTAGGAACTGGGTCATTGCATTTTCCTACCTATGATTCCTTATGAGGTTATTGAATAACATCTGTCCTCTGTGCTATGACCTAACCGGGTTTAAATACATTCCACCCCATATGTGATAGCATTTCTATAGGAGGCAAGTAACTCCTACTTCTGCTTGCACTACTTGAAGATACTCCTTCACCCCTATTTTCTTAAAAATCTGTGAAGATGAAAAATACTGCAGCGATGCAAACTATTATGCGCTGAGGTTGGCTTGTGTAGAGGAGTAGGGGTGTTTTTTCTGTTTTCTGCTGTTGGAGATGGGTGGCTTTTGCGACCACCAGCCTAAGCCAAAGATGAGAAAAATGTGGGGAGAGGCCAGATCCTGGAGATGCTTATTGCTGAGCTGTAGGCAGCTCTTCTGACCTGCTGCGTCTCAATAGTAAACATTTGCTGGATTGTGCCTACAGACAGGATTTTTATTGATTTTTTTTTTTTTTTAAAGGTGCTTGTTTAGCTTTTTAACTGTTTAACACCTGTTATCTTTTATTGCAACTTGAATTGGAAATATTTTTAAAAGAAAGAAAAGAAGATGAGCTGCTTGGTTTTGAGTCTTGTACAGTCTAATAACGTGGAGTTTACGTTTTACCTAGAACAAAACCTACATAGAGGACTTGATGGTAAAAGTGCAGTTGCCCTTAATTCCACTGTATTGCAGTGGTATAGAGACAGGCAGAGAAGGCCTGAAAATCTGAGCACTACACTTGCCTTAATGGGCCAGAAACATCTGTGAAGTAGCCTTTAGCACAGCTTCTCAATGCTGCTTGACTCAGTTACTTGTTTTTTACTTGAAGGGACTTTGGAAAGTTTGTGGTGCACAGGGGGCAGCAGGACGTCAAGGAGGTGGACTCCGGGCATCATTAAAGGTGTCAAAGGTCGGCGATCTCAAAATTGACACACTTGACCCATTTCCTTGCCACGCTGGACCTTGAGTCTGGAGTGAGTTCCCCTGGGGACAGCGCAGTGGGTTTGAAGCTGAATCTTCAACCCTTTCTTCCCATGAGGTGTATAATTCGATATTTATAGCCTTTCTCTCCAACAAGGTCTATGGCACCTCGGGGACCCATTCAGTAAAGAATGCTGATTCCCTTTATGAATTTTTGATGGGGGAGGAGGAGCAAGGGAGACCACAAGGGAAACTTGTGAAATGTTAATATTTTTTTTCTTTTTAGCAATGTTATGAACAGGCCCTCTGATTGTGTTTGCTAGGATAAAGTTGTCTGAATTTTCTTTTTCCTCCCTTGCCCCATTCTCGCCTGCAAAGCAAGAAAACAGAAATGAACATCTCCCACTCCACAACTTCTCAGTAATGCACAGATTTTTCAGCTGCTGTCCTCCTCCAAAAATAAAGATGATCAGTAAACAAGATACTTTCCTTGAATATGGTCTAAATGAGCCTGCTTTGTTCTGCTTTATTTTGGTGGTCCATGGGGGTGGCACTCCTGGGACTGGGAGTGTCTGACTGTATTTCAGTGCAGAGGAGGAAATGAGGGGTTTGCTTTTACTTAGCGTGTATGAGTGCACATTACTCATAGTTGTAATTTTTCTTCTTCCCATCATGCACGCAAACAAATGTACACCCCTGCCTTCTTTTTGCAGGTGAAATGTTCACCAGTGTGACTTTAACCACAGTTTTCATTACAGAGGGTGTTTTGGGTTTTTTTTGTGGTTTTTTTTTTGTGTGGTGGGCTTATTTGTTTGTTGGTTTTTTGTTTGTTTTTTTTTTTTTAAACGTACTTTAAACAAAGCTTTGCATAAGTAAATCTGATTTTATGCCCTTTTCTGGTGGTTTTGGATTTACTTACAGTTTTCTTTTGCTTTGCGTGATGTATGGTCCATCTTGTAATAGACTAAGAGGAACCACTGGTGTTTAATTTTTGTAAGAGAACATCAGTCAAGGGTCAAACAGGGCAAATGTACCCAAGCTTTCATCAGTAAGAAAAGCCAGGGTTAGAGCTAGTGAAAGAAGGGTAATGGTAATGCAGGTGCTCAGATGGTGATTTTTGAGGGGAAGAATATCTTTGATTTTTGGAAGAAAAGACATGATGAAAAGCGTGTGCATCAGAGAGAAGGTTTGATAAGATTTTTTCATAGGTAGCATATCCTTGTTGAGGCAGGGAGCCGATGAAATAAATGTTGTATTCCTGACTGTGACCAGCCTGCTAGACTGACTGGCCAGGACACCTTTCACCCTTTCATCTCTCTCTCACCTATTGAGATTTTCAGAGTGTCTGTGGTTAAGTGCCCAGTCCAGTAACCTTCCTGGCTTTGACTGGGACCTCCTACTGCTTATGTGTTACAAACAGTAATAATATAGCCACAGGGTGTCCTCTGGTTAGGTGAAGTCAGTGGGTTTTGGACTATAACCTTCAGGCCAAATATTGATGCGCTCCTTTTACTACTGTGAAAATAACTGTCTATGATATATGGCAATGTGAGATGCAGGGCTAGGCCCAAGTTGTAGTAACCTCCTGCAGGCACACCAGCATCTCCTTTGCTCTCTGTGTGAGGCTGCATGAACATGGGACATGCTATGCCACTGCCACATCCTCCTTCAGTCATTTGAGCTTGGGCTATAAGGCCTGGGTTTGCTCCACATTCAGAAGTCAGGTTTTTTAGCTCTGAGGGCCATTTGTGCTCTGTAATAAGTAGTGTTTCCCCCTCTCCCTTCATGTTCTGAGGGGAGGGTGTCAGGACAGTTTGTATGATGCTTTTTTGGATGCAGCATGTTGGTAGGTAGACCTGTTTTCTTAGCTGAACCACACAGTTAACCTGTGAAGCTCATTGCGATGTGGTTTTATTGGGGCTAAGCACTTTGTACTACACAAAATAAAATTCTTCTCTTCATGGCAGAATTCAAATGTTACATCAAATAAAAAGAAAAAATATACCCTCACCTACCTCTTTGGACAGGGCTACTGATACAGCTGGCTAGTCATTCTGGTTTAATTAGAGTTCTACTTCCATTCATGTTCTGCCTCTTCCTACCTTGAGGTAGGGTTTTGTGCTTTGTCCTATTTGAATGTTCTCATCTGGATCTGTCCACAGAAACCTTATCCACTTGCTTTCTCCTTTAATGAGAATAAGACTTGCTTTCTATGAGCTGTGAAGCTTCTACGATGATGTAAAAATCATGTTGCAAAGTCCTCTGTCAAGAGCTTTGCATAGTATGATGAGTTGAGCCTCTTTTTCAGTGCGAGGTGATGTAGGCATTGCTATGATAAGTCAGATAACTCCATATGCTAGTAGGGGATTGAGATTTTAAGACTATTAAGGGTGTTTTACTTTGGATGGGGGAGGTAGTAAATCTAACATCTGTACTGCGTTGTGCTTTTCCTATTGATTGACTCATAAAACAATATTTGTGAAAACAGAGGCAATTACTAACTTACCCTTGATCCTGGAGACACTTAAAACACAGGCTCTCATGAGTAGTCCCGGGAAGTAAGCCAGTGCCTATAGTTTTGGGGTCTTATTGCTGAACTGTTAGATCAGGAAACTGGAAATGAGAACTCTCAGTATTCTGCATTGCTCTGAGGGGTGTGTATTGTCTAGTAGTGAGATGAAGAAAAGAACATCAGGGAATAGATGAGGTCTGCTCTGTTTCTGACTTGAGAGGAGGAAAAAAAAAAAAGAGGTCTGGATCTTTGCCTTAGATTTTCCCATCTGTTCGATACGGATTAAGATACTTTCTCTGCCTCCCATCAGGGTGTAAAACTTAATGGATTAGCTTGGCTGCTTTTTGATTCCACCTGTTAGGTGCTATATTATCAAGCTTGTTAGATGCTGTGTTCTCCAACAGCTCCTTTCTTTATAATCTTTATCCTCATTACTTTTTGCAAAGTCAGTCAAACTTTTTTTTTTTGAGTACTTGTTTTCTTCTCAGACTGATCTTCCAGAATTTGACTTTGTTCCAAAATTTGCCTTCTCTTACCCAATCCTCAAATATTCCTCCTTTGTCCTGTCTCTTACATATGCTTACTGTTTCCCTGCCTGGTCAACACTTACTATCATAGCTTTGTGATGCCTATATCAATAGTCTTGCAAGGTAAATTTGACTGTCTTTTATTCTGATGATGATGTCAGGTTCTTTTCCAAGAAGTTTTAGTGCTCCATTACCTTAAAGAATCACAGGCTTGAGGTCAATCTTAACTTCTTGTTTCTTGATAACTGTGGGCGGCATCCTTCACCTGGTAATTTGCACCCATGCCCTTCATATCAGCTTCAGCTTTTCTCCTTTCATTTATCTTCATTTTTGTTTTGCCTTTTCCTGCTACTGTCTCACTGTCTTTGTAGATCCCTCTTTAAGCAGACCTCTCTCTTCTCCAGTCTGAGACTTGGTCGTTTCGTACATGTGTTACTACAACTTCCTGTCCTCCCCAATCGAGTAAAAACCATTCCCGTCGTTAGAACTTTACTCTGCATCCCTCTGGTTTTGAAAACTGTTCCTGGTTTCATGTGACCCTCGTGCAGTTCCTCTTCCATTTCATCATGCCCTTTTGCTGCGCCAAGACCTATCTCTTACCTTGTCACTGTTGTTCGTTCCAGCAGTCTTCATGATTTTTTTTTCTTTTCCTGTTCCCAACTTGTTAAACACCTTTGGGAACTTAGAAAAGATCTCCCAGTCTTTTCTATCAAAATAACCTATAACACTGACTTTTGTGATGAGCCACCTTGCCATCTTGATACTGTATTGGTTGACTTCGTCTTCCTTCTTTCTTCTTTAGTATGTTAGCTTATGAATTTGCATAGTAAACCCTATGGACGGCCAGTGTTTGTGCAGTATATTGCCAAGCATGCTTAAATTTTTGCCAGTGCTTTGCAAATATTTGCAAACGGTTGCTTTACATTGAAATCTTGTTGGGAACAGTCTATGGATGTAGAAAGCTTTCAGTATTAGCAGAGATAGGGACAACAACTTTCCTACCTAATAAAAACAGCTGAATATAAAAGCCTTCACACAAATGTGTTAAAAGGAGGCTGTTAGGACCTCTTAAATAAAGCATCCAATACAATTAAAGTGAACTAGGCTATTAAAAACGTACATTCCCATCCTGATGAAAGTAGGCTAATACAAACATTGATAAAACCCACACCATTACAAAAGTAGACACAGTTCTACAGACACCTATATAAACCTCCCCATCATAATAAATGTGAAGTAGACAGCAAACATTTAACAGAAGCCTTGTTCACCATAATAAAAGCAAATTAGCCAGGCAAATACCACAGGCATCTGTCAGTAGAATCCCTGATCTATTTTGAGTAACTTGGAGCATCTTGGTTCCCACCAGCCATCTTGACATGTGGCTGCACTGTAAATTGCTTAGGGAAAAAGCCAGGCATTTAGCAGTCGTAAAAGGAAAGGCTGCCTGCTGCTGCTTGAAAGGATTGCTGCTTTGTACATTTTATTTCAGTGCTCCTGCAGCAGGCCTGCAGACCTGACTCTTGTTTAGCTTCAGGCAAATGTGTCTCAGTTTTTCTGGCACGACTGTCTGTGTCTCTATCGAATGTTCCCTTCATAGAGAGATAAGATTCGTGCATGCGTAACTATTCACTCTGGTTTCCATGGTGTGACAAGAGTTCAGTGACAGACACTTCCCATGACTCTGGGGCTGAGGCTGACCTGCCCACTAGCCTGTGACGACTGGCTTTTCTGCTGGATGGGGTTTGTGGTGTTTTACCTACTACTTCAAAGTGACAATGGGTCAAAGTTGTTTTTCTGAAGTGACTAGGAAAAGGACAGGTAAATGGGGACGAGAGGAGAGAGGCAGATTAACTCTTGGTTCTCCTCTTCTGGTCATTATACCAGTATTGCTTTCTTCTTAACCACTCATGGGCGTAAAGTGCCACGAGTGTTTCTCATGCAGAGATGCTCACAGAGGCTAGGTCCTTGACAACTCCCAAATGGATATGGCATTCGGTTTCCAAAGCAAGACGTGAACTAAAATTTCCTGTTCCTATGCTGGCACTTAGGAAACCCTTTGTATTCTTAGCAAAGCTGATAGCAAAGTACTCATCAAATTCAGCAGCAAGACAGCTCATCTTTACGTTTTTGATGCTAGGCTCTGATTCTTGCTACCCAGCTATAGGTCCCATTTGATTTAGTGGCAACAAGGCACAATGTGTGTGTTACCGCAGCAAAGCCAGACACCTGCCCCTCATTTCCTAGCCATTCGTATAGGATTTGTGTAGCGTGTACAGCCTTTTGTTCTATATGAATAATAACCTACTATATCTGCTTAAGTTGATAAGCTCTTTGTTGTTAGAAATGCTGGTGGGAAGACAGGAAAGCACCCCCACGTATTGTTATACCAGTATCTATGTATTGTGTTAATTCATTGTAGGAAGGCATTGGAACCTAGTGTTTGTCAGAAGCTGATACTTGTTCTAGGGGGACCGATAATTTTTTCTGGTGTGGGACAGGAAAAGAAGAGTGATCATCTGAAGTTAAAATTTAATGCTTAAGTGGCCTGCTTTCAATTTTGTACTTTACCATAAGCTTCCTCAGTGACTTGGGGTTACTCAGTTCACTTCCACAAGCCTTAGTTTTCCTGTCTATGAAATGGTTATTATGGTACTTTTCTTACAACTAGTAAATGTCTGGATTGCTGAGATACAGTGCTGATAGTGTTTCATGTATGGATTGGCAAGAAAGATCTTAAATGAACTGAAAGTTGATTGTTTAGTATGTACAAATATTTTCCATAGTTTGTTTTGAAGATGGTTATATGGCTGAAATGCTGATTCTCCTCTATTGGGCAATTATTTCTGAGGAGCTATTACAGTTTTCGATCTAATCTCTTTCCAGTTTACCTCATTGTTAGTAAACAGAAAGTACCAACTGCTGATGGTGGTTATCAGTGAGTTACTGCTCTGGGTTATTTTGTTCAACTCCAGCTTTGGAAATGCCTCTTTTCTCTATTCCCTAATTGGATATCAGACAGAAAACAACCCAGTCCTGGGAACATGAGATTTTAATGTGCAGTGAATAAGTACCTTGAGACTGAAGCCTGTCACTAGAACTCATCTGGAATTGCTTACCACAGGGTAAATTTACTAGAAGCTGTGGCTTACTACTGGAGTTTAAAAGGTGGCACCTAAAGAAATCCTCTTAATGTCTCAACAAGGTGATGTTGACAGGTTCTTTGCATTAAGGACTTATGGCAAAGTCCAAATCCTTACTCACTAAGTTAGACAAATAATTATAGAGAATTTTTATCTTGATACTTTGCTCTGAGGTATCCATTCATAAAATATTTACAGTAGCTGCAGAGAATGCAACAACCGTTTTTGGTTTTTTGTTCCTTTCTTTTTCTTCTCTCTTCTTAGAACCATGATTCTTATTATCATAGAATTGTAAGAATAAAAATCAGGCTTTACATTTTTAGCAAAGACACTTCCAAGGTGAAATTGAATTTTTTTTCCTGTAAACTTCTGTCTCTCTTTTTTAATATACAAAGCCTGGAAATTTCAAGCCCTGGAAACTATATAAGAATAACTAATAAATGCAAGAAAATGTGGGGAAACATACCCAAATAATAGCTGTGTTCAGCTGAAGTAGACTGTATGTTTTTGCAGCTAACTCCCACTTTATGTCATTTTCCTAAGTCTCTTGCCCAGAATATTATGAGTGCTTCTAAAGATGTCAGATAGCCATTCAGCATCTATTGGGGCCTACAAACCTTTATGGAAGTCAGAAGGCTTAGCACTTGAATAGTGTTTAATAGCAGTCTATGATGGGAGATTGCCAAATTGGCTAAATTATACTGATTTTGATTCTGAAGTGGGGAAATAACATGGAAAAACTGCATGTGGTTTTTAAGAACTATATTCTATAATGATTTAACAATTTTAACCACATCCTATTTAAAAAATTAATTTATTTTTATGAAACACATGATGCAATGTGATTTATCTTATGAGGAGTTTATTCATTAGAATCAGAAAGAAAAAGTTTGGTCTTGGTTGATATTGGTTTAAATATTATTTAAGAATCTTGTAAAGATCTAAACTAGAAGCATCAATTCATTTTTTGGATTTAAATTTTTACTTTTCATTGGTAACTATGTAAACTGTGAAAAACATTCATGAGAAACCATTGTTATTTAAATACAAATCCATGGCTTGCTGGTGTTTTTAAAATATACGTTATTTTTGTATGGTGCCTAATTTTTTATTTTGAAAAATAACATTGATGTAAGGTAGTTAGCAAATGCTGGGGGTTCTTTTTAATTCTTTTGGAAACTACTTTGGAACAAAACTAGCAACATATTCTCAAAATTACTCTTTAGGTAAATATAAAAACATGCATGTGCATTGGGTGCCTCTTCTCAGTCAGTTATTTTGCATAAAAAGTTTAAAGTTCTTTCAGACAGATGGGTTGGATGGAATATTTAAAACGTATGACGTAATTAGTTAAGTGAACATACTGAACGAACACACAAATACGTGTGTTAGAGAATGGAAACTGATTCTAATATGGATTCTTAGTTAAGGTATGCAAACAATTTCTTGTGAAAAAAGGAGGAAAGATTGCTTTTCTACCTCTTTGCTTAAATCATTATTTCTTTTCGAGCAAAGAAATTTCCTGCCTATTTTATCAAGCAAACACTGTTAGTTTTTAGCTGGAAATAAGAGACTCAAAACAAATAATAATGTTGGGTTTGGTGGTATGTATTTTTCATAGAATCATAGACTAATTTAGCTGTTGCAGAATTTTCAAAACATTAGCTTCTTTGTTCTAGGTGGTTTCTGAATGGTCCAGAAAAAAGGCAGTTCCTGTCCCAAAGTACTTATAAGAGTTTCTAATTTTACTTGATATAAGGCTATAAGAAATTCAGAAATTCTTCCCATACTCAGCTTTCATAGGTGCCAAGGAGCAGTTTGGGATGGAGTTACTTTCAGCTGGAGATTGGTAGAAACTTTTATTTGTATTTTTGTTGGTAGATGTGGGTCATGACTTAAAAGAATCAAACCACTAAAATCTAAAAGAAACAGACTATCTCAAATTAATCTTTTGCCTCTGGATTTCTCGTTCCTAGTGCCATTGGTAGTGGCTATTTCTCTACCCCAGTGTCAGCTTGGTAACGAGGGGGGAGGCACAGCCAGTAGCTTGATTGTTCTGGATGAACTATCAGCGATCCATTGGGAATACTGGTACCTTGACCTCTCTGACCCTCAAAGTGCTGAGTGTGGAAAATGTGAAGTCTCCATGGACCTCAATATGCGCAAGATGTCAGAAAAATGCAGTTCTTGGAAAACTGTACCTTTTTTTTTTTTAAGGTTGCATCGTTGTGCTAACATTACAAGTTTTCCTTCTTTTTGTTTTGTTTTGTCCCCAAATGCGTGTTTTCCTTTTTTTATCCCTTCAGTAACGTTCACATTTTTATTGCGTTTAGGGTGTTCGCAGTTGTCCCAAGAGAAGAAAAATGTAATAGACGATTTTAAACACAGTTACATTGCAAAATTGTATTCTGTTTCTTCTTCTGCCTCCACCATGGAGCTGGGATCTCTTTTAATAATGTCTTCCCCACATTTAGCCAAAATCTCTGCTGAACTTGAGTAAACTTCCTACAGCTCCTTTTGGACTCATTAAGGGCCAAGCTACATTTCAATTTTGATATTTGGGTGTTTCCTTGGCAACAGTTTTTTCATTTGGACACATACAAGGTTATGGATCATACACTTGCTTCTCTGAATTCCCAAGTATTGTTCAGTGTAGTAGAGCACAGCCTGAGACTGTGTAATAACAAATCTGATTGCAGACTAGCTGTTTGTGACTGATGTTGCAATTTAGGATTTATAAGCATTTCCAGATTTTTTTGCCAATATCCAGAAATGTGTATGGTGAGCATACAACTTGCAGAAAGTTTAGTCAACAGTTTAAGATTTCAATTAGTGAGCCAAGATTTTTTTTTTTTTTTCTTCCCCCCTCCTCTCTTGAGGACAGAAGGGTGTACTCGATTTAAAGTTTATACAGTGCGCCTCTTTGGGGTTTGGTTGGTCGGTTGTTTTTTTCTGATAGCCATTCATGCTCTCAACACACTTGCCCCTTCTCTTAGTGCACTGCACATGTATTCTCTCCTGTTTTCAAATGTGATGTATAATGCTGTGTATGGACTTAGGAGTTGAGAATGAAAGTTCATCTTAGGCTGGCTTGAATAAATTATTTTTTCATTGCATATGCTTTGATTTCTGTATCTTGAAGGAAAAAACCCAGACTTTTAAGAGGAACTGAGACTGGATTTTTAAGGAGTCTAAATGATTTGCTGTTGCAAAGGAGAACCTTATCGGAGCATAGATGCTGAGATAGCATCTTATAGGGGAGGTACAGTAGGTTTTTAATTTGAATGATTTTGACATGGATGGTGGGTTTTTGTTAAGATGCTATTCTTAATGAGGTGTAATCATTTAGACATGCCAAAAAAAATCTTAATTAACTGAAGAAATCAACAGACATAACTAATATAGTTAAAAAAATATATGCACTGTATACACAAGATCCTGTTCTTTTACTCTTGAAACTCTTATTATGTAAAGTCTGCTACTTGAAAATAAAAATACTAGAAGGATGCCAAAAGAATAACACCTTTTTTTAAGGTATACAGGAAAGGCAAAGGGCTTCTCTCTTTACTGTGGTCAATTCATACTGTTCTGAAAGTTTAAATCACAACTGCTTCTGTTTTTCAGCCACTTCAGTATTGTCAAAGCAATGTAATGAGGCCCTAACATAAAGAAAAATTGGGCTTATCGTGCTCCATTATAAAAATAGCATCATATATATTCAGTATTTTATCAAAGGAGTCTTAAAAAAGGTATTTGAATTCTTCATTCCTGCAGACTAAATCCTTATTTACCTGAGAGACCAAACATCTCCATCGGTGGTTTTCTAGTCTTCTAGGTAAATAATGAACCCTTTACAGAACTGCTTAGTTAACATGCTTACCCTAGATACAGTGTTGGTCCCTGGCGTAAATTATGTGTTTTATGAAGCTGGTAAGAATTAAGTACACAAACCAACATTTAAATAATGTAAGTAGGGTTATGTGTGTGTACTTGCACTTCCATCTGTGTACAAGTGGGCTTGATCCTAAAGATGAAAAGTTCTGGCAGGCATTATTTATAGCTCATACCATTTTGTCTTTGCCTTTTGTTTTTCGTAAGAGCCAGAATTTGTTAGTATCAGCCTTAACTTTCAATTTCCTGGGTTTTGTCAGCTTAAGCCAGACACTTAACCTTATTCAAAAGCGTTTTTCTTTATTTAACTTTTTTCAGGTTTTGTTGAGGCAGACATGTTATGAAAAATTGAAAAAAAAAAAGACCTGGCTCAAACAATATTGAAGACCAAAGTTATTTTTCAGTTTCTTGAAACAAAGGGAGGGTGAAAAATGCTGATTTTTTTACCACTACTCCCCCAGAGAAAAAGGGCACGTTGGGGAAAGAAAATGGCTTGTCTGTGTTTATGACTCTGCAAATATAATTCTAAAATCCAGATGTATAATTGAAGTCAGTGAGTCAGAAAACTGTAAATATTACAGCAGACTTCACCAGCATGAAGTGTATATATCTGTTGGCTTAGAGGTAGTAACAAATAGAAGATGAGGGGGTTTTTGGTTCATGAACCTTCAGCAAGTGTGACATACATTAACTTACCAATTTTTTTAGTGAGTAGTTTAAAATGCTAACTACCATTTGCCTGCAATAATTTTTCTTGTAAACCACTCCTTCTGGACTTTCCTACAATATCATTCAGGGTTCATAAATCAATATCCAGAACCACTAGTGTGGCGCTTGCATCTTGCCCCGCATGTTCCTAGAGCTTTTCTGTCCGGAACCCATTCACTGTGTGTATGCAAGTTAGATTTTTATTCTCCCCCCTGCCCCCCGCCTTACAAACACCCCAAGTGGATGCAACCGATAAGTCACTGGTTCTAAACCTTTATAGATCATCATTACGAGTACAGTTTAGCTGAAGTATTTGAGGAGAGCTTCCTATCAGCTCATTAAAGCTGTAGAAATGGTTAGCCCTCAGACATACCATAAGTTGAATCAGTTGTGGGCATGGAGCAGCTTTTATACCACTAGAGCTTGTGTTTGCTGATGAGGGCCAGTATCTGTTGGTGAAACAAAATGCCTAATTATACCTGTACTGCAACTGTTAACAGCTCTCTGAATAAAGAAAGGGAAGGCCAGCCATTAGGACAACATGAAATAAGGAAACAGTTCTGGGTTGAGTTGTGTTTTGTCATAGACTGGTTTTGTGACTGTGGATATCTGCGATAACTAGAACGCATGTGGATTCTAGAAAGTTTTTTAAAAACAACTAAATAAGCTGGGTTAGAAAAGCTAAGCCTTTGCCTTGCTGCACCTCAGTTTCCCACATATGGATAAGAGTAATAGCACTTCTCTACTTATAACGGAGAAATTCAAAGATTGCTGCAGTTAAATACTGAAGAGAAATGGACAAATGATTTTTTTTTTTTTTTAAAGAATTAATGGTATTCTTTCCACTGTAGCACTAACAACACTCAATTGTGGTTGGAAGGGTTGTGTCAGTGGGGACTGTGTTTTCTCCTGAGTTTGCAGGATGCATAGCACATTGGGATCCTGGCCTGTGATGAGGGGTCTTGGGATTTTTCGAGCCACAAACTCAGATGGGCCAAAAAAATTTCCCCCACAACCTCTAACAAGAAGTGCTTCAAAAGCATTCCTTATTTGAGCACTGTGTCCTTTCTACAAGAGGTGTGAAACTGTGGGAGAACTGACCCATGAGCAGTTCTGTTTGTTGTGGGCTATTTTATTAGGGAAAGAAAAGCAACTCTCCAGTTTGCAAGTCTGAGGAGAGCTTAATTAAATTGATTTTCTTTTACTTAAAATACGCCTACACCTGCTTCTGTGGTGCTTTGAGAGGCTCCTGTTCCCAGAAGGCTGGGGCAGATGGGGGGAAACGAGAGGAGAGTCATATTGCAATTTGTTTTTTTTTCATCCAGGCTTGTGAGTCTCGGGCTTGTATGTTTGGATTCAAATGTATGCGTGGTGGAAAGAAAAATGGAATTTAGGTGACATTCATGGGGAAAATTCCCAAATAGTGGCAAATTCTGCATATATTTTAAAAATTTAATTTTTATTCAAAAAAACTTGAGAAATTTTCAAAATATAGTATTTATAATTTGGTTATTCACAGCTTTTTAAAATAGTCCTTAAACAATTCTTTTTTGCTTCCTATTTTTCCTATTCCAGAATTTTTATATAGAAAATTGAGGTTAGGGAAGAAGACAGGAAAAGGAATAAAAAAGGAACAAAATACTGTCTTTCTCAGTCTTGCCCAAACATGGGAAAAATTTGGGAGAGAAAGAACCCTTAATGAAAAGTTTCATTCAAGGGTATGCTTTACTTAAGCAAGTAGTTTAAAAAAAAAAAAACATCAGCTCTGATTTTACAAGAAGTTATCCCTTGTACAGCCCAATCTTCTGGCTGAATTTCAGTGTTATGTTGCAACATAATAAGCATTGAGTAATAAGTAAATGGTATACTATGCATGATTATATGTTACGTTTACATTCCACCTGTAATAAAATTAGTATGATGACCAATGAATGCAATTAAATGAGAAAATTGGAATTATGAAATATTGCCCTTAAAATTAATTGTTGTCTGTGAAACACTGCCGTTTTGATTAAACAGAGTTTTCTATAGGATTCTTGTTTCTGTTCAACTTTATGTACAAGCCAGCTGAAGCGGCAGAGGGTTTAACACTCCACTTCCCTTTAACGTACATGTTTTGCAAGGGCTCCAGGTAGCCAGAACCAGTACTCTTCTGGTTTATGAGCATTTGCACACTCTTCAGATAGGAGATAAAACTGAGAGAAGGCACAAGACAGTGTTTGATCGGGTCTGGTGAGTATTTGGAGCAGATGATTGAAGCCACCTGGTGCGATGCTGAGGTACTGCACCGATGTGATCCTAATCGTTAGCATCCAGGTGACCATCAGGAAAACATGCTTTTTCAACTGAAATGCTATTTGAGGCCTCAAGGAAAGGACTGCTGTTGGTCTGCTCTTCCCGTTCCTTGTTCGTGTAGGTACCTGGGTGGGACAAGGAATAAAGTTTTGGTTTCACTCCCCAGGGTCTTGGTTGACACCAGGAAGGAAAAAGGTTATGTCAGGAAAAGGATTAGAACTGCCTGGTTTCCCAGAGGACCTGCAGGTGAGGAGAAACTTGTTTGGGACCATCTTGGAGGCATGGTTCAATCACAGTGAGCACAGTCCCTCAAGCGAGGGGGTTGGTAATCTGCCATACTAGTGCCCAGGGAGCAGCTGCATTGACTTTGATGAAGTCCCCTTATCTGTAGCAAGTGGTTGCATTAGCATGCCCTGCAATAAACATTTAATTACTATAAAAGCTTATTAACATGAGTAGTTCAATTTAAAACTGGTGAGGACATACCAAATGCAGGCTTTGTGCAAAATATTTGCAAGACAGTGTCCTAATATTAAATTATATAGCCGATTCCTGTACTTCTCTTTAAAGCAAATGTTGCTATTTCTTGGGCGGTGTGTGAAAATTTTGGGGGATTTCTTTCTTTTTTTTAAATGACTTTCCTATAGTGCATACACTGTGGTCTCTCTTTGTCTTCTCACCAGCTGAGCCTCAGCTGCAGATTCCCAGGCTCGTCTTTTCCCCTCTGTTCTCAGCAGTGATTTAATAAATATATTTAAAAATCACTTTTTCCTTTCTCCTCCACCCAGCTGTCAACTTCCGCCCCCGTAACGTGCGTATGTACATGCATGCATGTGAACTGAATTCACATCCGCAGTCAATGATAGGTCTGATTTCACCAGAACGTAATAGAATCATGACTTTTTTACTAGTTCCTTTTTTCCCCCCCCTCCTTCTACTGCCTATGTCCTTTTTGGATCCTGGGGTAAAAGTCTGTCTCACTGTGAGAATGTGAACTAAATATATACTGTAGAGACAGTCTATCAGCTGAGAAAGGCAAGATCAGAATGACCAGGTCACAGTTACCACCAGATAGTATGCTGAAGCTTTTGACAAAGCCTGCTGGCACCAAACAGAATTCCCTAGCCAAATTTGCTCAGTGCTACAGTAAATATTTTAGCTCTTGTTGCTTAACATTCAAAAGCATGATATTTGAATGCAGTCTGTGTAATAGGATTGCCTAATGTGTATGTGTAGCTCTGCTTTCCAGTGCTTGGATATTTATGGGAATTTTCTGCTTCTGAGATCTCAAATTCAGTTTTCATTGGCACTGATCTATCACGATGCCCATGAACTTCAGTGGCACTTATAACACAGAATCTCCTGAATACTTAAGTTGAGCATTAGAGGTCAGGAATTTATGCTCTGCGTTAGGCCGTGCTTGTGTGATATTAGCCACAATGCTGGCTCTTCCATCTAGCAATGCCTGTACCTTTTGGTGCTGGTGGTAGTGCCGTCAGCTCCATGTTAAAACTGCTTCAGCTGAGGCCATCCACACGTGCCAAGTGCAAGAGCTGCACATTGAGATGCTTTAGTATAAATGGGCCAAATCGATAAAAGAAGAGAATAGGGAAAGAGAGGCTTGGAGGAATGAACTGACTTGCCACACCATTAGGCTACAATCTTCAAATCTTCTGAGTCCTGTACCTGGACTGTTTTGTCTGGGGTTATCTTATCTTTAGTTTAAACTTCCTTTAGCTTCTCAGATGCAATCAATTTAGATCAAATTAATGTGTAACAAGGAATTAAATAGCAAAGTTCTTGTCTTCATTCATCCCGATGGCTATAATGACTGTAATAAAAATTCATGCAAAGTAAGGAGCAGTTGGCTATGAATAAACTTGAGACAGAATATGGCCCCAAGATTCTTGCATTTCGTGTACTTCTGAAACATGCATACCTAAGCTAGTCCTGATGCCTTACTGGTGCAATGGTGTATAGCAAAAGCATTAAGGATCTGAATGTAAGTGAAGTAATGTAAGACAAGATCTGTCAGCACAGGCTTTAATGTTGCTTAACAAAATATGTTACAGTAAATCTTTATAGACTGTATAAGTATGTTGAGTTCCAACAAAGTAAACCAAAGTAAACATTTCTCTTATGGGAAATTAAATTCCATGTGGTTAGGGCAGAGCTATGATTAATTCAATGGCAATGAGAATATAGTAAAGTTATTGACTGTGTCTGAGAAACAATTTAATGTCAGAAAAAAAGAAAAAAGTTTAAACTCCAGATAGTAGGAGTGGAAAAATAGAACTGGAGTTTCTGATCTTTAATTATAAATTAAAGCATCGATGCTGTAGGTATTAAAGTTGCATCAATTATTGATAATGAGCTCGCTACAGTGTTAGTAAGGAGCCATCATCTGCACTGAAACATTGCAGCTATGAAGGGGTGTGTGTGCGCGTGCGTGTATGTGTGCGTGTGATTTCATTTACTCCCTTAACCAATATCAACAGGAACAGTGAGCACTCGGAGGGCTGTTGGACTGAAGCCTCAACTGGAGTGCATGGTTTCATAATGTTCATTTTAACTTTAAATGATTTTTAATATTCTACATATGGTTTCATGGTTTTAAGCCTCCTCACTGGGAATGAACAAGGCTGTGGTATACAAGGCTGTGGTATTATGATGAATAGTGGATCAAGTCCAGGAACACCCACTTGCTTCCCTACATATCAAACATGTGGCGCTCCCATTAAATATGGGAATCTCTCTGGGGATTAGAGTTGTCCTATCTAATCCAGTCCTATTTTGTTCCCCCGACCCGGATTGAGTAGGATGCATTGTTCCCATACATTCTTCTTTTAATTAAATGCAGTAGATATGTCATGTCAATGAAATATTCCAGGTCTGTTTTTACATCTGTAGCCATTTTCTCCTCCTGTACTTCCATTTGCCTTCTTGGAAAGAAATTCTACATTAAATACAGTCTTGGATTAGTTGATTGGCTGCGTGTATGCTGCCAAAACAGTTCAAATAAAAATCTTAATGTTGTTTTTTATTTTTTTGCCTAGGTAAAACTAGACTATAATGTCATAGAGACACTGTTGCTCTGAGAAGTTTCAGACCCACCAGAAAACTTGGCCTCCAAATTACCTGCCGCCTTTTGTTTGTTTGTTAAGTGGATAGCTTTTGCAGCAATCACACCAAACATTTTTCTCCTCGTTACTTCTGTAATTCCTGCAGGTATTAGCATGATGGACACTGGACTGCGTTGTTTTTTAAATTTGCTGGAGTAATTTGGTAACTGATCCATTGATACAAAGCTTCATCATTATTTAAAATAAAAATCCTCTCTGAATATATGCCAGGCAGATTATCCAGGTTTGAAAACTGATCTCCTTTTAAAAATGCTGTGTTCAATTATTATTTTTAAAATGCTGGATTACAGCTATGAATTCTCTGGAGGTTAAACTGGAGCCTTATTATAAGGGGAACTACAAGTAAACATTATTAATTATAAAAAAAAAAAATTGCTTAAATTAGGTTTTTTTCACACCTGCTTCTTTCTTAATTAGCTAGTAGTCCACATATTTCAGTCAGTTGAACTCTTTAGTATTTATTCAAGCATACTTGACATTAACATACTGTTTGATGTTTGATATCCTGAGTTTTTAATTTAACCACATGACAACAAATGGTATTTATGAAATATCAGTGAGCTGGAAAAATATCCTGTGTTGCAGTCGTGCGCTGTAGTGAGCTGAAAGCTGTTTCCTTTTGGAGGTTTAAGAAGGGCTTAAATGCACAGGGGGGAATATGTGCCTTGTACTGATACCCTTATTTTTTATCCTTAGCAAGATTTACAGGCTGCCAGGGGTGCAAAGCTACCAAGAGAGTAGCAGGCCTGCCGTAGGATCTGGGAGGGGGAAGAAACAAAAATACTTTTTAAATGATGTCATAAGTTAGAGGGTTCTTACAAAATGGAATTTGTACTGACACACAAGTCATCAACAAAATATGTGACATCTATTTGTCTGAGTTTATTAATGTTATTACATTTAGTATTTGGATTGTACCTCCCCCCCCCCCTTATGATCCGCAGTAATTTACAAATTTTCCATCAAAATTTACAAAACCTCTGTTGTTGTGTTACAATAGTGCTCAGAGACTAAGCTGGGATCAGGTCTGTCTGTGTTAGGTACTGTTCACCATCATCAGAAGACAGTTCCTGCCAAAGAGAACTTGCATTCAAAACAGATTGTATAAACACAGGGTGTTGAGCACAGAAACCACATAGACATGTGAAACAACTTCCTTAGGATTTCACAGCAGGGTAGTGGCAGTGCTAGGATTAGAGCATTTTCCCTAAATCCCAGTCTCAGTTATGATAGCATTACTCCACAGATATTTTATTTTTTTATTTTTTTTTTAGTGGGGAAATTGAGGTATGAAGTAGGCAGCTGGCTTTTTCGAAGCAGCTCTGTGTTGAGGACAAAAGCCAGTCCCTCAGCTTGTATTTGCGTTCAGTGTTAACTTCAGGATGTATCAGCTATCTGTCTCCAAGTGAATAATCTTACATTTGTAATTGCAAAGCTTCATAGCCAACAATGACGGTTTCTAAAACTGGCTAGCATCACACTTGCAGAATTTTTGCCAGAATCTTGATACCTGCTGTTTTGGTCTTCATATGTCATCCTGTACAAGGTTTACAGGGAATGGCTGGTTTTGTGGGTAAAGGTTCTCAGTAAAAGGGTGTGGAAGATCTGAGTCATTTGTTAAATCTGCTACAGATTCTCTTGTGCAAGTCTCGTCTTTCTCAGTCTGTTTCCTATCTGAGAGCAAAGTTTTCTGATTTTGGTGTATGGGTGTTACATTAAGCAGAATTGACTAAGTGTTTTGAATAGAGCTATGTTGTTAATTGACTTTTCAGTTTATTGGTTAAAATATTTGAGAGATCCAAAATGAAAAATTTTCAACAACATGAAAAATTTTCAACAAAGTGGAATACTAAAAATAGGAAATTTCAAGTTGACTTAAACTAGAGGTTTTGTGTGATTTTGAGTTTAAAAACAGAATTTTGTTTTAAAATCAAAGCCCTTATTTTAAAAAGTGATAATAAAATATTTTGGCACTTTTGATACCTCTGCTCACTATGAAAAATGTAACAAGTTGTAAATATATTTTTGCTTTTTCTTCTGAGCATTAAAGCTTCATATATGTTTCTGTATTTGTTAAAATGCTGTTAATCATTATGATGATATTTTTATTTTTTTCTAAGCCATTTGGACCATAACAAAGGTTAGAACTACAAAATATTTCAGAATAAATATGTATCACCTTTGTGATCCCTACTTCTGGGTCAGGTAGAATCCTCTGATGAGGAAAAACTCGTATAATGCCATGGTTCATACTAATAGCCTTTTTTTTTTTTTTTCCTCTTCCTTAAGGTTGCTGGTTGTTGTAGACATGAGTTTACATATGATCTTGATCACCAGTAAATCATTTTAGCTTCAGTCATGTGGATGTGTGTACAGATTTTTGTTATTGCTATCTTGCTGCTGTTACAGTTTGACGGCAGTCATTAGCTTTACCTACTTTCTGTGCCATTAAAATGTTGGCAGTCAGTGAAAGAAGGCAATAAAAGAATATGTCTTTGCACCCCGCATCTCAAAAGAGTGTGCATGCTCCGCACCAGGGAAATGCATCTGCTTCTGGGGTGGGGTTCAGTCAGGATCAGGCCATACTGTGTAACAAATGAAGCATGTGTAAAGAAATATTAAGCATGGATTTAGAGAAGATCCCTCATGTTAGTAGGGTGTTCTAAATTGAGAAGAATATCTTCATAAAAATAAATGCATGAATTTCAAGTGGCAGGATAAATTCTGAGTGAAGAGAAAGCTTGTTTTTAATGTTCACACTTGTTAGCAGGTCAAGATAACATTAGAGAAGATGAAGCTTTATTTAGACTTGCTAAAACTCATTCATAGCAAAACTGCATTGTCTTTGCTAGGATCTTAACCTTTGATAGCTACCTGTGTCTTAATTAACATGGGGTAAGAATGCACTTAGCTGTTTTTGTTACTTCTCCAAAAAAGAAAGCTAGACTCCCATCATCTGCAGAAGGAATGGTTTAATCTGAGCCTGTCAAAACCTGGGACCTCAGAGCATGCTCCATTAGTGCCTTTGCATTTTGAGTGGGCAATTTTTCTTTTTCTAATGTGACATTCTTCAGATGGTCAGGGCTGAAAGATGATGAAATCTTGAGGTATCATTTCCACTTTGACCACTTAGCATTGGTTTATTGGGACTATGTAGTATTTGATTCCTAAGTATGCCACGTAACATCTGTTTCAAAAGATGCAGTCAAAAGGCCACTGAAGCCTTTCACTGGTCTTGGCTGAGTTTGTCTGGAATGTAGAGTTTGAAGCACTAAGTTGTAGTGTCTTTGACACACCAATAAGGATGAAGAATCCTGTTTTTAGGAATTTAGGAAAAGACAGTACTTGCTATGATGAGCTCCCAGTCCAAACAGAGACAAAACCACCTATTGACCTGGAAGAGAAAGTGGCAGGGTTACAGGATAGATCAACACAAGAACTGAAAACAGTCCTGTAGCGTTACTCTGATTTCATCAAAGGCACATTGCCCTTGATATCCTATTCGACTGTCTTGTTCAGAGTTACATCTAGAAAACAATTTTTCCAAATCTTAACCTTACCCCTTACCTGCTAGGCTGTGTTACTCCCTGTCTAGGAGTTGAAACTTCACTTTGTTTTCCTCATAATCAGATCTTGACTCTGGCAGGTGGACTTGGACAGATGATTATTGCCTTTGGGTAAAGCATGTGAAAGAGCTGTGAGATGCAGTATGTTAGCCCACAACACTGCTAGCAAATGTGGAAACAGGACCAAAACTGTGAGGAAGCCTGTTGCTTTTAAAATTTACTATTATTACTTTCAATAAAATAAATAAATAAAAAGAGAACATAGCTCAGCAAAGTGTGCAGCACATCTGTGTCATAAAACCTTACCAAGAGGCAAACTCCCTTTGAAAGTCTGAGATGTAATACCAGTGCTACACAAGCCAGGGACAGGAGAATGTGTTGGAGCACATTTCAGCTCCCCTTGCACTCTGTGGGCCTGAAATTTTCATCTGTGTCTGGACATGTTTTTAACTCAGCTTTTGCTTGAGTTTTCTTGTATTCTCTCACAGTGAGGTCAAGTGAGAAGCTTAAGGGAGACAGTGGGATCTAGTTTTGCCAGTTGCAAGACACAGTCAGCTCCCACCAAAGTGTAAAACATGGTAGTCCCCCTGAGTGTCCTCAGAATTAGGTCCTCTAGTGTCTGAAATGAAGCAGAGATATTTCAATAATAATGGTTAGCTGATACCAAATTTCAGATCTACAGTCCTTAGGTGAAAGGAGAAAGGCCCAAATCTAAGAAGGGTGAAGGTGCTGAAAACTGCAAGAGGAGAGAAATTGAAGCTGTGAATTACACCAGAGGGGAAAGAGCAGAAGGCCTTAATGCTACCATTACTCATTGTTTGCAGGACTTATTTTGGAGAAGGGAAGAAGGCATGGGTGCTACAAACAGTGATGCCAGGAATATTTATTTAAGTTTAAAAAGTCCTTGAATAAAAATGTTTATGGAGTGGTCAGCTCCTACAAGAGTGGACAAGAATGCTTAGGGAGAGCTGGAGAAGTGTGTGAGCTTTTCCAGCAGATGAGACAGGATACTTTGACGTGGGAGGCCAAGAAAATGTATAGGGATTACTGGAATAAGCTGACCTAGAGGAAGGAGGTCTTAAGGAGAAGTTGATCTAGAAGAAGAGCCAATGAGTAAGGAAGACAGGCACCAAACCCAGTAGTCGTGGAGGAGAGATGCAGCCCTTTCAGTTTGCAACTTGAGGGGAAAAACCATTTCACGTGTAACCCTAGTGTTTGTTTAGGGCTACTTTTGCCTTAGTGTCTTGGTCCTTTACCTAATCCTCTGATTATCTGTTGGTAGATGACATCTGCTTAGGGTGAATGAGAGCACTGAGACTCTGGTTCCTATTAAAAGTATTTCCTTTATGTGTGAAAAGGGGAGAGATGTTTTGCAAACCCACCAGAATAGTTCTGTGTAATTTAGAACTTGGAAGTTCCTGCACTCTTGACAGTTATAGTGAGGACCTAAGTTGTGCTGCACCTCAGCTTTTGGGTTTCACCTGCATGAAACATATCTTTTATTGAACCACTAAGAGGATGATTTTTCTTTAAGGACCACAATCCTAATACCAGTTTATTCCACAGCTAGGAACAGAGCCAGATCAACAGACCTGTGTAAACAAGACACCACAGACTTTCTTCTTGATTTTTTTTCTTTTTGTTTTTAAACTTCTTTTTATATATATAAAGAGGCTACTTCAGATTCTGCAGAAGTAATAATAAAACGAGACCTAATGGGTCACCATATGTGGAGAGGAGTTCTCTTGGGTCTTAGGATATACACTTAAAGAGTGAAATAAAGAAAAGGAAAAAAGCAGTAATATTGGCAACTGTTGTTAGGTAGTATAAACAATAGCCAGCCATTGGCTTGGAGCAGAGGATCAAGTTCCAATAGCACTCAATAGGGAGCCTTCCTTAAAAAATTAGAAGAAGCTGGGTTGGAGCTGGTCCATGCTGGGAATGGCAGAAGAAGCAAAAACAAGAGTAAATGAATGGAAATTAAGCAGCAGGAAATGGGGATTTGGCACAAGGTTGGAATTTGAAACTGCAGAGAGGTGTCAGTGATAAAGGTTGGATAGAGTTTCTGGCCAAAAACAGAAAGAAAGAATGCAGATGTGTTCATTGAATAAAGTACAGATGTAGAAAGTGGAAGAGGGGGGACTGACGGGGAGAGAGGAATAAAGAAAGGGGGGGGAGGGAAAAAATTGAGGGGACATAATGCTAAAAGTAAGTGCATTCACGTTTAATGTTTTTTTGAAACCATTTTTCTTTGTAAGTCTGTAGAGAATGACAGGTCTAGGCTTAGTTCGGGTTGTTGCATTCTACAGGAAGCATATTTTTGCATATGACTTGTTCTTGCCCCTCGTGTTTTGGCCCCACGTTCTTTTGGGTCATGCAGTATTCAACATCTAGGTGTGAGGTGGGGTTAGAGATTTGCTCGTTTATCATCTGATGGTATCTCTTCAGGAAGAGGAGCTGATGTCATTTCAGGGACTACAGGGTTTATGCTTCTGGACTCCTGATAAAAAGACTAGGATGTAAAAGTCTTGTTTACAGGTTTTTCTTGTTATTATCATTTTTCAATTGTTTTTGTTTCTTTCTACCTCTCTACAGTGGAGTATTTATGCCTAACTCTAGGCATGTGATTGCACAATCAAAATTTATCATGTATTATTTAAATAAGCCCACATTGTGGCAATTGACAGTGGCTGTGTTCTTCCTAATTACAAAGTAGGCTTATTTGCTTAAACTGTTGTGAATATGAACCTGTTTTTCCCTGCAGTTGGGCAGGCTAATTACAGTTTTGTTTCTGTTTCTGCAGCTCATCTGATGAGTAATGCTGTTGTATTCTTTCCCTAAAGTCCTTTTATGGCCCACATTACAATTGCTTCTGAGTACTTTTCTATCTATCCGGCTTCAGATTGCCCCAGTGACAGAGGGAAGTCCTGTCACTCCTGTTGTACTGCTGTACACTTGGTAAACCCAAACGCTATGAGCTATGAAGGCATTTAGCCATTTGTCTCCTATTGATTTGAGCACATAAAATGAGAAATATGGTCTCAGTGACTTGCCAAATAATCACGTAGCCTGTAGCAGAGCTCAGAGTAGTATCTGGGCCTTCTAAATCTAGGCTAGGGCTTCAACTATTGAACTACACTCCTTCAATATTGTGCTCATAGAGCTGTAGTTTAGGGAATAAACAGTCCAGGGATTAAGCAGTGTTCTCCTAGCAGTGTAACTGCCTTCACGCTAGAGATCCTACAAACTTAATTACTTCTAATCTTGTATCTTTAACTTACATATTTAAATTCATATGTTATAAATGTCATGGTAGGTTTCTGAAGGGCCACATTCTCTATTGACCCCTGTCTTGTGTGTCATTTACTAAGTAGGAAAGTTAGCATTTTGTGTCTGCTTTACAGTTGATATTAATAAATGAAGTGCAGTGCTGCACAAGACCACAGCTCTCTGAAAACAGCAGCAAAAATGAATGGCAGTCTTTGAGTTGTGTTTGACCAAATTATACTGTGGTTTATGGATTCATGGTGTTAGACCCTCATCTTGTAACTTAATCTGTACTGTGCCCTGTTGACTTTTTTAAGAGCCTGTCCAGGAAAATTGTTTCACTACACTGGGACCTAACCCGAGGCAGATGCAAAGAACCATACTCACTGATGTATTAGGCGTTCACACGTGTAAAGGTGGGTAACCCCTTTTTGCCTACAAAGGTCTTGTTGTTTGACTTGTAAGTTCAGTTTAAAGCTCGCAAACAGAACTCCATGTATTCTTGTGACACTTGCAACACAGATGAGGAAAACGAGACATGGAGAGGTTGAACAACCGTCTTGACAAAGATGACTGAGATTAATGGACAAAACAGGGATTTAATAAGAGAAATATTTATATGGATTTAAATCTGTTCCCTCTTCCCAGCCCTTCCACCAACAACCTTCAAGGTGCAATTCATCAAAGTTATACTGATATTAAAGCAAAAGCTATGAAGAGACATTAAAGCTCCCATTTCAGGGCTAAAGCCAACTTCTATATGGCTTTACGATGCGCTATCTTGTGACTAACTGCTGCTAACTTTCTTGTGTCTGGCTGTAATGGTGGCTGATGCTGGCTCAGGTCAGAGACCAGGTACTAGGTTAAATGGCCCAATGCTACAATAAAAGCTGGCAACTTTCTAGTACGGCGCTGATGTGGAAGATGGGGCTAGTCAGTGCTATGTTAGGCATATAGTTTTTAAGAGAAAGAAATCCATGTGCTTTAGTGCCCACGCTGACTTCTAATAGCCTTCAGAATAAGCAGAAATTCTCTTTGAGCAGATTTTGCAAGTTATCTGTCTTTATACTTCCTTCTGGAGGCACTTGGAACCGACCATTTTAGAATATGGAACAACGTCAGATTTGATTTGGTGTGCCAGTCCTTGTGCTTTCTGGTTGTTATAGGTTATCTGTTATAGGTTGTCTGTGTTTTACCACTAGATAATTTTCTGATTCAAAAAAACTGGCTATATCTGGTATTTTGTTGGTATTCAGTGAAATCAGTCCAGCCTTCCTACATTTTTTTGGACAGGCAGTTGAATATCTGTGGCTAGATTGTACTAATGACACTAATGAAAACTGTGGCAGCTGCTGTTAGCCTCAAAAGCTTGGATCAGGTGAACTGAAGCCAAAGTACGGACAATTTGATTGTCTCTGAGCTCTTTACTAGACCTTTATGCTTGTGATATCAGTTTGTGCAAAGTATTCTAAGAGATATTTTTAGCTGAGACTTCAAGAGACCTTAGTGATCATGGCAATTAAGCAGGCTGTTTTTAAAGGAAGTAAGACCTTAAGCAATCTAAAGCAACAATAATAAATCAAACCTTTATGTTATAAGAAATGAAATATTAGCTATCAACTAAATCATTGTAGGTTTGTTTGCTATTTTATTTCTAATTGCTGCAGTTTAGGACTTGGCCATCTGACTCTGGATTTTTTTCCATTAAGACAGAAAATAAGGGATATTTCAGTGTCTAAGCATCATTTAATATTTTGCTCCAGTATAAAATGTATTGACTCCAGAAAGTCTTTATTGTCTGTCTTTGAGCTCTAGAAGGAATTTGTAGTGCTTTTTCACACCTGTTGTTTTGCTCTTAACTATGAGTGGTTGTTGCACAACATTTCCTTTATATTTCAGGGTATTGTTAAAAAAATTAATCCAAATATTTGTCTTATATTATTATCTGTTATGAATTTTGCCACTCTGCTGTGCCAGAACCGTCATTCTCAAACCCTAGAGAACTCTAAAACTAAGAACTGGCAGGTTGGGAAGGCTTCTCCATCCTGCAATAACAACCCCTTCTCAACCCTTAATGTTTAGATAGTTTTGATACTCAATTAATGGATGTTATGGAATTTACCATGGGGGTACCCAGCGACTTTTGTATGCCTAACTCCTGTGCAAATTTGAAGGTCCTTGGTACATCTCCCGGATCAAGATGCACAGATCTAATACTTCAGCCATTATTCTGAGTGCTCTCCTTGGAACTGCTGCCTAATTTAAGTTTGCAGGATCAGTCTCTGATCATCTAAAACGAACTTCTTAGTATTAGCACATTAAAAAAATCTCTTCTACACGTTTTTGTATGTAATAATTTTAACTAAAGGCTGTATCCTGCAAAATGTTACACTGTAAATTCCCTGAATTTAGAATGAGAAGTTATATTAATTAGATTCCTTTGCATATGGCCAGTCCTGTGAAATACTGTGTATTCTCTGCCCTCACTCCCAGATTTTAAAGGATTTCCTAAGAGAATGAGACACACAGGTCATGCCTGTTTCTTGTGGGAGCTGAATACCCATCACTGGTACTTGAGCAGCTCTGAAGAGCTAGAGTCTCCAAACCTGGCCAACTGAGAAAGGTGCTGCACAAATATAAGCAAAAGTGGATGTCAGTGCTAAGGATTTCACAGCTGAACTCTGTTAAACTCCTTTGTGAAATCATTGTTAAGTGGCCTAAATATTAGCTGAGAATGCTTGCCTTTTCCTATGTCAGGTCCTGGGTGATGTTAATAAATAAGGAAATAAACCTGCAAAATCAAATGCATTTTTAAGGGAGACAAATCCTGGTCATTAAAAGGGTTGTTTTCCGTGCTTTTAAAGCAGGGATCTGGCCACCTTCCTTTTTCTGTTTCTCCATTTCTGCTTCGTATCTCTTCCCCTCTCCCCCTACCCTTCCCTTTATGGAGTCTTTTAAATATAGATGCTACTTACATGCCTAAACAGTTGTAAAACTACCAGTGCAAACCCCCTGTAAATGCTGAACAGATGCTCCGTGGTGAGATATGCCTATGGACAGCACTATCACCACATTGGAGGCCTGGACTCTTCACCTTCTTCCCTTACCAAGAGGGCAGTATAAAGGAGAACTCTGCACCAACAGTTAGCTCCTTTTGCTAGAGCAGGAAAGGTAACGCTGAAGCCTTTGACTAGGTAGCCTGGGAAGGGAGTATAGTCGTCTTTATTTTGAGTTTGCATTTGTTTTGTTTGTTTGTTTTTTTCCCAGGAGAATAATAGACAAACTTACAAACACTGTGTTGGTTGCAAGATGACAAACTGGGTCACATTCTGACATTCCTTCCAACTCTGTCTTTCATCCTACGCTGAGGATGCAGACTTCGTTTCACAAACACAGGGCTTTCACAGTCCTTTCACCAAATCTTTTAACTTGCCCTTCTCCGTTATTTGTTGCCTTACACAGGTGTCCCATCGTCACTGGGGGAAGTGGCAGTGGTGTAAATCTTGCCTCCCTTCTTTAAAAAGGTATAGCGTGCATCTTGCAGTCAGGGGTCCTCAGTGAGCAGCCTGTTACATTGGGAGTTCTGCTGGCATCATGCATCTTGGAGGTTGTCAGCCTGCATGGCAGGACTGGGAATGCCTCACTGCAGCACAGTGGCTTTATGAAACCTACAGGATGTGCAGCAGCAAATACTGCAAAACGCAAGCAGTATGCTGGATATTTTTGAAGATCATCCTGTTGTGTCTTATCTGCAAACTGTTTACATGTAGACAAATAAGATGTGCTTCTCTAGCAAAGGGGTTTTATGAAACTTTGCTGCCCTGTCCGCACTGTAAGCAGAGAGGATTGCAGGAGGAGGTCGGAATGGGGAATTTCTGACAGTTAGATCAGAGGTTTGTATGTGGAATCTTCTATCACAGGCTGGGAAGTACAACCTGTTGATATTTAACAGTAAGTATCTTTATGTACCTAGGAACTGCAGATGGTTAGCCATAACTGTGGGTAATGTTAGTTCCTTACCACTTACTGCATGCCCAGACATCTGGCTTATCGTCCTCTGGATTTCAGCTTTCTGTAATGCATGCATCTGTGGATTCTTTGTAATGCATTTGGCAGAGGACTTCTAATTTTGAAGCTAGCCTCTTACTGCTCCTTTCTCATGTGAACTCTCGAGTTTCTCTGCTTTGCTCTCCCCCCCACCCTTTTCCACAACCTCCTTATTATAGCTAAGGAATGTTTATACAATTATTAGACATAATTTTTTTATTTACTTCAGTTTAAAAAAAAATACAGAGAGAAAGAGATTGAGATTTTGATCTGAGCTCTCCCAAATATCTGGGGGCATTGTCATCAAAGAGATTGATTGCTGGCTTGTGTGAAGTTAGACGTGAGACCAAAAAGGGAGAAGTTCTTGTTACAGCACTTCAACAGGACTAACTTGGTCAGTGCCTTTCTATACATCATTTTCTGCATTAATAACATGGGAGTCAGGATCTTCTCCCACTAACTTGTGTTCAGAGTCTTTGGGTGTCCAGAATGGTCCTGTCCCAGGAGTCAGAAAGGATATTATGGCCAACTAGTATTTATCAATGACCCAGGCCTGAGGCTTTAAGGTGTTAGAGAATGGGTCTGGTCCTACATCCTGGATTAAAACTTTGGACCAGATGAAAGTGACATAGGAGAAAGCAATCTTAGAGGATTATGAATGACAAACCCTGTGTAAACGCAAGGCAGAGATGTCAGAAGATGTAAAATAAATGCTTAACCCCCCCTCAAACCCTGAGCCTGGGGTTGATGAGATGATCTTGCAGTATAGAAACATCATTTAAAAAAAAAAAAGAAAAAGCCCAACAAAGCAGAACATAAACAGGTGGCAAATAGGATGAGATTTTTTGATTTGCAGAATTAAAAAAAAAAAAAAGGCAAGTTAGCTGATGAGAAGTCTGTAAACAATGGTTGCTGATCTGCTCTTGAGTAGGGCAGGATTTAGTGGGCAAACTGAAGCTTTTAACAGAATAGCTGACTGGCTGCACTGTAAATATCACCGTTACAAAGAGCACGCTTTCATCAAGGTTTTGCAGGTAGATACATTAAAATACCACTTCACGGTTATTAAAAAAAAAAAAAAAAAGAGAAGTAAGATAATGCTACAGGGCCTGAAACCAAAAGCAGAGTGTGTTACAGCACAATTAAGAGAATTTTTTTTGTGACCCAAAGTCAATTGTTTTCTCATTGTTCCTACTCCCTCCTTCCTCAAGTAAATGTCTCTTTCTAATTATGCTTCTGTCAGTAATTTGGTGATGGTCAATCACCTTGTGTTTGCTTGCTTCAGCTTATGCCTGAACTTAACAACACTGACTTTTTTTTTTTCTTCTCTGCTTGCTCAGTGCAGCAGTGAACAGTGACCTTGACTTCAGGAGTCAAGGAGCTCCTGAAGGAGTTTCGAGCTCTTACTGCTTCACAGGATCTTTTCCTTACTATTTGCCTTACTACAGAGGTTGTGACAGTCAGAAAGCAGGACTTGAGAGACCTGGTTTTCTATAAGGTAACCAACAAAATGGAGAAGAAAATCAGTGCCTCAGTTCTACTTTCCGCTAACAACCACAACAGGGTCTGGAGGGAAATGTTCTTGTTTACCTTGCAGAGGTGTAGAGGGTTGATATTTAGTGGCTGTTTATCAAATGCTTTGAAAGCCTGCATGTGAAGACACATTCCTGTTCCTAATAATATATAACCACATCTAATAATAATGTATAGCTTATAGTATTTGACATGTGTCATCCCAAAAGTGTTTTGCAAGAGAGACACAAGCCTGTTGAAATGCAGCCAGCGCTAGGGTGGAGGACAGCAATCAGGCAGGCAAGAGCTGTCATGTGGTGTTAATGTGAGGGCAAAAGTAAGTCCTCAGGAGAGCACCAAACCCTTTCCACCTCCACCAAAAAGTCACCTGATGAATACCAATGTTAATGCTGGGCAGACAGAAAACTGCCTTTCAATCAATGCTTGCAATGTCCACACCCTGTATAGAGCACATGAATACAGGTCAAAGAAAGGGGATTGAAAATAAAGAGAAGCAGCAATTTATTTAAAAACAAAATAAAAAGCAAATAGGAATAGGCTTGGAAAAAATCTACCTTCTAATTCACACTGCAGTGTGCAAAGGGATAACTTCAGAGGGTGGGCAGGCTTGAGGAAGCTGTAGGAACTGAGCTATGATGACAGAGAAAGGTGAGAGGAAACACTGGTGTGAGACTAGGACTGGGCTGTTTCTTGGCCCTTGTTGGTGCTGGCCGTGTTTTGCCGTTTGCAGAGCTCTGACTGTCTCCCTGTTGCCCGTGGGAAGCTCTTGGGAGTAGGAAGGCAATGACTGGCCTGGGGCTAAGCTCAGTCACATACCTGGGAGAGAAAGAGGCTCAGCAAGGGTGTAGTCGTGCGGCTCTGACCAGTGATGGAATTAGGGACAAGGTCTGTGCAGCTGCATACTTTGTGCTCTTGAAGGATTAAATGCAGGAGATTTGTACTTGTTTGGACGTGTTGCTTTGGAATTTACATAATGTGAGGATGAGAATTAACGGTTTGGGTTTTTGTCTGTCCTCCTCCTGTCTGTCACTAGCTCTCTGTCTAGATTCTTTTACTGGTCCTTAAAGCCTAAGACCTGAAAGTTCAGTTTAGGTGTTGTCACTGAAAAAGATAACAGGGATTTTTCTTTTTCTTCCATGCAAATAAATTATTTTGGTACCTTTTTATGAGGAGGGTTGATTTAAACTTCAAATCATTGCAGTTTAAAAACAATTTGGGATCCTTCAAGGGAAGAGATGTACATTAATGATATTTGTTGTTGTGTATAACACCTTTTAATTGCAAAATCGTCTTTCAATTCTGGTATGTATAGCAGTACTGAAATGCAGCTGTCTCTGTGGTGAAGCACAGCAATTTGATGCACTGTCCTTTGCACCCACGGAAAGAATTCAAAATGGCAGCATAACAGGACTGAGTCCCTTCCCCTAAAATAAAAGATGGTATGTGCATACTGTCCATGGAAACTTGTGCAACTGTGAGGGTTTTACCTCAGAGCCCTGTGTACACTGATTGTGTTCTGCTTAATTTGCCTTTGCTATGCAAAGAGTTATCGCTGTGATTCACAAGATGAGAGGTTTAGCTACATACAGATTCCATGAAGCTGTCTATGTCTATGTGGCTTACCCAGCAGTTTAAGCTGAAATCTGAACAAAGTGCTGACTTTGTTGCTGATCCTTATGTGATCAGATGGCCTACTTAGGGGAAGATTCTTTGCTGCACCTCTTCTGGGAATCCCCCCCCTCAGCCATCTCCCAGTGCTTGACGATTCTGTTCTGCCTCGTTATGCCCACTGCACCAGGGCTGATGAAGGTTTGGTTATGTTACCCGTCTAATAGCCATGCTCTAGGGGAATAATTCCTGATTCATTCTCTTTTTCACACACTGTATCCCTTGCCGAAGATGGGTCAGACACCTTTTCTTACTTAATCACCCATTTTATGATTAAAAAATCCTTTGCTGACAAAGCAGCAGTGGTTTGTCAAGAAGCAGTCTTTTAATCTAGGATGATCTATTAATGCTGAATGGTATCTAGATCAGCGACTGAAAGGTTATATCATTGACCGGAATAAGCAGTGTTTCCACAGCTGAGATCCTTGCTCTGCCTCCTGGTTTAACCCCAGCCGGCAACTAAGCACCACGCAGCCGCTTGCTCACTCCCCCCACCCAGTGGGATGGGGGAGAGAATCGGAAAAAAGTAAAACTCGTGGGTTGAGATAAAGACGGTTTAATAGGACAGAAAGGAAGAAAATAATAATAATGATGATGATAATAATAATAACATTACAATAATACTACTAAAAGAATTAGAATATACAAAACAAGTGATGCACAATGCAATTGCTCACCACTCGCCGACCGATGCCCAGTTAGTTCCTGAGCAGCGATCCACCCCTCCCGGCCAACTCCCCCCAGTTTATAGACTGGGCATGACGTCCTATGGTATGGAATATTCCTTTGGCCAGTTTGGGTCAGCCGTCCTGGCTGTGCCCCCTCCCAGCTTCTTGTGCCCCTCCAGCCTTCTTGCTGGCTGGGCATGAGAAGCTGAACAGTCCTTGACTTAGTATAAACACTACTTAGCAACAACTAAAAACATCAGTGTGCTATCAACATTATTCTCATACTAAATCCAAAACATAACACTATACCAGCTACTAGGAAGAAAATTAACTCTATCCCAGCTGAAACCAGGACACTGTTATTTAAGACATGTGCAATTCTGACTGTGACAAAATTGGTCTCAGTTTTAAAATTGCAGATCTTTGCACGCATGCTTAAAATGAACTGATTTAGTTCGGGCAGCTGTCAATCTGAGATGTGTCTTGTGGAAGGGCAGTATGTGATGTGATTCCCGTTTAACTATGGATCATTCATTGGTTTGGTGGGTACCTTGTTTCTGGGGATATGCCAGTTTACTGTTTTAAATGCATCTGTGAGATTGTTGCCCACAGGATAAGTGGTGTAACACAGTGGAACTGATCTCTAATTACGGTTCTTGGCAGTTGTATTCTATTAACAATGGAGGAAGGTCAAAATTCACAACCTTTGCATTAAGGTACATGCAAAAATCTCTAAATCTTAAAGTTTGTATAAACTGGGGAGATTGCTAGGGTGATGACTGGAGAAGGAAGATGGTACATTTCCAGACTCAAAAATAGGACCAGATTTGCTAGTAAGGTTGAGAGGACTTCCTGACCTGCGTGGGTGGCTAATGTTGCTGTTTTTGTGTCGAAACTATGTGAAAACTGCAGCTGTGAATAAGGATGTGTCTGAGCCACAAGGTTTGGATTCATTTCCAGATTCACAGTCATGGGCGTTGGGATGTGATATTACAGTCTGAGCTACTCCTTGGTTCGGATCCAGTTTAGATTGTTGTGTTTTCTTTTCTAGCTTGTTTTGTTCCCTTAAACTCAAATTCACAGCATAAGTTCGTGAAAGTTTGCAACTCTTGGATTCGGAGTCTGTTGTCAGGGAGGGCAGAATCACGCTGGAGTGAAGCAGCAAGTAAATGTAACTTCTTATGAGGAGGGGTCTCAGTCTAGCAAAAATGCAAAGATATTGCGTGCATGATGAAACAATCATAGATCATATGTGCAAGAATGCTTTAACTAGGCATGGTGCTTACATTAGATTTGAATAATTGTTTCTTGCATCATCTATGTGTGATCTTTGCACGTTTCCCAAATTTTGGATTGTAATGTGCAAATTGCAATTCCGGTTACAGGGAACCTCTTGCTGAAGTTGAAGTTCTGTGCAAACAATTACTTCTGTTTGACTAGTGCTTCAAACAGATCTCTGGAAATGAGTGTGCCTGCAGCACTAAAGTGGTATTTTGTTCTTCCCCCAAACTGCAGTTCCATCATATACCCCTGATTTTAGCAGTTTGGCCAAATGTTTAATTACTGCAATTACAAAAGGGCATCATACTGCACATCAATCATCTTACATTGCAAATGTTTGCACATAACCAAGATTGAGAAGAAAACAAATATACAAGATGTGCATATGTTCTAATTTCAATGTGAAATAATAATCTTCAAGCCTGTTAATATGCAGCTAGATTGGAGCAACACTGTTACCAGAGAATATCTCTGAGCTTGCTCACTGAGATTGCAAAGCTAGAATGAGTGTCCTTTTGCTAGGAACATTTAAGATTAGTCAAGCGAGTTTTCTGGAGAAGGAGATCCTTTCTACAACTCTTTTGACACTTCCTGTATACATATATTTTAATTTTGTATCTATGTGATTTAATTCACTAGAGTAGCTGGAAAAAATATTTATTGCTTCCCTCTTGGAATTCTACTGAGTAAATATCCATAGGATCCTACACGCTAAATTATGATAGAACCATATGGTTTATTCCCAACTGAATATGGGACTTTTGAAAAGGAGGATGGTGGCATAAATTTTTTCAGTATATAACCATCGTTGTCTATTTACATCAGTTTCACAAGTATATATTAGGGAAATGAAGCTATTAAAAGATTCTTTTTTTCATTTTTTCTTTTTTTTTTTGAAGGGCCACTGTGGGATGTTGGGAGTTGATTTTGATTTTGAGAGATGTTCTGACAGTCAAGCTTGTGAACAAATATGGAAGAAAAAGCTAGAAATGTGTGACTTTTTAGTTGGCTGATATTTGATTCTCTGTTGTATCAATTTTTTTTAATCAAAAGAGGCTTCTTTCTGCGCAACTGCTGAAAATCTCTGGAAGGCGACGTACAGTTGCACTCCCACTTCTGTGGCTTTTTCCTCTATTAAAAAATAGATGATGTCATTAGGGCTTCCTTCCTGATTGTTCATGTCTTTCAGGTGTTTATTTGGTTCTCTTTCTTTTCAACTAAAACTCGCTAAGTATACCAGACTCATCTGTATCTTTAAAATATCGTACAAGGTTAAGATATTATTCATCTATGTGTATTTTAACCCAGGCAGACTTTTTAACAGCTGTGTAGCTATACTGATTTATTTTTTTTCTTTCTCCTTGATTTCTTTTGACTCTTGGGGGGGCAGGGGAATAAGCAGAGAGGAAAGAGAAAAAAATAACATTAACACAAAGGAGCACTTCTTATTAAGAGTAGGTGGGTAAAGGCATTGGAAAAATAATACCTCAAGATGCATTGAAACATTTTAGGGAATTAGGGAATTCTGATCTCCTGCAAGAGAAAAAAAAGGGGGGGGGGGGAGAGAAAATTAATATTAAAGACAAGCTGTGAGTTTCCATCTGGCCTTGCTGCTTTCGACTAACGCTTCCATGACGGAATTCATCTGTCCATCAACTGTCAAAAATTCTCCTGTCAGTAAATCCCTGGGTACTCTTTCTAGCCCACCCCACTCAAAAATATTCTGAGCCACAAAGTACTCCGAATTCCGAATCGCCCCCTCTCCCCCCTCCCTTCCCAGCTCCGCTCTCGGTGGTACCAAAGTTGTAGGTCCCAGTTATTTATTTATTTACATCCTCCTCTTTCGAAATTGGGGTTCCAGGAGGAGGGGAGCTCTAGTGGAAAGAGACTGGGGAGCGTTCAATCATCTGGAGGTTAAATTCCCACCAAGATCCTCCTAAGTCTTTCTATTACAGTCTGACAGCAGACAGCCCACATCTGTTTTAAAACACTGAGTGGTTGTGAAGTGTGAACTCCCCACTGTTTAATGTAACTACATGACTATTTAATGTACACAGTGGTAGAGCAACTCAGAATGCCAAACTGTTGTGACATGCCTGAAGGACATATATAAACATAATATACAGTGGTTTATTGTGACAAAGTGCATCTATACCACAAATAGAGAAAGATCAGTTTGCTCTTGAGTGAAGTCAAATGGGAGCATAATACTATTTACCACATTTTTTTTTCATTGCAGACATAAGACAAATATACATGAAACTTATGTTCCTTAAAATTGCATGGACTCTATTTAAATTCCCCAAAGAAAGATTTTTAGCTGAGGATTCATCCAAATATATGTATTCTATGCTGTTATTGATGATAGAAATAGAAGTGAAGGAAGCAGGTAGGGAATTTCGGAAGTGCGCACTGCACACTTGATTGGACCCACTCCCAGCTCATGTAAGACTCCATTGCTTTACTCTTTTGTGCCAGCCAGAGACCTGGCCCCAAGAATTTCTCATTTCATGTTCTCAGAGATTAAAGGAGTTCCACCCCACAAAAAATTTTTGTGGGTTCTCTTTCTAAGCTTAATTGATTTGGAGTAGTGATTTTTTTTTTTTAATTATTCTATTTTTTTCTGACCATGCTGAAAACTAAAACTGCTTTTGAAACAGTTGCCTTTTCTATGGTGGGAAGAGGAGTGGGAGAAACATTAAATCTTTAAAAGTACATTTTATTTCAGTGTTTTTCCTTCAAAAAAAAGTGTTGGTTACTTGTGGCTTCTGACACCTCATTAATCAAGTGATCAGAATTCAGTATTTTACAGCAGCAAGACCAATTAACCTTTGCTAGCTACATAGCAGCCAAAAATAATTTCTAATTGTCAAATGGGGGAAAAAACCCCACCCCAAACACTGAGCGTCTGAAGCATATAAAGATAAAAAAGCGGGATTTCTTTTTTGTTTTGCAAGCATTTAATCAGAGAGAAATTCTAAACTCTGCATGCATGCGTGTCTTTTTTGAACTTCTGAAAATAATGAAGAAATTTGGAGAGAAGAAAGTTCAAAGGTTTGACTCTGCACAGTTGCAGAGTGCCAGCCTGTAACGTATCTCTAAATCCCTTCGGATGAAAGATTGGGCTTTCCTTCCCTGTAACTCGAGATTCTGTTTTCTAAAAAAATCTCCCTTTCACAGCTAGGATATTAGTAGGAGACAAAAGATGATGTGAAAATCTCAGCTCAAACCATTTCATTTTAGCTAAAAACCTCGACTATCCGACATTCGCTGTTGCACTATACCTTGTTGCAACTAGTTTCACGGCCTGCAGTGTTCCCGTTTGGACCATAAGTGGCAGATCTTCATAGCAGTAATGGATTGAATTCTGTCAGCTGAGAAGCTGGCCTTCGGGCTTTGTTTGCATCTCCTGACCCGAGAATTTAAAATTCAAACCAAGTATTACTACTTAGGGGTTACTTTTCAGTGAAGACTTACTGCACTTCTTAAAACTCATCAGTTTTTACTTACAAATTTTATTTTATTATTTTCAGGAAAATTGCAGTTTTAAAGGCAATCAAAACAGTAAACATTGTTTTGGGCAGCTTTTAATTTTTAGTAGAGATTATTTTAAAATAAGTCTTTTAAATATTAACTGAGGGGAAGGATAGTACAATAACAAGAAGTTCTTTATAAAGGGGAAAAGTTAAACAAATTGTCCTTACTTTCTTGTTATTATTTCTGAAGAGTAAGTACATAGACTTTGTCAGAATTCCATTCTGGATCTTCAAATACACACAATTAACCAGTTTTGTGGGAAGGGACCCCAGTATGCAAATTGCTTGTGTACCATACAACCACCTCCTGTTTTCTTTTTTAGCTCTAGTAGGAGCTCTCTTTATTTATCTAAGATTTTTTACTTTTACACTGTTGTTTAACTCTCTAATTTTTTTATCATATAAGCCATCAGAAGATCTGAATACAAAGTCATGCTGAGGTTCAAATCCTGTATAAGCTTTGCACGGAGTTTCAAAAGTCTGCATTATTCCAAGCCGGTAGTTATGGTTGTGATGAAATTTGCAGTCAAACTGGAGCTCAGCTCCTTCAGCTGAATATTGTCATTTACTCCTGAAGCTTAGCTTGATTTTTTTTTTTTTGTTTTGATAGGCTGATAACTTTCATTTTTTATACATTCATTAGAAAACAAAATTTGATTGAAGTATTTGTGTGGACTTATCTTTAAGAAGTGTTTCAAATCCTGGATTTTCATGTTAGTTAAGTTTCATCAATCACGCTTTTAATTAAAAGAAGGGCATCTCCATCCTCACTTTGGACACAAAGTGCATAATGAAATTGTGTATCAGGGAGGACCTGTGAGTTTGGGTTTTTTGTTATGGTTTAACACCCACCCCCCCACCCCCACCCCCAGGTTCCCCCACCTCCCCCTTCCAGGGTTGTTCAATGTATTCCAAGCAGAGGAGGTCAAAAACACTGGTGCATATGCAAGAGCCAAACAAATAGCCTTTCTGATAGGGTTGGGTGACATGTGTCAACCCCTGTCATCCAGGAACAAGAGAGGCAATGTGCCCAGACAAAGGAGAGGGTGGAATCTCAACACACTGGCAAAACCTGACCCACACGCAAGGGCTTTGTGCAGCAGATGCCGCCTCTTATTGTTTCCTGACTCTCTCCCCACCACCCCTGACAACAGCCACTGCCGCTGGCATTCCACCCTGACATCTGTTCAGCTTTATTGATGCTCTCCTGGAGGAATTCCCAGTGTAAACAGGGAATTCTCTACGGGAACCCCATGTTGTAAAAGGGATGAGCTGCATAATGCAAAGATTTAACCACTATTTAAAGGTGTGACACTTGATTGAAAGTGACTTGATTTCCCCCCCCCCCCCCCCCCCCCCCGCCTTACTGTATTTGGCACAAACTGTCTGGGTTGGACCTTTTTTTTTTTTTTTTTTAATTTTGGGTAGGATTTCTCCTCCTCCCCTTCCTTTCTACCCCTCCTCCCTTCTTTTGTTTTTATGAAGTGGAATTGTAAGGATGAATGAAAAGTAGGAAATGGAGCACACCAAAAATGGAAAATGAAGCAAAAACTTGAAAAAACCTGGAAAGGTGGGAGAGAAAAACTTGGTTTGTGTGTAGTGGAGTCTAGTTACTCCTATAAAAGCTGTCAAAGCCCACCTACTCTTAGGACTGACAGCAAATGTCTTGAAGATCTATGTATCTCTTGAACCTAGGGAGAATTCATTCTGAGGGGGCTGAAAACTGGGACAGTACCTTCAACATCTACAGCAAGAAGAAGGAAAATAACTTACTGAACCATAATACCTTTTTATTTATGTCCTTTCTCTCATAGTATTTTTTAAAAAGGAATCCTCTCTGCTTCTGTTTTGCATGCTGCTCTATGCGGGTTTTCAAGCTACCTCCGTGAGCATGCAGATCTGCTCCTGTAGAAAATATTTAGCTGAATTTTGGCACCAAAAGACCTGATCCAAAATCCATAGCAGCTGATGAGAATCAGTCCATTGATTTGAATTGGCTTTGGGGCAGGATATTAGATGCTGAAGTGGCCAAAATAGCATGAGGACTGGGAATTGCTGTGTATACTTGTCATCTAGGGACCACTACGAAGAGAGTAGATCTGGCATTATTTTGACTCCCTGATTTGTTTAAATAAATATGTGAAAATAAACGTGGATACTTGAAATGCAAACAGTAGGTTGTCTGCTAATCAGATCAACTAAAAATAAACAGAAAAAATGATGCTACAAAAGTCCTGTAGAATTTTAACAGGATATAAGCTAATACTGTTCTGTTGAAATGGCTCTATAAAGCCATCGTGTCAATGCTGGAGGTACAGCTGAGGTTCTCCCATGCCCACAAACACGTGCTTATTTAAATGAGCTAAGGATCCGGCCTATAAGCCCTCATTCTTTGTTAAAGTTCTGTTTGTGTTCTTTATTCTTTTAAGTAAAATTGTATGTTAGGTATAAATATTTCTATTATTGGATAAGATATAGGTATAAGAACATCCCCCCAAATAGTGAAGTACAATAAAAGAGACACCAAACCTACAATAAAAATTACACAGAAGGAAATAAACTGTTATAAATGTATAAGTAAGAGGAACAGCTGCTACATTACAAAGAAATCTCTTAAGTCTGAAAATGTTATACTTAAAATCAATTCAAAGTTAGACTGTGTTAGGCATGGAGAATACTATGTAGTTATTTTGGTTCTTAGTGTGATATAATTATCCAGGCTAGAGTTTTTATTAGGTTTATGGTATCACTGGGATGAATAAAGTAATCTCAAATTCACAGCGAACATGCGTAGTCTGCATTGGGTTAGACGTAATAAAAATTTCTGTGGTAGCTGTTATGAGGAAAGGTCTTATTGAAACGATAACTTGAAGTTTTATTGGACTGTCTATAGGATTTCATAGTCAGTTGTATATTTATTCTATAATTCCATTGGATTGTTTAAAAAATATTGCTATCTACTGATAACATCTCATTTTTTTAATAAATTTTACAGGATTTTGGAGGAATTTCTTTTAGGAATCTTTGGCTAAATTATATTAGCATCTTTTGGACTTCCCTCTGAGAAGGGGATTAAATATCTAAGCTTGTTTAAAAGCAAAAAAAAAAAAAAAAAAAAAGTCAGGCAACATTCTCCCCCCTCAAAGCCAATGGCCAACTGAGCATCTTTTTGTACTAGTGAAGCTGATAGGAAATGGGAGGCCTCAGCGACCAGAGAGAGATCATTCTGTGTCAAAACAAGTTGTTAGCGTTATGAGAGTTAGAGCTCCCAATAAAGTCAATGCGGTAGGATCAGGCCCCCAGAGATTATTTTGAGACTAAACAGAGGATTGCAGGAAAAGAAATGAGAGACTCATAATGAAGTTACAGAGAGGTGGATTTGATGGTATTTGTAGGTGTGTCTCTAATTAGAATGTCTTACTTTTCCCCTCACATCTGCTTTTCCCTTGCTCCTAGTCACTGAAAAATAACAAATACAAATACTGAAGTGTTGATGGATGGCCGAAGTCGTGGCCAAATCCCACTTTGTGCTTCCTGTACAGTTTAAACTAAAACACGAAGAGAAGTTGCTACTAGAATTCTCAATAGCAGTCAATCAAGAACAAATTTACAATAGAAATCCAGCTTCCCCTAGGAACAAATCACTTAAAGATTTAGGGATGTAAACAAATATCTTGTACTCCTTTATGCTTCAAACAAATCTTGCAGTTTCATTAGAACATGCCTCTTGATGATGTTCTTAAGTGCAGCTTTTCTCCCCTACTGTGTGTAAATATTTTGGGAAAATATATAGTTTCTAAAAAGTTAGCAAACATTCTGTGTATTTGTCTTAATGTGAGAAGAGTGACAGGAATAATACGTGTACGGATGTGTTTCTGCACTTAATACATTTATATGTGTGTGGGGGTATATGTATATAGTATCTATGTGTGTGTGTATGTATGCATATGTGCACAAATATATTTGCATCCAGGTCAAATAACAGCTGTTATTATTAAGTTCAGCTTTTATTATCAATTTGTTGGTAGATTCAGGCACTATTTAAAAAAAAAAAAAAAAAAAGTCCACATCTGAGCTTTTTCCTAATCAGTTCCCTCATTTTGCTAATATTCTAACGACTGTCAATTTACTTCAGTGGTGCCATTTGCAGAATTTTCCAATTAGCAGGAAACCTGTTCCACCTTCTCCCATAATTACAGGGGACTCGCTTCAGATCAGCTGTGGCCAGACAGCATATGATGTACTTGCCAAAATCTGTGCGCTGTGGGTTTTTGTGTGTGTGTGGAATTTTTTTTTTTAACCTTTGCGTGAGCTGGCACAGACTTTACATCTCTGTTGTAGGCAGGGAGCTCCCTCAGTAGTGGCATGTGTCAAAATATCCAAATAATTTCTAATAAACACACCACAGTGAAAACACAAATATGAGCCTATCTGTGTTTTGATGGGTCTGGTGTGCGATGGATGTTCAGTGCCTTGTACTTCTACGAACCTCTGTGTATGGCTATGAAAATCAGGTAAATATTCAATAACTGCTGTGTTCCACTCATACGAGATGATTTTATTCAAGAAGCATCCATTTGGTCACTTTTTATCACCTTTATCCTTCGGCGTCTCTGTCAAGCAGTACAGCAAGGACAATGTTGTTCTGATACTCTCTGATATTACACCGGCTGATCAAAAAGCAATCAGACCCCTTTTTTTAGAGCTGCTTAACCAGCTGATATTACAGCTGTAACAATGGAGCAGCAATAACTATTATTGTTACATGAAAAGAAAATATATTTAATAATAAGCTCATTGATTTTTAACAGCATCTCTGTGTTGCCTAATTGATGGGAAGTTGTATGTTTGTGTAGCCAACGGGGGTTATGAATTAAATATGGTCGTCATTCCTTGAGGGATGCATGTCAATGTAAGAAAGATGGAGGATCTACATTTCCCCCAAGCTAAACAATCCCCTTGTAAAAGACACAGGAAAGTCTGGAATAGGAGGAAGGGGGGAAAGGGAATAAAAAGCATCCATCACTGTTTATTAAGTGCTGCTACTTGAAGGTAAAAGGGGTATTGAACTGTTTTTAAATTGGAAGGAATGTAGCTAGACAAAACATTGATGGTAATATTAGGTTGGTGACAAATTTTATTCTTTTGTCCACATTTATTACAGTAGCAATTTGAAGTGATTTATGCCTCTTACCCCTCTAAGCCTCTCTCTTTGCATACACACACATGCAGACACACACAAAAATTCAGTGTCTCTAAGTAATAAAAGGAACTCCTCTGGTAACAGCAACAAAAATACGGGGTAAAAGTGTCTGGAAATGTTGGATCTTAAATTTAAGACACTGAAGAGGCTGGTGATCAGCACTTGGAAAAAATTAGGCTCATCTGAAGATGTCTCAAACTGGGCACTCGATACAGAATCACTGGGCACTTCTACAAACCTTGGCTAGCCTGTGCTTAGCTCTGAGGTACACATGAAATGTTGGTGGGTGCTGAGTACTACAGCAGCTTTTTTTTTCTTTTCTTTTTGTGTGTGTGAGTGTTAATGGCAGTAGGAGTACTTTTTGGAAGAAATCCTTACCATTACTTAGTTTTGAGATTTCAAGTATGCTGAGCAATCCTGGAAGCCCAGCTTTCTCAGGTCTTGAGCCTGAACTGTAAATTAAAGGGAAGTTCTGAGCTCATTACACTCATGCTAAACAGTTATAAGCGGAGCATGGTTCAGTGCTTGTATGAGCAATCACTGCTTTTTCGCTCACATATGTATATAGTTTTCTGTCATATGACCTAAAAAAAAATACGCTCTCATGTGCATATCTTGGTGTTATATAATCAAGAGTATTGTGCAGACTGGAACATTTCACCCTTTAGATAGCAATTCTTAGTCTCTAGTGAACGCGATTGTTGTTACTTGTCTCTTTTCAAGTACCTTTTGCCTGAGTTTTGTCTCAGACTTCCCCTGTTGTACGATCGTTTTCTGTCTGTTGAGAAGTTCAACTAGGCCAAAGAGGGCAAGGCTTGGTGCATATTAGTGGGTAGTATCTATTTGACTGTAAGAATGCATATGAAAGGATAATAACAGGATATACTCTTGACTGTCCCCAAGGAAGTACTGAGGATTGCTGGACCATGTAAGTCTGGGGAGCGCGCATAGTGTTGAACTGTGCTGTGATGATTTTTAGGATGTTTACAAATACTTGATCTCTAGTGTTATCAAACATCAAAAATTCCTATTACAAAATCTCTGAATCATAAATGCCATTCTATTTTCTTCTGAGCACTACTGTTTCATGGTCAGATCTGTTATTTTCCTGTGATTAATAGGGGATAACGTAATGAAGAGCAAAGTTTGGGGTGATCGTTATGTTTGCAGGGCATATGCACTGGAGCTCGCAGATATCGGAACTCACACAACCCTAGCTACAGTAGAGTATTAAGTCTTATTTTAATCATCAGAGAATTCCTGCTAACTTTAAGTAAGACTGCTTGAAGTTAAGCTGCAGTGGTAGTGTTTGTCAGAGTTGGATTTGTTCTTGTAAACAGCTATTACAAAAACAATATTAACTGCCACTGGGGATGCTAATTAAATGGGTAGATTCACATTAAGGCTGCGACAGGCAGAGTTTGCAACATTTAGCCCAAAGTTTAGACCAAACAGGGAGTTCCCTACAGGATGCTCTAGGAAAATGAAAACCACCCTCCCACCCAAAAAAGGAACAAAATGCTCATGGTGAGAGGATTGGTTCTAAGAAACCAGGAGAGTTTAATAAACAGGAGAGTTATATTTTTGAATAACAACTTATAGTCAGCTTCACTTTCTACTTCTGATTTCAGCTGAAGGCTGTAATGCCTGAGCTGCAAATGCTCTGAGATGGGAACATTTATTTGTGAAACAAAAACTTTTGTTGGATCTAAGGAAGGTATTGGAACCAATTTCCCCTCATTGTTAGATCCTTAGAGGCTCAGGAAAGGGACTGTTCTGTCTCCTGCTCTTTTATAACTGCTGGGACAGTGAGGCCCTGAGCCCTCTTTAAAGGTTTTGGATAGTCTCTTAGTAAAAATAATTTCTGTCATTAGGAGGGAAAGATGTTCACAAGTCCCCAACTGTTAGCCAGCTCAGCTTGCCAGTCTAGCCTCTTATAATGGTATTCATAGTCACAGTGAGCCAAACCATAGCAGTGAATGGTAAAGGAAAAGCCCTTTAGAAAAACAATTTCACTTTTTTCAAAGTTTTGTCATTTTCTAAGCTAAAGTAAAAATATTGCCAAACATAATAGCTGCACTATTATTTGTGCTCAGGAATATGAGATTACTCAACAAGTAAAAAAATGAGCACGCTTTCTTTTATTAGAAAGAAACCCTCTGTTGTGTGTAAAAGACACTTTCCCCCTAATATTTTACTTGCTAATAGATAAGTACAAAGTAATTACATAGGACAGATTAAATGGTTTCTAATGTCTCACTTCGAGAATTATAGTGAATGTTTTCCTAAGCTGTCCTCCAAATTGGTAGTCTAATTAAGCAACAAAAAATTATGTTGGCATTCACTGAATTATTGGAAAAACCAAATTTAGACTGAAAGTGTCAACTAATTTTTTTTTTTTTTTTGGAAGGCGGAGAGGGAAAGGGGGAATAGAGAAGGGAGGATCTATTATTAGAGCAACTGATTAATCTTCTAAAAATCTCCAAGTGTCCTGGCAGAGATCAGAGTTTCTGCCTTGACATTCATTGGTTTGATGATTCCTTATGAGTGTGATTAGTAGTTTTAAACCCCAAGAGCTTCAAAGCTATGGCACATCTTTTTAGCATGTATATTAAGATGTGCAAGTCTTCGAGCTGATCTGTATAGTAAATGCTGATCTTCTAGAAAGAGATGGAACATTTTTCTTCTGGGTCCCCAGGAAAACACATTTTGCTGAAATTAGTGTCTGTGAACTATGTAAAGCTGCTTAAACTTAAATTTCTGTATTAAACTTTATTTTTGGCTGTAAGAATTCACACAGCAAATGTTACTGTAATTGTCTTATTGAAACAATGATGCACAGTTTCATATACAGGCCCTTTAAGAAGCATATGCTGGCAGTCACAGTGGAAACCCAAGTCAGAACAGTTTATCGGATGCTATTCAACTTCACAGCATTCATCAGAGATGTAATTATGCATTTATGCATGAAGAAACTTTGCAGAGTTAATTTTCTTGGTAGAGAAAAATATCTTTGGAAATCTTCTGGTCTTTTATGGAGCACTTTCTTCTCTCCTGCTGGCTTCTTCTAAAAGATGGATTTTGGCCCAGTGGACCATAACTCCTGTAAAATAGCTGTTCCATGGATATTTCAGTAGATACTTCTTAACAGCTCCAAAGGAGTCTTTACAAGGGATTACATCACAATGTGGAGCCATTAAGATTTTTTTGCATATTGGGGAAAAACACAGTTGTGTCATGGAGGAGGGAGGGAATATACAGTAGCTGACTTCCACGGAGCAAGTCTTTACCTGGTTCAAGTCATTATAACTGTAACAACTTCTGTGTCACTTTACATAGCTGAGATACAGCTGCAAGAATTTAAAAAAATTTCAGGGAAGATAACTGTAAGAAATCCTAGAAAGTTCAGCGATCACAAGGCTGGTCACCATCCTCAGTTACAGCAGTGTAATTTAAGAAGTGATTTTTGAATAATCAATTTATCAAAGCTACTGCAAACCTGCATATAATCTTACTTCCGTTTAAGCTGACTTGACTTCAGTGAGGCTAAGGTTGATTTTTGGAGGTTCAAATTAAAACGGAACAAGAGTTTAACAATGGAGACAAAAATTAGGACAGCTGAAGAGTCAAGCTGCAAATTCACAGTGCTTTGAGTAGAGCCCAGGTACCCTCAGACTGAAAAATGCACTGTCAGTCTTAAAGTCTTAAATCAAAAAACCCTACTTATGATAAAGTTATGCAGCAACTCCTGTATTTCATTTGGGAGCTTCAGAAACCACCCTTGCTGTTAAATGAGCTTAGTGAATGGGTCTACAAAGTGGAGAAATGGAAATAATTCCTTTTTTAAAAATTTGTTTTAAATTTTTGTGTGCAACTAAATCAAACCATATGAAGAAATATAAGTTTTTATAATGGAAAAGCTCACAATATACTTTTCATTACAAGTTCTGTGCAATTTGTGTTAAACCTTGCTCAGCAGTCTCTTTAAGTGTCATGGATGGTCTTGCATTGATGTGTAATGTTTTTCAACAAGCTGCATGCCTTCATTCCTATAACCTGTCCTGACACTGTAGGGACTGACTCCTTCGTCTAATGTCTCATCATACAAGTTCTTTCTAATGACAGTGCTACTCCCATTAGCCTCCCTTGATGTCTATTTACCATAGCAGCTTTTCAATTATTTAAAATGCAAACATCTGGATTAAATAAATGAAGAAAACATTCAGCAAATGTTGCATGCACTCTAAAACTTTTCTCCAGAAATTATGACTGCAGTAGAACTTGAGAAGGAAAAAATTCAAAATTCACTGCACGCATCGGCCTCTCTGTGCACCAGGGACATGGGCAGGAAGTCCTAAAGTTGGGAACTGCCAGGAGACCTTTTTCAGTAGAGAGCACATTACGATGATGCATCTGGAACGACACCTTGTTATTTAAAGCATCAAAACACGAATATTTTCCATCAGTAAGCCAACTGTCAGCTTAAAATCTATGCTCTGCATGGATGTGTGTATGCCTGCGGTTCGAGTATATAAAACATGTAATACGTATGCATAAAAATATGTTGTACATCTCCAAGAGATAAAGTGGATTGGATTTTCTCCCTGAGAAGTCTTTCAAAGTCAGTTAAGTATGGGGTTTGTATCCAGCTTTAACACTGCCAAACTCTTTCAAGAGTCTCATCTCTGGCTTTTGCAATACCTACTTAAGCATCGAGTTGAATCTGTCCCTATGATCTCCACAAATCAGGGAAGAATATTAGAATTTGAAGTGAATGAAGAATACAGATCATAGTTGCTGCATTTGGAAACATCTGGAGCCCTCACACAAGCTCATTAGTCTAGTCATAAAGCAGAGTGTTGCAGAAGTCTTACCTTAATGAGATTAAAAACAAGCACAAACAACCCAGTGTGTGAATGACCACTCTGGTCAGGCATAGGAAGCTATTGGTTACACAGGGTATTTATTAATCATTGGCTTGAGTCATGTGATCAGAAGCTGGGTGGGGGGGATAGAAAGTTTGGTCAATCAAGACCTGGTCCCAGCCTGTTCACATTCTGCAGCCTCCTGCAATTCCCCTCAAGGGCATGCAGTCCAAAGCCAGGTCTGTATCCACCATGTAAAGAGGCCCAGTAATCAGATATTCGCTTTTTGCGTTTGGTACATTTCACAGGCCTCGTTCGCTTTCAGTAGGTGGAAGGTCAGGAGCTGAAATTACGAAGTGTTAACTTAGGATCTCTCACAGAAGCCCTGGGAATGTATTTTGCTCTAGCCAGAGGGTAAGGCTCTGTAGCTGAACACAAAGCTCTGTAACAACTTTATGAATATACACATAGATATGCTGTAGTGATCAAGGGGGAAATCAAAACTATGACCTTCACCACAAAAGCATGCGCACCGATCGCTGTGCTAAAGGAATAGCTCGCTCACCACATAGGTGTCTTGAAGGAGGCCACCACTAGAAACAGATCTGAACGTGTGCACCCATTCAAGTGAATGGCAAATTTTGCATTGTCTGAAGTGATGTGGGAATAGGTATTACATATACACACGAAAATGAAACTAATCTCATGCTTCAGGGTGTAAATTGATCACTGGAAAGGTCAGAAAGCAATTTTCCTCTCCTGTTAACATCACTGCACAGTCAACTTGGGGTGCGTCTGTGTGTGCGCGCATGTGAGAGAGAGAGAGGGATGGAGTGAAGAGAAGCAATTTCTGCTGTAGCATAAAGTATTTGCCAGAGGCAAAATAACTTGCTGCAGCCATGAGTTTATAGCAAACTGATTGCCCAAGTGTTTGAATTTTACCTTATCTTGATTTCTGGATGCCCAATCTAAGACAGTTCAAAGGAGTATGGCTTTCGTGATACATTTCATGAAAATCCGGGCTGCTTTTGAACACTGAGACTTGATGCTGTGCGCAGTTGCACGAAGTGGTTCTTCTTGCATGAAACCTGTGCTTTGAGCTTGTGTTCAGGGTGTGGATGTACAGTCACGATTTTGAATCGTGAGCCCAGAGAAATTGCATGCCAGTGTTTAAGACCCATTGGATTCTGGAGATGTGCATCTTAGTACAGTGGTTTTAGTACAGTGTTACTTAGTATAGTGTTTTTTCTAAAGGGCCTCATACTGAGCCCACTGACAACATATCTTATCTTACTGTGTATCTTCATAATCATCATAACTTGTTACGGTAAGACAGTTGCCCTGAAATAACTGAGGAGTCAAAACAGGCAAAGTCAAGTCCCGTTGAGTGTCAACCCCAGCAGACATACTAAAGTGACGGGAAGGAGATCTGCCCTTGTTCTGCCCGCCCTCCCACCCTTTCACTGCAGCCCCATGTTAAGGTCCTGGAAAGGCGTATCAACTGTGGGGTGTTTCTTCAAATTACACTGCTGTCTCATTCGAGGCTCAACCATTGCCAATTAACAGAGTTCATACCCCAAAATGCTGCTGTGTTTTTGGCCTCTGGCACATATGTGCTACATCAAAGGGTACTGAAAAGGTTAATTAAATTTAGAGGCTAGTAAGCAGAGATGAATGAAATGTTTGCTGTGAAAGGTGGAATCACTTTAAATGTATTTATTGATTGCACACTAGAAATTTTAATATTCTTCATAAATACAAGATGGTGCATATATGTCTAAAATATTAACTCTTTTCCTTTGGAACATTAGTTGATTTCTGAGGATATCTGCTAAAACATAGAAAAAGGTGGGTTTCAGAGTTCAGAATTTTTCTCTTTAAAGCAAAATTACCTCTCTTTGCATAGGCATACATGCACACACATGATCTTTTTTCAGGAGTTGAAACAATAACAAAGTGCAAACGCATATCAGCTGTGGCAAATTCCATGGTCAAAGAATTGGGAAATGGTAGGAAGCCCTGGACATCAGAAATCTTCTGAAAGATGCGGATGCTGACATTTGGTTTTGGCCGTATGCTGTGGCTGCAAAATATCTTATTCTGACAAAACAAGAATAGCTTTAAAGAATTTCAGTGACTTGCTCATGTACCTGGCACTGTGGCTCTGGAGATACAGATTCTATTTCTGCCTCAGCCATGTGACCTATATATCTTTGGACCAATTCATCCATGGTTTAAAATGAGGTGCAGGCAGAAACGAGGAGGGAAAAAATACAGACCTAATCCTGGTTTGGTTTTTTGTTTGTTTGTTTGTTTGTTTTTAAAGTCATTACATCTTTTCTGTCTGCTGAGCTGGGGTATAGGAAGATAAGAAATGGAGATGTATGAGACAGAAAGATGTTTTCTGTTTATATTACTCATCTTGTTCCTCTTTAGCTTCCCTTGTCATCTGGTGATATGTTCAGTGGCTATTAGGAAAACAATGTGTATTGGGCTGTCTATAAATATATAATACAGAATTATTAGATGAGCTGTTCCGTGTTTGGAGTCCTTTAGTCCCATGGTAATCCACCACAACAAAGAGGTCTCATGGTATTGCTATGCTTTGTGAGTGGTCGGGATTCCAAGTGTGCAATTCTTCTGTATTTTTAATTTCGAGATGGTGTTTCTTCTCCTAAAGAGAGGTCTTTATTAAAACACGTGCTATTCACAAGCACCTATCTTTTCTGAGGAGGTCTACAATGAGTTAAAGCACAGCAGGATAATTTCCAGTCTTCCTTGGGCAAAAAAGTTGTTGTTTTTGCTTTTTTTTAAAAAAAGTGGTTTCCCACTGACTGTCCAGTAGGAAATACTAGAAAGTGGCTTGGTTGGCACACAGTGCCAAGAACTTGTCTTTTATGTTTTCTATTTATGCATGGATATGCAGAACCCAAGTCAATTTAAACGATATATTTGTCTGAAGAAGGGCACTTGTCCAGATTAATAAAAAAACAACAGAGACTTCAGGCAGAAGTATCTGATATGTATTTTATGTATATCGTTTGTAGTAGACAAGCCACACTTGAAGGCTTTAAGTGGTTCAGTAATCTCCTAGTATAGGAATTAATTTTTTTCTTCTTGCTTCCTTTGTTTGGGTTGAATCGTGAGGTCTTGTTTCAGCTTTTGCTTACTCACAACTGAAGCAAATACCCAGTGATGTTGGTGAGTGTTGCATTTGAGAAAGATTGAAGTGAAGACTAAACAAGGCTGTTAGCAAGAGAGCTGAAACAGACATCAAAAAGTATATAAATAAATACAGTAATTAGCAAATGAGATTACAGACAATGTGTGTATATGTTTATAAATACAATACACTCATATTATTGTTTGCATTCTTGTTTGCAAAACATCCTGTGGTATTTTGGATGCTCTTTCCTTCTTTCTCTGCACAATTAAATTGCTGGGTGAGATCTTAGGACTTGGCTGGTTTACATACAAGGGTTGCTTTGTGCATCGGGAGACTCTCTAGTCTACGGCCTGTAACACTGCACATTTTAAAAAACGTATTGGCATACGTATTTCTCTGAATCCAAGCTCTTCAACATTAAAGCAAGACCCTTCGTTTTAATCATTAGAGAATGTATCCAGTGCTAATAGCACTTAATTGTTTCACTAGAATGATCTCCGTTGGTTTGGCAGCCGAAATAAAAACAATTCCAAATACCATCAAAGGAGCTTATCCACACACAGCATGTACAGGGAGAGTGTTTTGATATACAACGGTGTGTTAATATCATAACATCTCCTAATACTACATACGGTTCTGTAATCCTTTTCTGTCTCAGTCTATGATCTTGGAAGGTCTGATGGGTAAAAGCAAAAGGAATAAAATAGACACAGAAAATCTTGGTCCTTGCCCCTGAAAATAATGCGCCGACAGTCTCTCTGCTTCAACCATATACCTATATTAATCTTGACTTTCTTGAAGCTTGCCCGCTAGTTTAAATTTGTATGCGACATCAAACATACCTTTTCACATATGTTCTTTCCAGATTTTTTTTAACAGTTACTTAGCAGTTTATAGAAGGAAGTGAATGATCTCATCAAGCTGCTTAGAAATTAAAAAAAAATCTGTGCTTATTAATTATGCAGGATTAGTCTAATTATAATTCAGCAAATTAATTAGCGACAGAAGGTGTTCTGAAACATTGGAGTACATTTGCATGTTAAATGGAGAGGCTAGTCTGTAATATATGTAAATTTATGCATGGCTTCATAGTTTAATTTAAAAATTTGCAGCTGCATATGGTATGGGAGCAGGTGAAAAGTCAGTTTTAGTTTAATGATGCTAACAAACATTGGATGCTGTCCTGTCTTAGGGAAGGAATGCACTGAATGCACCCCTATCTGCCAATCTATAAATCTGTCATAGGAATATAATGTTACACCAATGTTCAGATTCAAGGTCATCTGTGACTAGACCCAGAAGTACAATAGGTGCAAATCTACCAACTGAATAGACCTCAGAAAAGGGAGGAGGCAAAATGTGTGTGGACCCAAGTTGCTGGGATGTAAATTTGTCTCTTTAGTACCTGAATGCGTGTTTATTCTATACAAAAACAGTTTAGGGACAGGCAATACTCTTGCCTTCATAAATGAGTGAGAGCTTTCAGCTGAGTGATATCCACTCTGGCAGGTGTAAAACAGGTGCCTAACCTTGGTTCCATCTCTAACATTTGCATCAGTGCAACTTTCTGATCTCTTGGAGTCACCAGAAAGTTATTACCAAGTTGTGCATTAACTGCAGGGTAGAGAGTTTTTATGTGCTGGCCTCTGCCATCTTGCAGAAATGGTAAAAACCAGCTGACCCATCAGCAGCAAAAAGGCTGTTGGTGTAATTGGTGTTCACTGTTCAGCCTAGCATGGCTCAATAGACAGGTGTTTTTTGAGAGCGATGGGGTAAGAGGATAGAAGAGTCAAAAGATAAAGGAATCACGGGTTTCTCTGGGTATGGAACAAAAATGAGTGGGGATCAGATTCTGTGCTTATTTAACACCTATGTAGGCCTTTTCTGGGATCCGTAGGTTTTGCAAAGCAGAACTTGAGTTAAATTTGCACCTGTGTAGAGCAAAGTGATACCAAAGAATGAATAGATTTAACCAGTGTTGCAGAGCATCATCAGGCCTGTGTTTGTGTGATAGAGTCCAGCACCAAACCATGTGTGTACTGCTGAGCCTGACATAAGTGTAATGAAGAAGAATTTGGCCATGTTTTCAAAATCCTGCTGGGTGTTATGTTCTGAGGCAGAGCTTCATGAAATTTTTGTCACTATTAAAAAGAACCAGTAAAATCACAAACATGGTCTTGCAGGAATGGTATGTGGTTCTTGGCTGGAAGAGCAACTTGATCTATGCTATGGTGTAAGTCACTTAATTTCTAGGTGCCTTGACTTCCCCATTGGTGAAATGTGTATGAAAGCCTTTCTTTCCTCCTGTCCTTTGTGTAGCTTTTCTCCAATAACAATTTCACAATGTGACTGTGCAATGCTTAGCACAGTTGGAGCCCATAGATACTGTAATAAACCAGGGAATATTATCTGAACGTCCCTTTCAACAGCCCGTCAGCCCAATCCTCTACTCTATTACCTCCCTGCCTATTGACTTTTGATTATGCTATGGCATTTGGTCCTGTGCCAAATGGCATGAATAATATGGATCTTACAGTATAAATAAGCTTTTAGCCATTGTCTTGTAAGTTACTGGAAAGTTTTGGTGTGGGAGGAAAGAGGAAAACCCAAAGGAAAAGGGGAGCTGCTCAGATTGCAAAGAGTCCTCCAAAGACTTTTTGGAGAACAATTGCAATTACAAACACGCTGTTAGTGTTGTGTTTCATTTTCAATTCGAACCCATAGAGTTCAATTATTATTTTCATTAATGGTGTCAGGTTTTCATCAGAGTGCACAAACAAGGAGGTTTTCCTTGGAGATTTTTTTTCCTAGCAAACGTGGCCATGCCAAATAACTACATTCAGCACCGAGAAATGACTGTCTGTATAACCGGCAGTGCACTCTCCCCCAACCCTTGTTTCTTGAAAATGGGATCACTTTGCAAGACAGAATAAGCATTTACCCAATGAGTGTGAATTGCCGTTGTGGATGTGTGTGCCTGCTGCTGCTCAGAAGGAGTGGAACAGAATCTACTTCAGAGATGAAAAGTGTGCAGAAGGTGGAAAATGTACAGAATATAAATATCAAGTTTACTGACTTGGGTTTGGATGACATTGCAGGTTTATGTTCAGTTACTATTAGTTTGGAAACTAAGCTCTTAAAAAAAGCAACTAGATATAGGGCAGAGAGAAATATGATGTTCTAGGCTGCAGAGAGATGAGATATTTGAGGAGGAATTGTTCTGTGGTTAAGGCATGAGACTGGGAGTCGGACATGAATTCAAGTCCAACCGTTGCTGTGGACTCAAGGTGCAATGTTCTTTCTTGATCCATCTGAAATACAGGATACTAGTACTTTCATCCTGTGTCTTCTTTAATACATTGCATAGAGTGTTACTTACCCAAGTGTGATTAGGACCTCTTGGCAGGGCAAACAAATCATAATTAGAAACAGTACTGGGTACTGCTATCTCGTAATTATAAGGTTGACTTTTAAGGTAGTCTGATCTGTTGGCCTACCTTAGCTGAATCACTAACTTTTTTTGTTCCGTTTTCGCATCTATCTCTAGTGTTAGCTTTTCTGAGCTCAGTGTTGCAAGGGGCCAGAGGCTGTAGAAATCAGACACTTACTAGTAATAGTCTTCTGCCTTGCCATGGTGTTTCCAGGTGGCATTTCAGGTCTGATACTAGGCACAGAAAAAGAGGCCCTAAATAATGGTCCCACATCAAAACCTAAACTTTAAATTTAAAAGCTAAATTGGAGTGATTGACTAAGTATGGGAGAAAGAAAGCAGGATGTTAAACAGTAGATGTTGGTAAACAACACCGGACTGAGCCTTGGAAAACTGAATTGGTTTGATACTTAAAATTATTTGATGTTTCCAATTTATTTGAGGGATACAATGCCTTGTGGCATTTTAAAGTCCTTTTGGAGCTTTTCTTGCTTTTTAAAATAAAAGCACTAATTCCACCTGTTCTCTATTACACTTATCTGATCTGCGTGTCTTCATATGCTTTGCATTGCAAGCGTCTTGGAATGAGCATGCTGGTATTGATTGATTAAATATTAATTTAATAATAAAGATGGGCCTAAACAGAAAACTTCTGATCTAGACTTTCCTCAGTGCAAAGGATCTTTGTGTCCTGTAGATTTTGGTCCAAACCACCTTGCTTTAATAATACAAGTACAAATATACAAAAGCCTCACATCCTGAAGCCAGCTTCACTTTTGTCATTACAGTTCTGCTGACATCAGTGCAGTTATTCCTGAACAATACTCTTTAGACCTCTGCAGAAGCGGACTTTACTTTGGCAAGCATCTATTTCAAAGCTGGAAAAGAAATGTAGAACACAGGAAAAAGTTCCTGTAGAAAGAGGTCAGGATCAGTGCCTAGAAGCTGAGACAATCAGAGAGGTGAGATGAGGAGAAAGATGTAATGGCAATGTAAGGGGGTGTATGTGGCACAAAGTATAGATGGAAGCGTAAAAATAAGAATTATAGAAATTTATGAGGAAGGGACCTCAAAGGATCACTTACTCCATCTTCCTTAGGTTGGCATACACCTAACTGAGGAATTCTCTTGCATGGTCCGGTTGTCCTCTGCATGCAGAGGTGTGGAGCTGGAGAAAAGTCTAACCAGATTGGTGGTCCCATAACTGAAGAAATTACTTTGAACTAAGGCAAGAGGATAGAGAAGTGTTTCTCATTTTTCCCATTAGGAAATGAGGACGTTGTTGGGGGCAGGAGTAGCAGGCATAATGTTCGTGTGCGTTTTTTGGTGCAACTGCAGTCTTTCTCTTAAACAAGTGACAAATGAACAGCCAACTTCTCCTGGCCTAGGCTTGGGACCTCATATCATCTGACTCCTGCTCCCTTCCCTCACAGTAAATCTCTGACAAACTCAGAAAAGTCTTTTGACCTACATATGTTGATGTTCACATTTGTTAAACTGGGTTCACACTTTATGCACAGGAGTTTTGTGAAGATTAATTAGCTGCTGTTTGTGGAGTATCATATAAATACTCTGGATTATTGTAATAACCTCACTCATTTCTCACACAGTATAAGGTGTATGTTCATTTAGAATGCCTTTGTGCAATGCCTGATCCCACATTGACTATAACTGCTGGAAAAGAGTAGGAAATTTTCTCATCAGCTCCCTAATAATACACACTGACATAATAGAACAAAATTACTCCAGAGATAAATATTCAGATTATAAAGAAGTCTTCTACTGTGATAGTCATTAAAATCAAGATGATATCAAATAAATGCAATTAATTGATTTTAAACACTGACCTTCAAATGTGTGTGCAGAATCTGACCTAGTCCCTTTGAAAGGAAGAAATTTCAAGTAAAGCCTTCTACTTTGTCGTGTTGTGGCATTGGGTAGGGTTACTTGTCACACTTATCTCAGAGTTTTCAATGCCAAGACACACACGGGTGAGTCGAGGGGAGGATGGGAGACCCTGATCTCAGAATTTCCTAGCTTTGATGGAGTTGGAGTCAGGCCCTCACTGTAATGATAGTTTTGCAGTTCATAGTATATTTAATCTTAATATTGTTTAACTGGAGCAAAGATATTCATAATAACAGCTTCTGGTTTTTTCTTTGTTCAATTTGTGACTTTTTGGAAGCACTTTAATTATTTAAGTAGAATGCCACCATATCTTTATATTTTCATTAGATTGTACCATCATAGGATTTGCTGATAAACATATTCATACTAGGTGGTAGGCATGTTCTCATGCCAAAAAATGACTGAGGCCATGAATCCAAATTCTACAGAAACCCAAACAAGGCAGGATTATCTCAGTGTTTGCCTTACAAGGAATATTTTTTAAGTGTATCCAGAGGCTGCTCACAAGATAAAAACAATATTATATCTCTTGATTCTGTACCTGTATTTTAAGAAAGCACAAAAGGTGGATAGGAAGGTTAGTTAAGATGTAGAACCAGGAGTCAGGAGATCTGAGTCCTAGTCCCAGCTCTGCGGCAGACCTGCGGTGTGATGGGGAGCAATTCCCTCCCAGTTTCCAGGCCCTGGCATCTTTGCCTGTAAAATGGTGAGTTACACCACCTGCTGCAGAGGGGTTTTGTGAGGCAGAATTAATTGAAGTTTAAGTCCCATAGAATGGCGCTATAAAAGCGCAAAGCATATTATCTATTTCTGTGGTTCCATGTGGTGAGACTAATCAGTCCCAGGTCTTGTGGCAGAGTTTAAAAAAAAACATTAATGGATTTTTTTTTTTTTTTTTTAAACTACACCTTCTGTTGCATGTGGGACTGCTCTTTAGGGCTTCTGTCTAGTCCTGTTGAAGTCACAAGAAAAATTTTTTTTCTGACTCCAACAGGATTTGATTAAGGTTCTTCTCAGTCATCCAAGATGGAGGATAAATATTCTCAGAGGTGTGGAACATGCTTTCTAGTTCTAGCCACATTTTTAAGTTGCCTCAGGTGGGTACAGAACCTAGTAATATAGGCATACACAGACAAGGTGGGAGTGTGCGTCAGCAATTGCTTTGAAAAGAGCTTGAGAGATGCAAGACCTTCCTTACTTTGCCCTTACCCTTTCGCGCTGTCCATTGACAGCCCTCTGCAGGGGAATTTGTTCTGCTGTCTCTCAACTGTATTATGGATTGTATGAGCGCTCCCGGTCTGCTTTCCCACAAAGTCAGATAGGATTGCTCATAGTGTTGCTGAAAAATAGTTGAGATAACACAGCTGTCTTTGTACTGAAGTGAAAAAGGGGCACTTAAATGATTCATCAGCCTAACTCCTCGGCATGATGGTAACTCCCAGTAGTAGGAGCAGTAACTTTTAAAATAGCTCCCTCTAAATCCTAAAAGAGAGAGTTATATTTAAGGTGGCATTTTGGAGACCTCTTGCAAGTGTATCAGTCTGTAGATAGAAAGCTCGACTATGTGAGAGAGACAATAGAAAAAAAAGGATAAGTCTATAGTTATATCTTAATTAATTTTATGACTATGCATTAAGTTAATCAGGTTTTCTATAGCAATGCCAGAATTTTTAGTGGTAGTCATTCGAAAGTATTTAGGTTTTCCCCCAGTGCCCTTAGTTATTGATCTATGAGATGACTGGGCCATGCTCTCTCTGCTTGGCTGGAATCAGAGTTATCTGCTAAACTCATAGCTAATGCCATCCTTAGCAAGGAACAAAGGCCAGCTAAGAAACATGAAAATGAGCTAATCTTTTAAAATTCTGGTTTTTATTTTTTGATGTATGTATAGGTTAAGGCCAAAAACTGGCTAAAGGTTCTCATTTAAAAAAATTAATAAAGCCTTTCTGCAATTCTCCTGTTACCCCTAAATCAGCTTCATTTAGTGCTAAGCCTTCCCTCTTTGCTCCCCCCAAGTCATTTTTATTCTAATGCTGCAATAAATAGTAATGCCTTTCCCAGATGCAGCCACTTAAAATATATATGTATCTATAACGACCTACCAAATACTTCATGCAGATGCCCAGTTGCAGCTAAAATTTGACTGGAGAAACTCTGAAAGGAGAAAAAGAGAGATGTGATTCAACTAGAGGAAAGATAAAAATTCTTGTGTGTGCATCTAAATAAAACTAAATCGAAATCTGGGGTGATGGGAGGGAAAACTGTCTTAGTGCAGCATATCCAGTGAGCTCCAAAGGAACTACAAACGTCTTAGCACAGGCAATATATATATGAATACTGCCACAATGCTTAAGTACTAAAAACCAAAGGCAGCACTTTGAAAAGTGAGATGAGGAATTACTGATGCCCATTTTGTGATATCTTAAAGGTGCACAATTTTCAGCGGCTGAGGTGCTCAGCAGTTCCAGAAAGTCAGGCACCTTTAAGTTGTCTCAAGTGGGACTCCCAAAATTGCTGTTGGTTAAATATCCTGGCTAAATACCCTAAAGCTCCATACAGTTGCATGCTGAATGCTGTTTATTGCAAAGCAGTCGGTGAGCAATGAGAATGCTCTGTGTCTTGCAGGAGGCAGACAGCTCGGAGAGAAGGAGAGTTTTGTTTTCTGTGTATTTTTAATGGACAGTACACCCGTTGGTATGAATCAGTACAGATCTAATTGAAATCCAAGTTAATTTTCACATACGCTGCTGATTTACATTTGCTGGGGATCTGAACCCCAATTTTATGGAGACATCTAGCAGAAAATACGAATTTAGTTCATTGCCATGCAGTGTTGCAGAGTCCAGTCACAGATACTGTTAAACATACATTTAGAATTTTTACCTGTCTATATCTGCCTTTTAGGGGTGTGTGTAACATACAGTACCGCAGTATCTTAGCTTTTCCCAAAGTCAGTTGAGCTGACACAGTGAGTTCTCTTACAGACCTTTCTTTGCTCTGATTTTCTTCGTCCGTTAGTCCATGTTGATAATTTTTCTCATCTAGATGAATGGGGATGCAAGCATTTAAAAATTTTAAAAAGGAAACTGGACATTTTCCCGATTAATTTGATCTTTTATTTTTCCTTGAAAGTAACAATTTCTTGTGGATTTTTGTTTGCCGTTATCCTCCAGAACAATCAGTTAGGCAGCGGCTCATTGATTTTCATGTAAAAGTTACTTGCCTTGGTTTCATTATATAGTTTGGTTCTGTTTTGCAGTTTTTCCTTCCATAGGTAGATCTCAGTAACATAAGCTGTTTATATATCTGCAAATATTTTTTTATATCTGTAAGAAGAGGGCAGGGTAAAAAGGAGTGTTTGTGAGTAACATTTCCGGCTCAAATTCTCCTGTGAATCTTTGAGTGTGCCAGCATGCATAGTATTTTTCCTTCTGAAAACATTCTTACAGATAAAATCTTGCTTACCAAAACATTCAAATAACAGAGGTCACAGGTTTTAGCATGAGGAGACAATAAGACTTATTTGATAGAATATATTCACTCAGTGCTGCTGCTGAGGTATGAAGTTCTGTACGATTTTTAGTTCAGACTACAAGGAGGTGACCAGGGCTCTGTTCACAGAAGTTGCCCTCTGACAGCTGAGCACCAACACATCTCTCCTGCTGAACCTGAATGCCAACGTGAAGAGAGACCGCAGCAGGACGCTGTACTTTCACCCTAATCTGTGCCACAGGAAGAACCAGTGAGCTCTTTAAGCTATAAATGAGAAGGAACGATGGAGATAAAAATAACAGTCTGCAAAATGCACACACAGAGAAAATAAATATTTTAGATATTTTTAAAATGTTTGTGAGAGATTTAAGGAAAAAAGGGACATTTTAATTTAAAAAGCTCACTGGAAGGTTGTATTTTGTGACAGTCATTTTATATGACACTATCTGGGTCTTTTTTGTGGGTTCAATTGTCATGAGGTTTTCGAAGGGTTTTGTTTGTTCAAGCAACATACAAATGGATCAGATCCTTTGCTATTTCTTTGTATGTTTGGGGCAGATGGAAGAGAAATACCACAATGTAAGCGGTGCAAAGAAAGTAGCAATAACAAGGGAGAGTGGATTTCTGCTTTATTGTCTTGCGTTAGGACTATTTTGGTGGTGGTTGTTTGTAAACCCTAGGAAATATACATCTTTCTCCTTTAAAGTTCTAATTCAAGGCATGAATGTGTGAGTTCTGAAGGGACTTAGGGACTGCGGTAAAAAATCGTTGTCATAGTAACAGAAAGGGAAATAGGCCTGGCTCACCTGGGACTTTAACTTACTGCAAAAGCGGATTTTTTTTTTTTTTTTTTTTTTAAGGAAAGCACTCAGCAAGAGAAATAAATAAATAAATAGTTCTTTGTATTCTAAATCAATTCAACTATTTATTTTTTCTTATATCCAAGTCTTTTTCTTTCTAAATCTATCTTAAAGTCTTTGATATTTTTTTAAAATTGTTGCAGTTAAGCCCATTTTGTCTAATAAATGGAGAAAATGAAAAGAATCACAGAAAATATTTTCACTTGTGATAGAGGATGCCAAAAAAATTTCTTGCCTGTTATGTCTGAATTTTGAAGACATGCTTGTTTTGTTTTTAATCCAACAACTGTGATTTTTCATGTAGTTTCTTTACCTCTGAAATTCACAAATTTAATCAGATTAATCAGATAACAAAGGGATGAATCCTCTCCTCCCTGGATTTGACACAAAATTTGGTGGAAAATCTTACAGAAAAATGCCTGCCTAATATTTCTAAACTGTAAAATCTGTATGCTCTAGTGCATAGTGTTGAGTAAGCCAATCAAGCATGCTGAAGATTCAACTTGTGTACATGACAAGCTGAACTCTACAGAATAATAACACATAAAGATAGGCATATGTGACAGGGCAAAAATAATTGGCACGAGAACTTTGTACAATGTTAATAGGTTTATCTGCTTGGACAGCATGAGCTGTCATGTATTACTTCAGGTTGTGTTTTTGTTATCCTCTCTCAAAATCTATGTAAGATTATAATCTGGACTCCTGACAGTTCTGCTTCTCTGCTTTAGTTACTGAAACTTAATAACTAAAAACATCATCATGATGAAATCTCATCAGCTTCTTCTGGGAGCTGTATTTGTTTCTGTTTTTTAATACGTTCTAAGTAGTTTCAAGGCTTATCTGCTTCAGAGTTACCCTGTCGGGTTTTGTAGTTTTTACAATAACATTACCCTTCTATATTGTTTCACGGAAAATCCCTTCAGACAGTGAAAGAAAGACCTTGTATGCAAGGGAGAGATAAAGAAAGAGGCTAAAATCGTGTGGTCAAACATGCAGTGAGAAAACGGGCATAAATTGGAGTAGATATGTTGACTTATACCAGCTAGCAGCCCAGCTCAGAGTGGATTACGGTCACATTGGTTGTACTTTACCTGATTTTTTTTTAACTTCTGTTTGTTAGGGTTGTTTTTTGTTTGTTTTGTTTCTGTTTTGGTAAGTTCTTACATTCCTGGTGTACTGATACACCATCATGTAAATCACTACGATGTATACTTTAAAACAGAATATAATAACACGTTTTGTTATGATTAGTAGAAGTGACATGGTTCTTTATCTTTCCAGATTCTTCTTAAAATTTTTTCTCAAGTGCAATCAGAATTGCTTGAAAACAGCAGGAAACCCAAGAGATATGAGACGGTTCCAGGTAAGTCTTATAAGGCTCAGCATTAACCTGTCTGCTTTTGTTCTTCTTTTCCCTCTCCTCTCTCCTACATTGTTCATAATAAACATGATGACAGTGTATGATAAGCCATATCAGATAATGTTAAAGTTTTTCTCCATTTGTTGTGTTTAAATCTTTTTTTTTTTCCCCCCTTTTTTCCTCTTTTTCCACTGTGAATCCCCAAGGGGAAGTGATGTACTGTACCAACCAGCAGTGGATATTTGATTTGACACCCTCGGGCAAAGCACTCGCACATGCAGCTGCCCACAGCAGGGATCATGTTTGTGATACTTAGATGCCTCAGAATTTTTCAAAGCAGCTCTGTACGTGGTACACAAGCAGTCTCCTCATTTTCCCTCCGCTCCCTATCTCTTTCCAGCTCTTTTGCCTTTTAACACTCTCATGCCCTCCCTTTCAGCTTCTTTAAAAAAAGAAGTCAAAATAGTGATGGTCACTTTAAGATCGCACGCAGCAAAGCAACAAGACCCATGGGACAATGACCCAGCTGCTTTGCAGTGAAATCTGCCACTGGTTTCATCATAGCTGTCGCTGATGTATTGTGAATACCAGTTAATAAAAACACAGAAGGAGGTGAAGTGTGTCACTGGTGAAGAGAAAGGCAGACACAGTCTCCCATCTTTCATACTCTAACCTTTTAAGCAAGTATGTTTAATAAATAAGTATTTTACCTGTAATTTAGCCCTCACAAAAATGTAAACAGAATGCTCAAGCCTTTTACGTTTTGGATGCACTGTCATGTCTCTGTGCAGTGTGAAAGGTGGCATGACAGAGAACGCTGTAGAAAAGTGATGCTAGCACTAACTCCCATGCAACTGAGAGTGAGGCAGCATGGTCTAGCGAAAGGGAGACAAGATTGCAAGTCAGATGGTTGGACTGTACCACTCATTTGCTGGGTGACCTTTGACGAGCCATTTTTCCTTCTTTTAGTATATATTTCCACCTCTCCAAGTGGGGTTGCTCACTTTGGTAAAACTTTGTGGTCTTGATTCAGGAGAGAATTTGAGAAAGTGCATGCATGCTTTGCCAGCCAGAGCCTTTGAAATCTACTGATGAAAATCAGGATTATCCTTGTAAATGCTGTTACTGCTTGTTATCATTATTATTGTACCTTCACTGTGTCACATCCCTGATACAAAGAGGATTTTAGCTTATTGAGGGATCTGTGATTTTCTTGTAGACCCACAAGACTTGTAGTGGGAAGGTGGCATTCTTAGGTTTGGCAATTCATGTTTCATTACTTGGGCACTTGCATCAGTTTCCTCATTTATAAATGAAGTTAAAACTCCACAGGAGTTTACAGAGCTGTTTAAAACTTTCCATCAAAACATGTTTTCACAGACAAGTGTTTGGAGGTTGTTTTTTGTTGTGTTTTTTTGTTTGTTTGTTTTTTCTTTTTTTTACTTTTACTAGCAATGAAAAATTCACAGGAGGTATATTTTTATCAAAAAAAAAAGAGTTCAACTTTTAAGAGAAATACTGCAAAACGAAAGCTTCTGAAAGCTCCAAGAATTTTAAAGAAACATAGGCAAAAAATATAAAAGAGTTGTTCATTTTTTGTTTTGAGCAGAAATAAATTTAAAGAAAAATTCCTGACCAACTTAATTTTTTTCATTAGTGGTTTAAAGAGCCTGCAGTGACTTCTTCATTCTGTGTTTTTAGAGATGATAAGACATGAAAAAAAAAGAGGTGCTTATTGTTAGGAAATTTGTGCAGATTTTTTTCTTCAAGTGGCAATTTCCATAAAGAAAAAACACCAATTAGATATCATCTGCCAAGAATGCGAAAAAATCTGGGAGTAAAGGAAAACTCAGTTTATAGCATGTAAACAGATCTTGTTAGCTCTTAGAGCCAGCTAGAATAGCTGATTGTGGAATGTAATGAAATACAAATACAGAGTCTCTTTTTCTTTGTTAGGAGTTTGTAAAAAATCTTGCACAAGGGTATCCTGATTAGCACCTGGGGATTCTAGGCACTGCCATATTACAAATAATATTGGTTGTAACAGCCAAAATATAAATTCTGGATCCAAACACACCTGAACACTGAAGAAATTCAGATTTGATTTCAATCTCATGCTAGCTGTCCCCTCGCTATGGCGAGTGAGACTAAAACCCGAGATTTTGGTCAGGTGCTGAACTGCAGGAAGATTTTGGATCTAATTTTTTTTGGCAGAAATCTATCTCTAGTATCAGCCTTGTTCTTTGTTTCACCTCTGTGTCTCCACACCCAAAATGGTGATGTTATGGAGCCTAAAGAGCTTCAAACTTCCAGTGAAACATTGAACAGGGAAACTGAAATGAGTCTTACAGCACCCACATGGTTACTGATGGAATGCCTTCATTCCATCCACCTGGCATGCCTCTTGTATATGAGAAAGTATGGCCTTGCTTTTGATCTTTGTACCAAAATCAGCAGTTTATTGGAGAAGAAAATGAGCTCGGATAGACTCTTCAGCTGGGTTTTCTGCCTTACAACATGCCAAGCTGGAAAAATAGAGCCAAGTGAAACTCTCTGGTTCTGTTTTGCAGGGCTTACTTAAACTCCTTTTGCACTTTCAGTCCATGTGAGTTCATACCCTTTGAGTTTCATTGTGAGTTTTAAGTTCAAACCCCAAAATTAATCAAGATCAGGCAAACCCACTAGGTTTAGCTTACTTTTTGTCAAAACCAAAAATGTTGACAAGACCTTTTTTCAGAGTTACAAAAATGAACCCTTTGAGACAAGTTGCAAAATGCTTGAGGTTTTGAGTGAAAGCAGGATCTTCATTCAGGCTTGTTCAAAACTGGACACATTGGTTGATGAGCTTTGTTCTGGGCTACAGAGGTCAGTATGTATAAAAAAAGATACAAAAAGTAGTTCAATTGCTAAAATTTTACACATTGGGAGTAAAAAAGCTCTGTGTTCCAAAGGAAATCAGCCATGATGAGCTGTAAAGACAATAAGCGAAGACAGCTTGTTTTCTTTCTGCCTCGTTGTTTCTAAGGATAGAAGCATGACTTCCCTGAATGTAATGAAAGTTAAGAGTGTTCTTGAATGCTCCACTGTCTCTGTCTTCTGGATCCTCCTTTTTTTTTTGGTTGATTTTTTTTTTTGTTTTGTTTTGTTTTGTTTTTTGTTTTTAAATTTGGGCAAACGCTTTTTTGCCTGCTGCTTGTTGAGCATGATCTGTCAGCTACCCTTAAAGTCAGAAGTGAGAAAAAAAGATAGATTACTTAAAATATTAGTGGCGTGCTTGCACACTGTGAACATGTTCATTTTCATTTTAATTGTTAAGATTTACATCAGGCAAAGTAATTAATGTGCAGAATTATTAGGTTTGAAAGGACAGTTGTTCATCCTACCAGTACAGGAACATGTGAGCAGAGTAAAAGCAGGGTCAAAAAGCACAGTGCAGTAGGGTACTTTATTCATTTTATGATTTAATTCATTATGTTTTATTCTTGGGCCACATCTAAAACCTTTATTGTTTTTTCCTAATAAATTATTTGTACAGCTGTTGTTATTAAGGCCCTCCCCTTTCAAACATTTCCACGCATTTAACTTTCCTTATGCAAACAGACTTCTGCAGTGATGCTCAGTTGAGTATCTTTTAATTTGTACCTATGATTTTCTGCAGAGCCAAGTATACTCATTTTCAATGGAGTAGTGCTTGTCAGATCTCCAGGAGACATTAAGATACTCTTTTTTATGGTTATTAAAAAAAACAGAAGAGAGAATCCTTATATCAAAGTTCTCATTTAAATTGCTACTGAAACCGAAAGGGTCTCATCAAAAAACATTTTTGCTCTTCAGTGGAGATTGAATGAAAGCCCAAAACTCAGGCTTTGTTGTTGAGACACAAATATAAATAAGAGACATGGAAATAGTGCTGTACAATGCATCTTATTGAGTTCTTCCAGCATGGAAGAATGGTTACTCATGTCTGGAAAAGTGTCAAGTTAATGCTTCTGATTAGAGATGGGTGTGAAGCTACACAGTTTGGGCTTGGTTTGGCTGATAACCAAAGTTCCAGGGCGTTGGGATCCAGTCTCTGAGCCTGGCCTCAGCCTCACTTCTAGATATAAGATTTAGATATTTTACAGTATAGTTGCAATATATTAAACTAAATTAAATGTTAGATTTCACTTATATCTCACTCATTTAAAAAAAGGGGGGTGGGGAGAAAAAGGGATGGAAAGGTTACATTAACACTGCATTGTAAATTTAATACAGCTCCAGATGCCTGAAGAGGGTTTTTTTAGTATAATTCTTTAGTTTGGAGAGCAACACCAGCTGCTTTGTGATCACATTAACTATTTGAAATTTGCTTTGATATTAAGTAGAGCTTCAAAGATACAATGAAAATCTCTTAACTTTCATTTTTTTTAATCAAATACAAAGGTTTTCTACTGTTGGAAAAAATGTTATACCTCAGAAGTTAAAGGATGTGTGATCATTATTTTAGTGGGTTTTTTTCCCCAGTAGTAACATAATTTTATTGTGAATCACTCACTACTTCAATGTCTGTCAGTGGCTAGAGCAGGGAAAGGGGATCTTTCTAGAACTAATGGGTATTTGCATGGTTACTTGATGGCTGCCTAAATACATATGCAGATCGAGCAATGTGTCCTTGTGAATTTAACTGAAGCAAATATTGATTATTTATCAATTAAAGTATTTCTGAATAAAGATTGTCAGTGGAAAACTGAAACAGCATGCTAAAATCACCTATTCAAACCATAGTGCTGACTATTTGAGTTCAGCTAATCTGCAAATCTGAGTTTACATAGGTAGTGTCATTACTGTCATTGCTGTATTCTCAGTGAGTGATTCTCCCAGGAACAGAATAAAAAAAAAAATATGATGCCCTCCATTTAATGAGGACTTCTCCTAGAGAACTTGATTGAAGCCCAATGATACTTAGTGGTAACGACCGGTGTGTAATGGGGGACAATAATTCTGTGGAATTAAGATGAGGCACTTCAGCTAAAATGCTTCAGCTGAGACCTGGTGCTAACGCATTAGACTCCTGTTGATTGGGAATTCTGCTTCATCCAGTAACATCCTGATTAAACAGATCCTACAGTGCCACAGTCGAGAGAATGGTACAAGGCAACAGAACATCAATACTAACAATGGTCATCTTTGAACCAACATGCTTTTTTAGAAACAAAACGAGAAAGGTCAGCAATTGCCCTCTGTTTTCAGCAGAAATCATGACATGGAATGTTTCCTGGCAGGTATCCCCCTCTAGGTGCTCTAGGGAGAAGGAGAAAGGAAAAATAACAAGGTGTATCCCTGGGGAGATTTCCTTCCTGACCTCAGAGTGGTTGGATCAGTTCATCATCAGGCACGTGAGCAAAGCTGGCTGTGTTTGAGAATTCACCCAGCTAGCTTCTAATACGAAGCACTGAAGGATCTGTGTCGTTCAGGAAAAAGAAAAATGGGTAAGAGTGGTGGGATAATATTGTGAGTTAGGAATGTAGACTGTAAGAAACAAAAAGGAATAGCAAGAATAAAACATAACTGGTCTAAATCAAAATCCTTTTCAGACCGACGGTGAAAGAATGTGCCAGAGACCCCCATGGTCAGATTTTGAATATGGATAGAAATCACTGAACTGTTGTTAGAGGTGAATACTACACGGACTAATGTCGTTATGGGAGACTAATTTCCCAGGTATAGATTGCAGAACAAATGCAACTAGTATCAGCAGAGTCTAGAGCTATTACTGGGTGGCAGATTTCTTCATCAGATAGTGACTGACCCAACAAAAGGTGATGTTATTTTAGATTCTGTATGAGTAAGGGAAGAACTGGCTGCAACTGCAAAAGAAAAAACACTCAAGGAGCTTAATGTGCTCAGATCTGAAGACCAAATAGCCATTGTGACAGTGAGTTACCAGAGTTGTGTATCATCTATTAAAAACAAACCACAGGTGAGATTCTACTATGTCTCAGGTAAGCTTTGCCAGTAGAAAGAAGGATGCATTTGTACCATTGTACCCCACTGACTTCTTGTTTGGAATACAATATACTGGTTTAACTACATTCAACAGAGAATGAAAATTAAATTGGAACAGGTGCAGGAATGGGTCATTAAGGTGACTGAGGAGTGGACCAGAGCTTGGCTCAAATACTTTAGTGCCATGCACTGAGAAGGGATGTAACTGCTGTCTAAAAATATCCTAAGGTAGATCAGAATGGGAAATAATAATTTTAAAGCTAGTGTTAAGTATAAACTGACTAGGAATAAATTTAGGCCGTAAACCATAAATTCCCTAACCATCAGGACAAGCAGGCTTTAAAACAAGAGGAGTACCAAAAGCAAAAGCTTGAAATGGTTGAAGACAATTTTACAAAAGTAGCTACGTGGTTTGGTTGTCTGTAATAGCAGGAGACTAGATGTCAGTGACCCAGGAGTTATCTCCTACCCCTGTGCCCCTATAATCTTAGGAGGCCCCATTCCTGAAATGAAGGCCATGTGCATAGTTTTTTCTGTTAGCTTAGAGTTTGCAGCAGGCTCAGGGTCTCAGGGAGGATTTCCCAAAGAATTCAATGGAAGTTTTGAGCGGAGAGAGGCTGCTGGCATTTTTCACATTGTTTATCTTATTCCTAATCCAACTGTGAAGCAAACACATTATATTTTAGCATCTACTCCTGTATTACCCGCTTAACCAAAATGCCTATTGACATCAATGGGAGCCCTGTCCAAGTGAAGACAGCAGGATGAGGCCTGACATCTTTTCTTCCACCCAGCTGGAAAATAATAGTAATGATGATAATTTTTTAAATCCTCATAGTAGTTATTCTTTTGAAAAGTTAAAATAACATGGTGCTGTGACTAGAGAGTTATAAGGGAAAGTGCATCAGGAATGTAATATTGTTTCCAGATGTACAATGTCATAAAGAATTTTTTCCACACTTGGAATGGTAACAGGAATTTTTTGAGAGAGATCATTTACACAGTGATGAGATATGTTACATGTAAGTAAATGCCTGTATGCCTGGAATGTTTGTACCATATGTCTAAATAGGTGTCTATGAGTGATACGGCTTTTATATATATGATGATGTGTATTTGCTTGCATATATGTGATTTCAAGAGGAGCATACTTTAGAATATAGAGATACTGATATAATGTATAGATGGGGGAGGAAAAATTGTAGTACCCAGGTAAAGGTTTGTAAGGAAATACAACACTTTGAACTGTGCAAGGGAGTGAAAGAGGGGCAGTGCAGCTCAGAGAGCCTGAGTTTAATGTGCTAAAGACAGTTTGTCTGAATGTCATGGTAGGTGAACCCTCATTGTGGTTTTTGAGCAGGGATTACATTACAGAAATCCACCTGGGAAACAAACATAAGGTGGAGATACAGCACATGCATTTCTTCAGTACTGCTGGGGAATCAGTGTTTTATGTCTGTGGCTTCATAGCTAATAACAAGACCCTTGCAGATTTGCAGAGAGAATCTTAAGAACTGCCGAAAACACCGCTTAGAAGCCTGTAACTCCCTCGCTGTTCCTAGAGGTGGAACCTACATCTGGGTGGATGAAGGAATAACACATTGCCCTGTCTATTTCTTGCTTGCTTGGTTGTCCTCTGAAACTCCAACAGAGATGATGGGTTGATCCAGCTGTGGGGCGGCACAAAATTTTTAGTCTTTATGCTGTCTGTGTCAAATTTGGCCCTCAGCTACAATTACCGGAATCCATGGGCTACCTGACATATTTTGATGTTCTCAGATCATTCCCTTAGGATTACATTTTGCATTAACTACTGATTTTAGGTAAAACATGATCAACTGAATAGGCATAGAAGCCAAATTATCTTACACAAGAAGAAGGGCCATCAGATCAGGAAAAGAAAAATGCACCAAAGTCATTTGCCAGTAATTTGCCAGTGCTGTGGACAAATCTGAGAATTTAAATCTCCAGGGAAGTTGGCACATCACCTTTCATCAGCACTAAATACAGGTTTCAAAAAAACCCAAAGGCCTGGAATGTTTTACGATGTTAGGAGAACAAGTGTTATTGATAAATATGTGTTCAGAAGGGTATTGGCAAAAATGCATAGAAATGGTTAACAAGGTAATGGTAAGAAACGTTGACCTTGATTTGTTTAGCTAAGATGTAAAGATTTTTGAAGGTCAAAGGTGTTCTTGTGTAGTGTTTTGGAGTCTAACTGTGTCTGACCCTCTAACATTAAGCTGCTGTGGCCTGCAGTTTTGAAGAGTGAAGCAAACCAGGGGGAAAGAGAGAAGGGGGAGAGAACAGGAAATGGAGTGAGGTGTTTCAGGAAGTTGTCAGGAGTTGACTGATTGATTCCAGATGGAAAGGGTCACCCTTCATGACCCAGGAAATACTCACTGGGGGAAAGCAGTTGGCTTGTGAAAGGGAAGGGCCTGGGAGCTAGAGACCATAGTGGAATGCACATTCCTCTTCCTTTTATCCATAAAAAATTGTTTTTTAATCTTCAGTATAAAACAATTGGATTGTCATCTTCATCAGGCAAGAGGGAATGACTGGAGCAAAGTGGAGAAGTTCAGTAATTTTTATGTCTATAATCTCACATGTTCTTACTCCACATCATTGATAATGAGTTGGCTAGCAGTGTCGTAGCAAAGACGACAAAGGTCTCTGCTGAATTTCAACGGTACCTTAGAGATTACTGCAAATAAGGTCCAAACCTTTGAGAATGTTCTGGTCCAGATCTGAACTTTGCGTTTTGTCCTGTCCCTGAGAATGCTGTATTTATTTACCCTAGGTCCCAGCCTGTGAAATGCCAAGTGGCTTTGACCCTCCTGTGATGAATGGGAGAGGTGAATAAAAATGGAACCGTTCATGGAGAGAGGTCTAAAAGTGCATCTTCCATTCCTGCTGGCTCAGGGAATAGAGGATGCTCAGTACTTAGCTTCTAAACAGAGGACTGTTTCTTGCTATTACTCATGCTACAGGGATCTCTACAACTGTTCCTGAAATGTGGCTCTTGTCTTGTGCGCAACATTTACACCCAAATGGTTATTCAAACAGGGAATGTGTGTACACGTGAAGTCTGCATATATTATAAAGATCTCATACTGAGAGCATGTGGGTGTGTGTTTATCACATACGTACCTTGTGTATGTGAGTTCAGATATGTGTGTATTATATAGTGTAACTGTATATATATGATACACTTTTTATTTACATTTGGTTACAATTTAAACACTTGTCGTAAATATTTCAGACACTGGAATAATTCAGGTCTATTCCCCTGTTGCCATAGTGTGCTCTGTGCTGGCCAGTGAGAGATTAAAATTTATTTCCATTGTTTAACGGAAAATAATGAAGTGCATCTGAGGGGGTTCAGCTATGTCATGCGGGAAATGTTCACTTTGGAGAGGAGTCTCACTCCACCCAAATGTGCAATGATGAAATCAGTTGGCACACAAAAGCAACACATTTTGTGACAAGAATGCTTGAGAAGTGTAAGAGTACAGTATGACAAGAGCCTTTTGGAATGAATTAAACTTGTCTCAAGAAAGAAAGTATTCTTTAAGCTAGCATAATCCTGTAGGAGGGCAAGGTTTCTCCTGCTATATGCTGAATGTAGTTTTATCAACAATTAGAGCTTGACATTCTCTTACCTAGAGTATGACAGCTGTATCTGTGAAAATTCATGAACACATCCAGGGTCAGATTCTCGGTAGCTGTGAATTACTGTAGCTGTGTGGCAGCTGAATGGAGTTAAGCTGATTTACACCAACGAATGGTCGAAACCTGAAAGTTTCAATAAGATGCATCTTCTTTCAGTAGTTAAAATGCAGTTTGTTCGTTTTTTCCTAAAAGTTTGTGGTTTAAAGGCACATCTATTTCTGGATTTATAGGACTTACAGCTTTGGATATTGTATTGTAAAGGGAAAACTAAGTGGGATTAATTAACATATACAGTTACTTCCTCTAAGAATCATATGCTATTGGAGCCCAGCAACCTAAGTCACGGAGGCTAAGGTTTAAAAACTGCTGCTTGATTTGGGGTCCTCAGGCTCAGATGATTTTCAAGAGGCACTAAGCATGCATATGTCAAAAACCAGACATGATATTAGGTACTGTTTTCACGTAGTAGGAGTTTCCATTTTGCTCAGTCAATGGAGACCTGTATTTTTGAAGCAGATGTGGATACATTTGCATGTGTGTGCAGTACAGCAGATGGCTCTGAATCTGCATGTATGTATCAGAGGGCAAATTGCTGTGGTGCTCTGCAGCCTGCCCTCCTGGTTGGTATATATAGACCTCTTTGCCATCAGTTATGCTACAGTGCATCATAGGAAACTAAATTTAGGGCCATCTGCAGTAGCTGGTTCATTATACAGTAAGGACTTTATACGGCCCTTAGGATGCTATGTTAAAGCATAGAATGAAGGCAGAAAATATTTTCTCCCCTTCTTGTTAGGGAGTAAACGCTGCAGGACATGATGCCATTTTACAAACAGAACAGGGTTTTAACTAAACTGAATAATTAATACTTAACAAGTTGCATTTCAAAGGAAATTGTTTACCTGCCTCCTTTTTCTTCCCTTTCTAAATATCTAGGTTGTGCTATCAACAACAGTGAATGTTGATGGGCATGTACTGGCAGTGTCTGACAACATGTTTGTTCACAACAACTCCAAGCATGGACGGAGAGCAAGGAGACTTGACCCCTCAGAAGGTAGGATATTTGTATGAAGAACAGTACGCAAATGAATGCAAAAGCGTATTACCCATTCTTCAATTTCTATTTGTTTTCAGGAGGGAAGGAGAGCTAAGGGGGAACTACAGAACCTCAGGGGGTTTGGAGAAGGAAGAGGCAGGAAGACAGTGTCTACTGCATGCAAAATGTGATCCTCTTTACATCTAAGAGACTGGCTCCCCCCCACGCCCCAATTTATTAATTAGTTTGTACTGCAAAGATGAAAAACACAGAAACACTAAGTATTATCTAAATTTCAGACTTCTCATTCAGCTGGGATAGATTTGATTTCAGGCAAATTAGGCAACATGACATCTTAGTTAAACAGAACTGTTGCAGCACAAGATGTGTATGAAAAAGTGTCACTAGTTCCCTTAAACAAACTATGCGCAAAGCATAACAATGCACAGAAGGAAACTGACACTAATTGATTTTAGTTTGTTTGGCTAAGCAAGACTCATGGCCGGCTGCAGGATGGGTTTTGGACTATATTAAAGCAATTACAAATACTTGTATCTGTTAAGCTTCAAAATGGTTGGCCCCTCCTCTCCCTCTTCCTGTACATTCATTACCAACGCATTGCACCTCTCTCACGCAGACAGTACTCAAAATTACTAGAAAATGCTATCTGTGTCTACTTTTCCCTCCCCTGCAGCTAGTGAAAGTGAGAAGAGCTAGTGATGTTAGTAGAAAAGACAAGGAAGGATATTATTTCATTATAATGTTTTGCTGCCCCACTTCTTAACTGTGCCCTATATCAACCTAAAAGAAGAATTAATGAACTGGAAGAAAATGATTGAATCAGTAAAGAATTCAGAGTGGTGTTAATTCTCCCCCAGCGGGCAGTGAAATGGTAGAAGGAAAATCCCAGGATTCCTAGCCTAGGAAGCCATCCAGTTTTTCCTTGACTGATTGGATGTGATTGACTGGCTGTTCAAAGGAGTCTCATGTTTTTGGAGCACTGCCAAAGTTCCCCTCCACCTCTGACCCTGTCAACATTGGGAATGGAGTGATGGATTGACTTTGGTTATGGCCTGGAAACCATATTGGGTTCCTGATGGGATGTATAGTCCAGAGGCCTTGAACATATGGAAGAGAGAAGAAAAAAAAATCTACCCTATAAAATCAAGAAAATTATTGGAAATTGTCTCCTGATAGGAATTGGAGGAAACATTTGATATTCCCATATATTTTTACCCATTGGTAAACTTAATAAATCTTAATCTACCTCTCTTTCCACAGGGTTTAGCTTTTGTGTGATCATATGCTAATGAGTGGGGTTTTTTTAAACAGCCTCTGCACAATCATTTAAGCGTTTCATTTTTACACCCACTACAGTTGGCCTATTAGGCTTTAATGACACGATGTTAAGTGCCAGTAATGAATAGGCAAGTAATTAACACTAGCAAGGCAGAAAACATGCTTTTATTTATTTATTTATTGGGCTTCGTGGAATGGTAAAGCAGCCTTCATGGGTGAATGGCTGGAGGGGACTTGTCCTGGGCCTTTGTCAGCACTAGGGAATTCATGCCAGCCGTGAAGCTGCAGCAGTGCAGAAACTCCCAGGAGTAGGCAGGTGAAGCTGCTCTAAGCTACAGTGTGCATCAATATGACTTAGGACTGCTTAATGTGCACAGAAGTTGCTTGCACCCATCTGCTGCAAGGGTTTACACCCAGTATTGCAAACTGTCTCAAAGCTGTGTGGGGAAAAAAACCCCCATAACCTGATGCTCTGATGCCCTTTTTGCTTTGTTTAGCCACACCGTGCATCAAAGCAATCAGCCCAAGTGAAGGCTGGACTACAGGGGGAGCAATGGTGATCATTATTGGAGACAACTTCTTTGATGGGCTGCAAGTTGTGTTTGGAACCATGCTTGTATGGAGCGAGGTAGGTAGAGGTGCCTCTCTGTTGCTAAACTGAAGAAACACTCATTTTCTGAGGAAAGTGGAGGGGCAACAGTGTTAATTCCTATTCCAATAATAGTACAAAAATGGTGGCGTGTCAGGCGGGCCATATAAACCTGCGTGAAGGAAATTCATGGAACATGTTTTCTCTGTGGGACTCCTTGCTATGCGATATTATTGAGGCCAACTGCTCAGTAATATCCCGAATGGAACTGAACAATTCTAGGTGTCTGGAGACAGGTAAAGGTAAAGAAATAAAGAAAGGGTTGGAGTTTGGGAAGGCGAAAGAATTCCCTCTGGGTCCAGAAATAAGCTAGCAATGGGCATAAGCAGTACAATTTTCCTGATGACAATTTATCCTAAAATGTGTCTTCCTCTCCTGGAGGCAAGAAACTAGACCAGATGTATCGCTTGCCTGATCTATAGTGTCTCCTGTATAGGAATAAGCAATGCATTTACTCATAAAACATGTTTGGAGGGTGAAAAGTGAAAGGGGGGGGATAACACAGATGTGTCATAATCGTGCCTCGCTTTTTGTTATTTCCTAGCTTATCACGCCTCATGCCATTCGAGTTCAGACACCTCCACGTCACATTCCTGGAGTGGTTGAAGTGACATTATCATACAAATCCAAACAGTTTTGCAAAGGTGCACCAGGCAGGTTTATTTACACAGGTAGGTGATTGCGATTTACGCTAGAGGAGCTCGAGCTCGGAGCCTCTTTGTTTTGGTAATCAGTATTGACAACTCTCTGCTTGCTTGCTTTATTTATTTATTTAGCCTCTTGCTGTTTGAAGGCCACTCTGCTAGTTGTGACATTTGGACATGTAAGGAGATAGCTTCATTGTTATGCAGAGGTGTTAAGGCACTGTTACTACACATGTTAATATTTTTTCCAGATTAGAGCTCACGCTGTTATGATATGGGTCTGCCTATAGATGTATTGAGTGTACAGGAACATGATAGCATTGTTCTACATACTGGAAGATGTTTTATTTATAACAGTATTTATTTTACATTTCCCTCTCGCTGGGGGTAACTTTTCATTTTCAAGATAATCCCAGAGGACAAGGAGAGCATGTTGTATCGAGAGAAGCCAATGAGCTGAGTGGAAAATAAATCTGTTGGTTTTTTTTTATTCTTAAATGGATTATCAACTTATTTAGTGCCCTATATTCACCTCTGCTAGCAGGCGGACTTTATCTATAGACCTGAAAGAAAAAAATCAGATGGGACCAGATGACCATCTCATTGAACTGTCAGTACCAGTAGTAACAATGATGGCATACAATGTATACGCTAACGTTTCTGAAGCCTGTTAAGCATGGCTGGAGAATAATGGTGTGCTGAATTCTAACGGGTGGATTTATATTTACGTTGAATGACTTGCTCCCACCAAATCATATTCAGATTTCTCAAAATGGAAGGATTTATTTAATTTTTTAAAGCCTCTTACTACCAACAATCCTCATTAAATAATCTTTGTGTATTATAATTGTCAAATTTTAAATCATAATTTAACTTAAAAATAATAATGAAGGTCCAAGAAATTTTTTATGAAAAATTTTAAGGTAAAAACTTGACCACCTGTTGAATGAATTAGTTAGAATTTTTCCAAAAGTGGAAAAATTTGAATGAAAATCTGACACTTCAGGACTTTAGAAAGAACCAATGATTTGTGAAGATCCTGTTACTGTCTTATGCCGTTTTATATACCCTTTATTAGTACACATGCTGAATTAGTGTTTAGTTATGTATGTGGAAAGGTATTTATTCATAGAACTGCCACACCTAGAAACCTGCAGCAAGAATTAAGTCTTCAATTATACTAGGTACTCTAATGAAATATAAGCTTAACTGACGAAGGATTATTTTTGTTATGACAGAGGTCTGATCCACAGTTAATTGAAGGTACTGAAATGATAGCTATTGCCTGAAACTGGCTTTGAATCAAGCTCAAAGAGATCAGGACTGTCTTCTTATACCAAAATAAGCCCAGTGTAGTGCAAAGTTGTTCTGGAATTATTCCTGGGCTTGTGAGATCAGGATCTGGCGAAAAGCTTTTGAAATACATTTTCTTCTAAGGCAGTGCATTGATTCACTGGTCTCTGGGAAAAGATGAATCTGATGTCTGAGCAGGTTAAACCCATTTCCTTTTCCTGAGAGATAACTGGCAAAGCCATCAAACAGGTTAAAGATTCAAATCTGCATGCAAATACAATCATGTTTCTAAAGAGATGGGACAGGTTAACTTACCAGAGTCTGGCACTCCTTCAGCAAAGGAACAGTGTCATTGGTTCATGTGCAGTACAGGGCTTGTAGGGGCTGCACTAGGCCTGATGTGTTTACCTTCAGAGAACGAGAGACTGTTAATTCTTTAGTTATTATTACAGATTTAAATGTAAAGTTCTTCTGTGTCATTTTCTGCTTCTTGAGGCCTTGCTCTCTCAGTCTTCAACACAAGCATTACTGAGGGCCACCATCTGTGTGCTGTTGGTACCTGTGCTGAAAGGGGTTTAGGAATGGAGTGATACAGAGATGTGCAATAGAAATGTGCATCCCTCTGTGAAGAAGTCTTCTTATTATCGTAAAGCTGTTTTAAGTGCAAGACTTACTTGTACCATCTAGGGGGGACTTGAGTCAGACTGCAGTGCAGTTCTTTGACATGTTAATTAGAGTGCTTCCACAAAAAAGGACATGAAGATGTATGCAGGAGCCAGCAGAAGAGAAGAAAGTTAAATATACTATCCCTGTTTTACTGCTGTTATTGGCATAGGGATATCTGTTAGCATTCTCTGAGGAGTGAGTGGGTGCTTACTGCCATATGTTACAAAACAGCATTTCACAGAAGATGCCGAGCTGTTAGAGCAAGGGTAGAACAGACAACTTTTTAATCTGTCTATTCAAGAACCTGCAGTTCTCCTACCATGGCAGGCAAAATGATAAACACAGCTATTAGGTAGAGGCTCACCTGTGTAATCAATTCCCCCAGGTTGTTGCTGCTAATAGCAGTAAAAACAACTTCTAAGCTATGAAAATAACATGGTGGCATTTTTTTTTCCGCGGCTGTGCTATCAGAAAACTGCTGTGATCCTGCTGTGAACAAATGCATTGATTTTTAACCTAGGCAAGCCATATTCAGGCAGTCAGGGTCCTTCTGCCTGTAAGTCTTCTTCAGAACTTCCACAGCAACTTTTGAACCTCTTGACCAATTTCTGTCAGATTTTATCAGAAAGGCAGGAGCATCAAAGATGCACAGTTCCAGCACATTTTTGTGAAAATGGAAAATGGTAAGAGAGATCTGAATTAATCCTCCACTGAAGAAAGGGTGAAGAGCTCAACCATGTTATTAGACAGCAGAGAAGCTACCAGAAGACAGCCTCAGGAAACCAGGTTGTTTAAATGCCACTGCCCACAGAATGCATGTGTGTATCCATAGCACTCTGTAAAATATACTCAGTAGCAGCACAGAAGCGCAGCTATTTGTTGGGTAGAGTGTAGCAGACAAATACCATATAAAATACTGAAGAGGAAAGTTCAATAGATTTTATAATTATTGGTAAGGTAGTCCTATGCATCATAACAAAAATCTGGTTTTTTTTCGTGATAATTGAAGTTTATTATTTTCTTGATACTTGTAGTACTTTATATTGCAATATATTCCTCCAAGCTGCCACAAAGTTTGTAGATAACATATCAGAGAATGCAGTAGGCTTGGAGACACAAGTAAGACCACTTCCCTCTTGAATTGTAGTTGCCTCTCTAAATGAGAATTTCTCTTCTAAATACCCTTCCCTTTACATTCAGCTTGCACTTGGCAAAAACCTAAGAAATGCAGAGACATTAACATCAAGCCCAGGAGACTGAAAAGTGTGAAATCCTGCAAACTGAAAGCATGGGAAGATGTAGTTCTGTCAGAACTAGTAACAGCAGCAACAGCTAGCAGCCCCGGTACCGTCAGGGTCATGTTGTATTAAGTCCTTCTTAATTACTAAGTGCTGAGATATAACCTCAGATGAAAAGCACGAAGGGTCAAGTCTTATGAAAAATACTGAGTAGCTGGCTATAGGTACTTCACAGGTATAACAAAAATAATTATTCATATAAAACCAGACCTCAGAGGGTTCATCAGGGCCTCACTGCCTCAGACACGGGCAACCAGTTACAGAAAGACACGTGCTTCCATTATATACACGAGACATTGCCACAGAAGGACGAAGAAAGATTAGCCACTTTCCTGTGGTTATACAGGAAGGCTGAAGATAGACAGGGAAATAGATCTCTCAGGTACTAGTCATATCCTTTAATCACCAGAACACCAATACTCTTCCAAAACACGGAAACAGAAAAAACAATGATCTTAGTATTGTGTGTATCTGCCTATGCCCTCAATATTTAATATACAATCAAATATTAATGTTTGACCTGATTATACTTGAGCTTTTTTCTTTTTTTTTTAAAAAGAGTCACAATAAGACAGATTGTTTGAAGAAGAAAATGATAAACTGTTGAAAAGATGAATATAAAAATTAGATATAAATTTCAAGGGTAAATCTAAATGCCACAGTGGAGCTGTTATGGGAGCTCATATGCGTCCTGTAATGTGTATTTATAATAGGCTCCTTGCAAAGTGTGCTGTGCTAGCATTGCTGTAGTTATGGTTCTGTCAGCGTTTCCACTCTTAAGTGCTATCATTCAGGGTGCTGCAACTCAGCCATCAAATTCCTCTCATCACCGAAATGTGATGTGTGGACTTTTCCATAAGGTTCCCAGATGGAAAACTTTTATAAGAGTGAAGCCAACAGGATTCTATGGACATCTAATGGTGTACTACAGAGTATAGCAAAAATATAGAGAAATGGCTTGTTATGTGTTAATGGCAGTTGCTGAACCAAGTTACATACTTCAGTAGTTAAGTATATACTTAAAGTGAGAGATAAAAAGTCTATTTTTAAATCACCACAACTAAACATTTAGTCCCTGTGTGTACCTTAATCTGGTGAGAATACAGGTTACACATACATTTCCATGTTCTGAATTACTTTTCTTTCATCAGCTCTTCCTAGAATAATTAGACATTTGTTCTCTGCTGCTAATCTAACAGTAGCCTCATACTCTGCTCTTAATACTACACAAATTCAAATTCTCTGCCACTGTAAGTAGTTCCATTATAGTTCCCTTGACTTTAAAACACGTACATCAGTTTACGCCAGCTGAGGATATGTCTCGTAGGCTTTCATATCTTAAGTTTGATCACAGCTCTGCATTTACTTTGTCATAGAGATGCTAACCTGGAAATGTGTATATCAGGGAGATTTTGAACATAATTTTCCTTGCTGAGCAGAAATCCTCCAGGGGTTAACTTGTCAGAGCAATGCAATATAAAATAATCTGTAGGATATGTTGGACTCCCAGGTTGTACTGTATGAGTCTCTATGCCAGGTACCAAGGATAGGAGGGTACTGGTTTGCTAAAGCTTGTAAGTAGATTTGAGAAGGTCTTGTTATCTGCTTGTGGGAAACAACACTTAGAAGGATGCAGTGAGCTCTACAAATTGGAAGAGCGAGTTCACTTGGCCAGAACACAACTGATGTGACAGAAAGCATTTGCTCCTACTACGGCTTTAACCTATGAAAGACACGTGCAGTAGGAGGCAACGCCGTGTTGGGAGTACGGTGTTTGGAACAGCGGCTACCAACACAGCAAGTATAACACAGGACCACTGCAGTACACTTCTGGCAGCATCCTTCCAACTCTAGACCACAAGGTACCCCTCAGAGTAGGCTGACCAGTACGTATGTACCTCCCAAGCCCAGGATTAGCATGATTATAGCAAGCAAGCTTCTGTAGCTGGCAACATGGAAATGTTTTATTCTGTAGGGTGAATACCAAGCATCTCTTTACTGTTGGCTTGAGTGAAGGTAGTCACTAGTGCAAAGTTGGAATTCAAGCCTTTAAGGCTACTGGTGCCTTTTTTTCTATGTTAACATCTTTAAGAAGGTTAGGCATCACACTGCAAATACTACACTCCCTCTGGCTCAGTTTTCTGGGTTCGGGATATTTCTAGAGCTATGCATACTTTGTTTCTTCTCATTCATACTTTGCACACAGAGGACTTGTTGCCCTCTGGTCTGCTTCATGGAGTAAAGAAAAGATGAGCTGCAGAACTTTGCTAAGGCCCTTGAATGTGGCCCTTTTTTGATTGGCGGAGAGGGAGAGCGTGCATCTCCCAAGGCGTACACTGGCAATATCAGAATGAGCTGTCACTCATGGTAAATTGTGCAGATCTTCATAACATCATCTTCCTTCAACAGTCTTATGTGCTTTGATGTGTGGTGAAATAATTAATACTTTAAATGTCAGCACTGTTATCATTGGGTATCTGCGTTAGTCCCCATTGAGATGAATGGGACTGAGCTGTTGTTTCAGGTTTTGCAAACGCAGACAGATGTCATGGCATCAGTTGCTCAAGTGTGAGAATTTTTTTTTCTCCTACTCCAGTGAGTCATAATAGCTGGAGACTTGTATTTAAAATGAAAGCATGGATTTTGGAGGGTAAGGAACAATATGAAAGAGGAAGCACTGTGCCATAATTTATTTGAGCCTTGTCATAAATAAAGTGGGGCAGACTGTGGGGCATTTAGATCTCTCCCTACTGCTGACTGTAACAATTCTGTTGTTAAAACAGTTATGCTAGAGTGAGGTTTATAGACTAACTGACAATTTAGTTTATTCACTAGATGGCTGCTCTTTTTTTGCATACATTATATCATGTCATGCACAATTTTTTAAACTATGCTCTGGGAAATTCAAGAGACCCCTTGTGCCTGAAACACTGGATTTGAGAGTTGCCAAAGGGATTTTGCTGTACCTGAATCAGTTTTCTTGGGGGTTTCATTTCAGATGTCTGATTTTAGGAAATAATGAGCAGCCTGCTTCTGTGTCAGACCCCTTTATGGTCTCTGAATCCATGAACCCAAAAGCATTTGGATATAACTTTGGCATATTTCTATGTAACACATAGATAAATCACTACTGATCCAGTAGCTCTTTTCTCAGTGGAAGTCGTATTGTGGTGAAGCTGTTTAAACTTGCTAGTGGATTCTACATCTTGCCTTTCAGTTGAAAAGGTACCATTTACTTCTACAAATGTTGGATGTTGGTTTTTAACAGGATTTCGTGACAGAGATATTTTTGTTTCATTAATGAGTAAAACTAGTAGTAGGCAATTTTGTTGCAAGCTGTATAGAAAACCTTTTGTGCTGAAAGACATAATATGTACATTGATTCAAAATGGCTGAGTTCTTCTTAGAACAATTCAACATTGTTGAGAAATTATTTGCTGCTATTTCTCTATCAGAATGAAAATGTCCATGTCAATCCATTGGAAAAATGTTTGTTGAATAATAGCCAATTTCTTCTTCCTGAATTAGCATTTTGTATATTCCCATTAGCTATTTTTAGTGAACTATGTATACATATATGTTTGAATTCCTATATATTTTACATTGCTTTTGCTTAGCTTAAGATATATAACTTAACTGATTAGACTAATCACGAAGAGAAATGGCACATAATGATGTATAGGCTCTTGAGAGAATTGGCCTATAATTCTCAAGATTATTGGCAAAAAAACCCACCCCCCAAAAAAACCTCTTCCCAAATGGGATGTAGATTCTGTGGCAGTTGAAATGTGTATTATTAAACTCCTTAAGCAAACCAGAATGGCTCCCAGTGGAGAGCAAAGACATTCTAAGTATAGCCAAGACTAAATTCTCAGGTCTGGGTTTTCTCTACTCAATTCCCACTTGATTATCTCCTGTAATATTTAAACTTCATGCCATGCCATAATTATTTAATAAAAAGTAAATATAAAATGTATCTCAGTGGGGAATATGACCTTTTACCTTCATGTTGTTATACCAAAGACAGACACAGATAAACAGAGAATCTGGATCAGTATAATAGTCTGTCTCACTGGATAGTTTCATTCTTCTGGTGTCTGAGACAGTTATCCTGTCAGGTGCTGAGTATATTTTGGAAGATGCCATAAGTGCCATCAACGTCTCCTGCAATCAGGTGTTTTCAGCTGTGCTGATGTCACCAGTTATTTAAAAAAAAATTTTTTTTTTTCTTAAAAGAACCACAAAGGGTACAAGAGGATAGAAGAAGCTAGCACTGAATGAGGGTATTGCTAAAGGACTTACGTATGTTACTTATTAAATGCATCATGGAATTCTTAGCAAGATTCTCAGCATGAATGTGTCGTTTGAATTATAATGCACATTCTGAAGGATAAGGAAATTCTAAAAATTCATACCTGTCACTGTATTAGTAAACGCTAGTAATCCTAATGTATTAGAGGCAGTCAAATCCTATGAGTATGCAGAATGCTGCTACAGAACTGACTTTTGGTTTCTGTATTAATTTGGAGTTTAATGTTGAATAATCAGAAATTAGATTATTATTGCCACGATTTCATAGTAGAGAGTATTAAAGTGTCTGACATTTTATGAAATCATCAGCAATGCCAGTAGGGCTCTACCAGCTATTACTAACTGAGGATCTGCGTTGAAATATCTTGGTTTATCCACTAGAGATTAACATCATTACAGTGAAATGGCTATGTATGCATAATAGCCATACACCATTGAAGAAGTTAATGTGTCTAATGAATAGCTGTGCCCTAGTTTGTGACGGCACAATGTTGGGGGGGGGTGTGTGTAACCTGTTTATTAGATGAGCAAATATGGTACTCTTGATTTCTGACTGTATAACGAACATAGCTGAAGACCCCTTCTAATTTGCATTTGTACCATAACTTGCTATATTGCTGCCATGGTCAGTTTTGTCCAGAGTAAACACATTCATTCTTAAAGGAGTATTTTGTGACAATGCTTCCCTGCTGTATCTTTCAAATTATTCACTCAGCCTTTGATAGATGGTGAGAAGTCAGCATTGGAAACTGGAGCAGTTTTAAGTGCAGAAGTCATGATTTTTTTGTTCCCTTATTGAGTAAGCCAAACTCACTAGTGTGACCCTTTGGAATACTTTCAGTGAGAAGCTTTGCAAATAGCATGCAGCATTCACATAAATTTTGTCATTTGCTTCAACATAGCTGCCTCTGAATGCATTTTCTGGAATACTGGCAGAAAATGAGCATGTAAATTCCGTTCAGCTGTGCCCACCAGAATGAGCAGGCATAGGGGGTGTGTGCACATGTGTATATATGCATGAATACACAGAATTCTTTCAAGGCTTAGCTGTAAGCTGAAAGATACCACTGATTCTTTAACAAATTACAGACACGCTGAGGGATTGTCCAGGAGCACCATGCAGTTCATTATATAGATAATGGCAGAAACATCTGTACAATTAAATGGGTGGAGTTAGGGTACCAGGAGTCAGGGGACCTGGTCTGTATAACACGGTCCAACATTAATAGCTCGCGTGTCCCAGCTTTCTTAGCGGTAGAATAAGTATTATCTTTGAAAAGAGATTAGGAATCCTCATGCAGAAGTTCTTGTAAAGCTTAGCTTACTATTCAGCCTGTCTTACACACAGTGATCAGGGCTCGCCTGAGCAGTAGGCAACATACACCTTCTTGGAACCCAGGCAAGGAGAGCTTTTCTGTGGAGCAGCTGTGAAATCCATCTTTCTTAGTTAATGAAACTTGAAGTCACACAAAGATATACATATATATGTACTTACATAATATGGTGGGCTTTTTCTGTTTTCCTTTCAGCTTTAAATGAACCTACCATAGATTATGGTTTCCAAAGACTGCAAAAGGTCATCCCAAGACATCCTGGTGACCCCGAAAGACTAGCTAAGGTAAAATATTTTTAAGCATTTCACTGAGCCCACTAAATACATTCTTTCACTTTTAACTAACTCATAAAAGAAACAAAATTGTATCTTAAATGACAATTACATCTGAACATAAGTTCACCAATTAGTTGTAGGTCCAAACAAGGATGTGATCACGTAGAACCCACAGCTACCAGTAATTTTTATCTGTTAGAGCTCAAACACTGTCTGTGAACTTCTTTTGCCGCTAAAATGAGAGTCCAATGCAGATATCTTCCCAGTTCGTATTCATGGTCCTTTGCATTTATCCATATTGGCAAATCTCTAAACCTAAATGATACACAATAGACATAAAGGATTTGTTGCAGAGCTCTAACCTTAAGGGAATCTCTTCATAAAAAAACACTTAAAACTCAACTTTTTCTGTAGCAACAACTGCAGTATACATGTGTTGAAACAACTCAGGATTTTATGTATCTGTAACACCGCACACTGTGTTGATGTGGCACCTAGCACAATGAGAGTGGCATTAATGACTATATTCCTAGATTTTAGTGCAGTACCAAAAGTACATATTTGCATCTTTGCATGATGAAAGACTATTGTATTCGGATAGTATACTGTGTAATTTTTTTCCTACAACCAGAGGTAACATAAGATAGCTACTAGCTAAAGTGTTTTTTTTTGTTTGGTTACCATTATTGAGAAAAAATAAATGGACGTGGAGATTAATCAGATTTTTATGTGGCTATGCAAAATAATATATTGAAGTTCAGTAGGGAACGGAGTTCCTACATAAATTGGGTATGTCTGAGAATTGTTTCCATTTTTGAAGCTGGTGAGCTTAAAGCGGCTTCAGGACTATGGAGAGCTCCAAGATAAAGATGGAGCACGGGGCACACGACACACTCGGTGCCGGTTGACGTTTCTATCGCACGCACGTCAACGCTTTCCAAAGTGACTGATGATTTTGGATGTCTAGTTTGAGATACTGTAAGGGGTTCAGTTTTTCAGATAAGTGGCAAATAACAGCTCTTTAAGGGACCCAGTTTTCAGAACGACCACACATAAACACTAGTCACTTCAGAAAATACTAGCCCATGGTTTTATTTGCATTGAAATCCTTTTCTGTTAAAATCTCAATTTTATGCATCTGCTCATCCTCCAGGAAATGCTCTTGAAACGAGCTGCTGACCTAGTTGAAGCACTGTATGGAACGCCACATAACAACCAGGTCAGAATGACTACTCTCAGCAGGGGCGTGGTATACGTTCAGGTTTAATAATAAACACTAGAAAATTTCTCCAAGCACGTTTCTGAACTTGTCCCTTTCATTCTGCAGGACATCATTCTGAAACGAGCTGCAGACATCGCAGAAGCTCTCTACAGTGTACCAAGGAATCCCGCACAGATCCCTGCACTGTCTAGCTCTCCCGCTCACAGCAGTATGATGGGAATTAACTCCTACGGCAGCCAGTTAGGAGTCAGCATTTCAGAGTCAACACAGGGGAACAACCAAGGTAAGCATTTGCAAGTAGTATAGTGTTAATTTAAACAACGAAAAGTTGAATCACGGTTGCTTCCACAGTAGTTTCTTAACTTCTCTACCTGCTCAGCTCGTGAACAGAAAGATGGCTTTAAACTGTCAGCATTAGAAATGGATGTGTGGTGCCATTTTGGATGATACTATGTCTGTACCAGGTACCAGTCACCAGATTAGCTATGGCTGAAATAATTTTTGAGTATTTTTTGATACCAATTTAACCCTGAATTCTCTCCCTGTTCCCCTCAATATCTTTTTTTTTTTTTGGTTATATCTGTTTTCATAAAAGACACGGACAGCAATTGAAAAAAACCTCTCACAGTTAGAGGTGGGGAATTTTCTTCTTTTCTTTTTTTAAGGCTTCTTCTTCAGTGTTAGTTTTACCAACTTGCGTATGTTGTATGTGTTACATTTACTCCAGATATATTATTGATTGTTAGGAAAACATCGCATAAAATTACATATTAACAGTAATACATCATGGGAGCAATATCAACTTTGGGCGTTTTCTGACTCTTGAATATTTTGATTTTTAGCACTTGATTCCAGTAATGTACAATCTGTGGTTGACGGCATGAATAGCTGTGTTTAACACTCCAAGGCAGTAAAACCATGTCATATGAAGTTAATATTACATATGCCATGTCAAAAGTCATCATGTAGATAATTTTGCTAGTTTTTTTAATAAGGTCTTACCAGCTCTGAATTAGAACTTCATAATATAAATGGGCAGAAGTAACCTGACTTGATATCTAAATGGTAACCACTTCTAAAGTAGCTATTGGATCACATCTTTCTAATGAAAGCTTTTCCGTGGAAAAAACCTTTTGCAGATGTAATAATAGCCTTGTACTTTAATGCTGATAGCTATGGAGTTCTTCAAGTCTCTTTTTGGAGGAAAAAAGAGGCTAAATTTTGGTTCTCAAATATTTGTGATTTTTTTTTTTTAAGACAAAAAATGGTTTTTACTTATCCAGTTTATTCTTTCCCCCAAGTAAAGTATCTTCAAAGTCAAGCTGCAAACTATATATGGGTTATAATTTCCCCTTAGTGATGTACTCGCTTTATTTGTAATTCATCAATAATTTGAAAAGTATAACCTCCCCCCTAAAATTGTAGAAAATCCCACATATATTATAAATTCTACCTCAGAAGAAGATAAGCACACAAATTTTTTTCCAGGTCTTAGAACAAATTTCAACTGCTAACAAATCAAATCTTATTAGAAAAATATACATCAGTTCAATTCAAAAAGTTAGTTTCCCACATTGTTTTAAAACTTAATATTGCTTTACTTGAAAGCACGTGCATAAAAACCACTGATTTTAATGGTACTTGCTTAAATGTTTTAATTAATCTGGATTTAAATAAGTAATTTATTTAAGCAGGGAAGATACAGGAGAAAGTTTTAAGCCAAATCCATTGACATGCTTTGAAATGTGGGGTTTCTTTTAGGTTATATTCGTAATACAAGCAGCATCTCACCCCGAGGTTACTCATCCAGTTCCACACCTCAACAGTCCAATTACAGCACTTCCAGCAATAGTATGAATGGCTACAGCAACGTCCCCATGTCAAACCTGGGCGTTCCAGGCTCACCTGGATTCATTAACGGCTCTCCAACAGGATCCCCCTATGGATGTATGTGCTTTGCTTCTTTTATATATGATTCTTGCTTCTTTTATATTTGATTCTTGCTCCTGCTTAACTTAATTTACCACATCAAAAAATGCACCAAGTGATGTTGTTCAAGAGAAGTTCTCAGGATTTAGTGAAGATTTTTGTAAAAGGTTCTGATTTGTGTTCTGGTATTTTTTAGTATGAACTAGAAAATGTTCCCCTTTTTCAAGCAGAATAGAGGAATATTGAATCTTACTTGTTTTTTCCTTCATTTTTTATCCTTATTCAGATTCCTAAGTGGCAAAGGCCACGGTGAGAAATGAGGTACAATTTGCAACTTTAGATGATTAAGCAAGTAGCCACTACTTTTAGCATAGAGACTGCTCTGAATCCTATGTAAAAGCCACTCTGAAATAATTGTTATGTGTATGAACTGCATTAACAATAACTGAGAGCTGAACTGTGGATTGATTTCATAGAATCATAGAATGGTTTGGGTTGGAAGGGACCTTAAAGATCACCTAGTTCCAACCCCCCTGCCATGGGCAGGGACACCTTCCGCTAGACCAGGCTGCTCCAAGCCCCATCCAGCCTGGCCTTGAACACTTCCAGGGAGGGGGCATCCACCACCTCTCTGGGCAACCTGTGCCAGTGCCTCACCGCCCTCACAGTGAAGAACTTCTTCCTTACCTCTAATCTAAACCTACCCTCTTGCAGTTTGAAGCCATTGCCCCTTGCTCTGTCATGACATGCCCTTGTAAAAAGTCCCTCCCCAGCTTTCTTGTAGGCCCCTTTAGGTGCTGGAAGGCTGCTATAAGGTCTCCCTGGACTTCTCCAGGCTGAACACCCCCAACTCTCAGCCTGTCTTCATAGGGGAGGCGCTCCAGCCCCCTGGTCATCTTCATGGCCCTCCTCTGGACTCGCTCCAACAGGTCCGTGTCCTGTGAAACTATATTACCTTGATAACCAGAAATATAACAATGATGGAATTAAGTTCTGGAAGTTAGTATTATTGCATTTCTAGTTACTAGTTTTACCATGAGCAAGTGACTCTTCCTTTCATGCCTTGATTTCCCTCTGGCAAGAGTGTGTGTGTGTAATACATATATATAAAAGAGGATGAACAGTTAGACAGCTATTTACTTATTGACTTATTATTTAATTATTTACCTACACTGTAGCTTACGGAGGGTATAGCTCCCGATAATGTCAGGATCATGCCTTTCCAGAAAACACCTGGTATCCTGCAAAATACTGTTTTATTTACATTCACATCATCTGCATATGGACTGACCCACTTTGCAGTGATGATGAAGGCTCCTTGCTGGTCTGAAACCTGCTAAACAATATCCTCACAGTTTGAGCTGTAATTTAAGGCTAAGATGCAACTCAAAGGACGTTCAGGTACCTTCGATACTTCCCCTATTCTGGAGCTTTGCCATTGATTTCAATAAGAAAAGGACCGGGTCTGCAGTGTATTGTTACTCTGATTTCAAACTAATACTTCCATGAGACTTGGGGATTCATTTGAACCCCCATGAAATATGGTTATTTGTTCCTTGTTTTGCTGAGAAATAGCTGACGTTTTTCTTGGAAGGTAAGCAAACAGTTGCTTAACAAGCTATTGGACATATAATGGGACTTTTTCTTGCAAGATACTTCTTTAAAAAGAAGCCAATTTAGATTAAAATCTAAGCAACAGCTTAAAACATCCCCCCTCAACTCCAACCAAGGAAATCTTCATTTTGAAAAAGCTGAGGAGGGCACAGGGATTATCGGCCTTGCCAATTTCCAAAGCACAGACTGGAAGTGGACAGGCCATTACTGTCTACTGTTTGTTCGTATTGACTCTCTCTCTCCCTTGGTGACTTACCATTTTCTGATATGCTCACCCTTCATTTTAAAAGAATTAAGCGCTCTCTTTTCTGAACTATTTAATATAACTACCTCTCTACTTTAGACTTACTGTAAACGGCCAAGTCAATGTGAGAATGAGATCTTCTTTAAGAAGTAAAATGAGTAATCAGAAGGTAGACACTTTAAGCAGTTTTACCAAACTTCTGTAATTGCATTTCTGATGAGGATTCACTTTTTTCTTTTGCAGTAATGTCTTCAAGTCCAACAGTTGGCTCCTCCAGCACTTCTTCCATCCTTCCATTCTCCTCTTCCGTCTTTCCTGCTGTCAAACAGAAGAGTGCCTTTGCTCCTGTCATCAGACCCCAAGGGTCTCCTTCTCCTGCCTGCTCTAGTGGCAATGGAAATGGGTTTAGAGGTAAGAAATGTACAATTAACATTCAGCCTGCACATGTAAAGCACACCGTGCTAGTCTAGGTAAACACAGTAATCATCTGAATACCATTACACTGATATTACAGGACTCAGTAGTGAAAATCTGACCCAATCCAACTGGATTAAAGCAATGCTCCAAGCTCTGTCTGTTTGGTTTTAAAACAACAGAGGACAGACACTCATTTATACCAAGAAGGATGTGACCCACGCTGCATTTCAGTACCAGCTCTTTTGTGAGGAATGACTTCTCCTTAGGCTTCAGGGACTTGTAAAACAAACGTCTGCCCTGCAGAGTTAATACACAGCTCTGTACATAACAGCCAATGTCTTGAAACCTGCTGCAAGGTTTAGGCTCATACCGGGAATTGAGCCCTATAGTACATTTACAGCCTTTTTAAAGGTGATCTGCAAAACAAATGTGAGTATTAAGATAAGAATGGAAACCTGTACTAAATTCTTTCTTTTAACAGGCTGTGGGGGGGCATGCGGCACATAAATACGCTCCAAGTGTCCATAAAAAAAGCCTTTATAGGGCCTGAGAAGTCATCTGGCTCCCTCAGACTTCACTAGAGATACCATAGAAAACACAACTCTGGGAATTCAGCCATGCCAAGAGCCAGTGGTAATTCTAAAATGAGCCCTACAAACCGCACCTGTTGATTTGGGTGCGTTATAAATCCTTAGCTAGGCCACAGGGACTTACATAAACTGTGATTATTTTATATAATAAGGAAATTCTAAGTGTGTTGAACAAAAACAATTGCAAGAATTCTGAAACAGCTTCTTCCCCTGCCCCAATTACATGAAACTCTGTGCTTCTCTAAGATCATCTTCTCCCCATTAATGAAAGAGATTGATCTACCCATGTAAATGCACAGGTGTCATGTTGACAGGGAATATAACTTCTTTTCCACTCTGTTTAAAGAAGATGAAAAGAAGGATTTGAAGCAATTTTTTAAACTATAGGTATAGAAAGTTTTGTTGGCCCAACAGTTGTAGCTATTTATCTATCTAAACTGTTTAGAAATGGGTTTATCTTTGTTAATGTTTTGTATGATCATGGTGTCTAAAGAGTCATCATCACTATCTGGTCTGCAGTTAACATTTTCCTTCTTTTGTTTTTTTTGGGGGGTGGGGTTCTTTGTATCGGCTGATGAAGGGATGTATTGATTTCATTGCATTTTTGTAAAAAATGAGAGGGTTTAGCTGTTTTAGGGAACTGTTCCAAGGTAACGTAATTTTAAACTGATTTAGTTAAACATTTAACTAGGAAGGTCTATCAACTTAGGAATAGTTTGCTTGTTTAGCTTAAGCCAGTTGGACAGTGCGATAATCTAAAGACAAATCAGTACATTCAGAACAGACTGAAGTCTGCTTTAAAGTTAAACTTGTCTAACTGCTATGTTGAGAAGGCCTAATCGTTAAGAAGGTACCTAAGGTAGTGCTAGCCACAAATTAGTTCAGTGAGAAAAGCACTCAGATTGTTTCTGGCAGACAGAAAAAGGACAGATTTAAAAAACCCTGACTTTTTATTTAAGTTAATACTTCTCCTTAACCTACCGTGTCTGTCCTGTCTGCTCAAGACTCTGCTTAGCAAGAGTTTACATCTTTTTTTAACCCTTTTGTAAACAGGTAAAGTCCTAGAGACCATTTGGTGCCATTCATGCCATTTAGTGTTTACAATGTATTTTATCCAATCTATAAATTAGTAATCAAGAAGAGATTCTAAAAATGGAACTTTAATATTAAGTATAACATAAAATCTCAAAGCTAAAAACCCAGTCCTCACATCCATGCATTTTTACTGACAGAAGTCCACTCCTGAGGTGTTCAGGATTAATCTGTCAGTTAAGGTTGTGACTACTTACTGAAATGGCTTATGCATATAGAGATGCAGAGACTTGGGCATGGATAGGCTGATACAAAAGTTATTAACCATATCCCTTTCTTTGTGGGATATCTCCTTGTACCTCAACACCCTGATACATAAATATAGTAATATGCTACAACTGTTATTTAAATAAGTTTGCAGCAGATACAGTACCTAGTACAACGCGACTTGTCAGTCAGACTGCGACAACAAGCAACAACAGATGTGACTCACAGCAAAGGTAGTAGTTGCTTCGCAGAGTCGAACACGTCTGCCCAAGGTTTGTTACGCCAGGTCTTTGTAACTATTTAACTATTTCAGTCATAGATGCAAATTCTTCTTTCCAACTGAAATATTTAAATTGATGCAAGCTGGGGAGCACATGCTTTGGAAAGGATCCAGATACACACAGCCTGATATCCAAATTAACGTTCCCACAGTGCTGACAGACAGATGTGGCCAGAAAGTCAACAGGAGGGTCCCAAAGAGGCTTCTTGAATGGACTTACCGTGCTGCAGCAATGGGAGATTGTTAATCTCCTCTGCTATGCCATCGCCCTGTACTATAAACTAGGAATAGATGTGCTGGTAATGTAATTTATTTATTTATTTGCTTATTTATCAAACGTAGGCATCAGTAAATACTGATGGAGATAGAATAGCAAAAGCACAGAGCAAGCAGTAAGTATGCTCCAAAGCACATCAGGCAAGTGTTTTGACATTACCTCTCAATTTCCCCACCCATCATATGGGGAAAACATCTCCCCAGTGGAGAATTTTTGAGCTTTAATGTAATGTTTGCAATGTACTTTGGCTACATCTTTTGTTCGAAGGCAAAAGTTTCCTGGTGAGACAGTCTCCATCCTACTTACTGCATCCTGTTGCAATGAGAATATTAGAAATACTGCCAGCACCTCAGGGCATGCCACTGTGCTTACAAGCAGCAATGAAAATCTAGAATATAGCTTCCACGTATGTTAACCACAGCAGTGTTTAAGGCTGGATTAAACCTAGTCTAAACAGAAGGAGCTGTACAAGCTTCATCCTCAGATTAGCATTCCCGTTATTCCAGGCACTTTACGGTACCGCTGGAAACTTTTTTCCAAAAATGTATTTTGGGAGGAAAGTCTTGGTGATGCTTAAAAGCTGCTGGAGACAGTAGGACAGCTGGTAGAAAATATATTGTAACTCAAAAGTACTAGCTAAGCATGAAACTTGCATATCTACTGGCTTTGGGCTGCACAACACAGCCAAGACATGTGGAATACCCTCAGATAACCCCCTGTGCCATGTGTTCTTGCTTACCTCTTTCACCTGCCATCTGCTATACATTCTTAAACTGTAACAGGACATGATAGGTAGAGAACAAGCAGCAGTCCATACTGGACACCACTCACTTCTATACGCTCTCCAAATTGAGAGCAGGTGATGCTGATTGTGTGCTCCATTCATGTCACATGTCAAGGCAGTTTAAAAAAGGCACTGGGAAGATACAATGTGACGTGACGCAACACGGCATGATAAGTACACAAATGCCTAATCAACTCATCTCAGATGGAAGGCAGCTGATGGGAAAAGCAAGCAAATTGGAAACTGCTGGAACAGCATGGACCGCTGACTGCCCAGATTATCTTTGGCCAGCTCAGCACATCTCAACATAAAAATGCAAGCTCAGTTACAAGGAATAGCGGGCAAGCCCCAGAAGGTCAGATGTTCCATTAACCATCAGGATCCTAGCCAATCCAAAAGGTACTGAAGTCTGATCCCCTTAGGAACAGTCTCAATTTAGCAAAGGGGACATCTGCACTATTCCCTAAAGAAATACAGGTATTTGAGTTGAAGACCCTAATTATTAGTATCTTGTCTTGATGAAGTTAGGGGTGTCAACAGCACTGGGGATTCCAGTCCCCTTGCATTAAAAGGCTGCGCACACAGGTAATGAGAAAAATAGTTGCTCTGGAAAGTTTGTAAGGGGTGGGATTCGGATGAAATGGCTGGCCCACATTTACAAAGCAATGGTTCCTGATTGTTACCAGTCCAGTGCCTGACCTGCTGTTCCATGTCGAAGCCTGGCTCCAGTCAACACTTAAGACACAGCATTTTAAGATAACTCTTAACAGAGATTCTAGCCAGGTAAAAACAACTGGGCCATTTCCACACTAGGAATGTTCAGCAATGTGCTTCGGCCTGAATCAGAATGATTCCAGAGCCTAGACAGTGATTTAAGTGTGCCAAAAGGCTGCAAATGATAATATATACATGATGTCAATACATATGAAAAATATGTATCTGTCAGCTGATTAAATTTGATATATTGGAAGGATCAAGTACATTTTTCTCCCCAGTTTATTGGCAGAGATGTAAGTGGCACAGACTGCTTTAAAATAAAGAAAACCTTAAGAGATATTTAGAACTTCTTGCTAACACTTAACTAAACAAAACTATCTCCTGTTACTATTATTTACTTACCTTTCATTTGATGGGATGTTAATTTTAGTGGCTTATCATATGTCACAGACTTACTTGGCTAGACAAGAGCTCCATTTTTAATGGCAGAAAACAAAAATCTGCCTTTTTTAATGGCAGAAAATATTCAAGACTGTTACGTGTCACACACAAAAAAGAGGATATTGGGTAAGAGATTCAATACTGACTTCTCCTTTGCGGGTAAAAACTTAGCCATTTTCTAGTATAATTGGAAAAATACATAACTGCAGAGTGGCCATACATTCCTGTGCTCTTTAATAATTAAGCTAATGCATATATGACTTTGCAAACACATATTTTGATTTTAAGGGTGTTCCTAATTAACTTGAACTAAATCAAAATAATTGTTCAGGCAGCCTTTTGTGCATATACAGCTTAACACCATGGTGAGATAGTAACTACATCAATGCAACTCAATAGATGAGGCCGAGTTAACTTCTCTGTCTCTTGGCTGTCAAAGGTTTTGTCTAGATTTTTTGAAAACATGTTACATAAAATATGGTTTAACCTGCTTATCATCTAAAAGAGACAAAAACACTGCTTATTTATAAGTGTCTTACCTGTCTGTGGCTAGATGATCATGAATGGATGAATGAAAATCTTCCGTCCAAATACAGAAGGATTTCTGCAAAAAAAAGGCGTTAATTTCCTACGGAGGAAAAAATAAAAAGAAATTCTTTAGGAAAAACGTGAAACTTTTGGCTACTTTTTAGTGTCTTAGTTGGAACCGTGCTTCACAGGTTCTTCAGAGCAGCTGTAATTTAGTTCACTTACATTTTAGCATAAAGGATGACGGTGCCCTTCATCCAAGCCACTGATGTTTTCTGCTAAATGAAAGCCAGCTGTGTTTTCCTCTGAAAATCCTTTCTTTTCTCTCTCATTTTCAGTTGCTTAGTTCCATAATAATAAATGGGTGCATTGTTTTACAAACATCTCTGTGGTCTTAATATTGAAAGTAAAACTGCACATTTTCTAGTGGTAGCCATGCTGGGAGTCAGAGATATCAATAAGGTGAAGCCTGCAGGTAGAAGTTGCACCTTTTATTAGACCAAATTACACAGAAGCTAGCGCTGCTACCAACAGCTCGGTGGCTTGCAATGTGCAAACCTACCTTTATATACAGGACAGCTCATGCACGGAGGTGTTTGTTTCTGGCATTGCAGGGTAGGAACATGCATTTAAGATGCTCAGAGTAGCACCACTGGAGCACTTCGTTCACCTCTTCGAAGAGCTGTAGAACTGTAAGACTGGAGTTTGCTGGAAACTTAGTGGCAAAAGAGGAAAACCAAATAAGAGAGCAAGATGTTTTACATGACCATGACTGAAAGTGCTCAACACTCATCTTCCCTAGAAAGCATCGTTTGTAAAACAGGTCATAATTTAGACACCAACACAGCACCTGTGATAGCTGAAGAACTAGATCAGTGCGTGTGCACGCGTGTGCATGTATACAGCACTAAGCCCCTTTCCAGTTCTTACCAAACGGCTGTTTGAATTGCAGAGTTCTTTTCCACTACAAAGCAAGACAGCGTGTTCAGGGGCCACTTGTATATGCTAGGCTTATGATCATTATTAATTACACCCATTAAAGGTGCCTATCACCATAGCATCTGGGTACTATCCATGTTTGATTATTTATTTATAAAAAAATTCTCCAACCTTGTGACAATTTTAATCAAGTGTTTCAGTTGATAATTGCAAGCTGTCAAGGTTAATACAATAAGGCTCATCTCTAATTCTTTTTCCATTTCCCTCCAAGAAAAAAAAAAGACCCTCTGGGATAATGACTGTGGTTTCTATATTCCCAACTCATCAGGGAGTGTCCTGCATTGAACCACCTTTATTGAAAAGTTACATCGATTCAATATATAGTAATACAGGCAAAAATAATTACAGCTTTGCTAGCAGTGTAAGACCTTAATCCAAACCTCACAAACATTCAATAAAAAGCGATACAGGCTGGGAATAGGCTTTTGACAGTGCAGCCCCAGAGGGGAGTGGAGGTGGGGTGGAAATGGACAGCTGAGGGTATGCAAAAAGAGAGGGAACCACAGAGCAAAGCCGTTCAGATGAGCTGTGGAAAAACAGGTGAGAATTCCAGCCAATATTCCTCAAGCTGCTTGGTCTTTGTTGCAGAAGGAGGTGAAGTTGCAACAGTAGGATGAAACGCCCATGAAACAAGTAGGCTTTGCTTGTCCTTTCTATGTTATATTATAGTTTTACCTGAATTTGTCCACTGGCAGGTTCCATCCTAACAACTTCTGAGGCGTATCTCTGCTCTGGAGCACGCACTTACAACCTGGAATGACAAAACAGACTTGGGCTGGGGGGGACGAAAGTAAGGAGAGGAAAGCAGGGACTTGCTACTTGCTCAGGCGGAAAGGAAAGGAGGCAAAAGAGGGATCACCAGAACCCCGGGCTAATAACGTACTCCTCCTGATTGCAGATGGCAGTTTTGCTGTTGCCGTCACTGGTTTGAGTCCAGGACTGCTGGATAACACAGGATCTTTAATTATACAGTAAAAATGTACTTCCCCTTCAATTTAAGGAACTTTCCAAAATGCTGCATCTACAAGTATTCTTAAAATATTTTTGAAGAGACATGGCAGAAACTCAGGCTTGGTCTGTGCTTTGATCTGCTGGAAGAAGTTTTCCTTGACTAAAAAAATGAAAATAATGTTGATAACAATAGTATCAGAAAAAGCATTTATACCAATATGGCCTATCCCCCTTGGGAACGGAGTTTAAACTACACTAGCAACAGACCCTGCATGTCTCAAATTAAACCATGCTAGCTATACCAGGGTCTGCTGCCTCTCTGCACAGACAATCTAAACAGTCACAGACAGAGCCTGACTCTGGCTGTGCCGGGAGAAAAGATTACCACAGGTACGGACCGGCCAGGCACTGTCTGTGCAAGCGCTCCTTTATTTGCTTCAGGCAAAAGACCCAGCCAGGTTACCTTAGACAAACAATTTAAATTCTTTGAGCTAACCTGGATGATTTTGCCTGAAGCAGATTAGGAAGTGCTCACGCAGACTGCTCCATCGGGATACCTGTGGGATGGCGGCGAGCAGCTGAGGGCACGCACTTACCTCTTCTACCAGCCCAGCAGAATCTGGAGGAGGGCATCAATCCAAGACTTAAATCAAGTTTTCTTTTCTAGAGGACAGAAAGGCAGGCATGTGGTTAATACAGAGGGAGAAGGCTCTCCAGGGTCAGGCTGGGACACTACTGTTAGGATCATTTTTTTGTTTTGGGGGTGAGGAGAAGGAAAGGAGCAGCCTCCTTAGTGTTATCAGAAAATCTCTCTTCTTCTAATGCACACACACCCCCCCGCCCCAAAAACAGGCATACAAATATTTACCTACTTCGTTTAGGGTTATGTAAATTGCCTGTTCGAAAATCTGTGTGAAAAATAATAGCAAATTCCTAAGCAATTAAAAAAAGAAGATATTTGACTTCAGGCTGTTCGGTTTCACTTTCTCTTTCAGCTATCTGCCAAAATTGGCAGGGACTTCTAGCCCTAGTCAGTTACAAAATATGAAAATATTTATTTTCCTATTGTATTAAATCATAGACCATATCCACAGTTGTTTAAAATCAACACAGCTCCAATAAAAGAGTCATGTTAGCTGAGGATCTTGCCCTAAGCATTTTTTTAAACACTGTGAACATAAGGGTGAAATTAATTCTCAGAGGACAGGGCTTTAAACACATGAATAATCCCACAAATTTCAGTGAACATAAATCTTTGCAGGATTAGGACCTTGCGCTGCACTGAGGCCCCTTTGAAAATATGACTCATTTGTTGTATAAATACGTATAAACTTAACTTACCCCTCAAAACCTTTGGGAACAGCACCAGTTCCAGGCAGCTTCAAATGTTGCTGTTATCAGTTATGAAGAATATAGCTGCAATTAAAGGCAGTGAGAGTGACTAATAAATAATTTACATAAGCCCAGTGTTCTGGGAATGTGCCAGGTAGGACTACAGTGATTCAGACATACGGGGTAAACCAAGCGAGAAAGAGAGGCTGGTCCATTATTTCCACTGAAACTAAATTAGCAAACCCTAGCTCTGGTCATTGTCCAATGAATCGGGACTTGTAATTCTCTGGCTAGGTCCCGTAAGCAGCGCATGGGCGAATTCCCGTTTGCTTTCACATCTTTCCTCACTCGCAGCGTAACCCTTTCTGCAAGCAAATGAGCAGGCTGAGCGGGACGCGGAAGACCCTGCTCGATTCTGGTTTTCAAGAATGATTTTGAGTGTTCAACTTGAGAAAGCATGAGAAGTCTGAATTTTTTGGGACAGTTCTGAGCAATGTCCGTCTCCAAGGACTTCTCTCAGGAGATAAGCACCCAAAAATGGTTAGGCATTCCTGAAAACTCATGTACTGAGACTTGAATTAATCCTCTCTCTATCTCCTTTATCCATTTAAGGCCCACAATGGGCTTTGGTGAATTTACTATGAAATAGCACATTGTCCATTGTCTGTGGTCACTGTCAGTCTCACCATCTGAGTTCTCACTAAAGCACAAAAACATTAAAAGAAACTGAAGGTCTAGTTTAACCTGCAAATAAGGCCGGTGCTGCAATACATGACTGCACACAGAAGGGTGAAGGGCTCAAATATATTTTGTTCCATAAAAATTTGCCAGAATTTCATCTTTGTCAATTTTCTTTTTCAGCCATGACTGGTCTTGTCGTTCCCCCGATGTAAGGAAGAGGCAGCTTTGCTCCTCTCCCTCTTCCCTTTTTTCCTCTTTTTTTTCATTTTTCTTTTACAGCACAAAACTACTTATTGTGATGGACCACTAAAAAGAAAAAAATAGCACTACAAGCTCTTTTTTGGGGGAAAGCCAGGCCCAGGAAAAAAAAGGAACATTTTTTATGGATTGGACAAGATAGAAGTCTGCATCTTTTACCTGTTTCATATTTCTGACACAACCACGTCAACTCCTAAAACATTGTGAATGAAGAATCAGCCAAGAGCCAGGATGAACAGCAGTTGGCAGAACGGAATCAGAAATGCAAAGTCTGTCTTGAAAGACGTGAAACCTTCCTACGATTTGTAAAATATTAAAAGGAGAAAGAAATTGGCAAAATGATTCAAGCTTGATATTTTGGATACAATTTGTTTTACTTTGTAGGGGAAAAAAGTTGAAGTTTCTATTTTCTATGGAGCCTTTCAGATATCGATTTAGTTTATGCAGAAAAAAATTCAACAAAACAGGGTACCAGCATGAAAGAATTTCTAGGACAAACTGACATGAATGATGGAACTTTGGTGTATGTGTGTATTTGCTTATAGTTTAACCTCTTTAAAAAATGTAAGATGTTTTACAATTATTTAAATAAATAAACTTGTAACTTATTGTATGTAGAGGTAGAAATTAAACCCTTTTTTGGATTTTTTCCTCCAGTTGTACAATGAAGAAAAATGATGCAAAAATGTAGTGATAAGTTTGAGATATATTATTACTGCTGCAATTGCTCCTCACTTCTTCCCTCTTACTGAATTCATGTGCAAGGATGTATAGGATTCTTTCTGATTAACAAAATCATCAGAAACTTTTACATACGTTGTGGTATACAGGTCACTAATTCATGTATGAATTTTCATCCTCGTCATCTTTCCCCCTTCCATTTCTTGTTTCAATTGAAATATTCAGGCACTAAGATTAACTGGTAGGTTTCAAAGACCCTGCTGGCAAATGAGTGGCACTTAGGGATTTGAACGAATCGGATTTTTCATGAGGTACTGAGTTCATTTTACAGAGTCAATGTATGAATTAGGAGGGAAAGGGTTCTCTAACATACTGTCTTTCCATGTAGTTAGAACACCTTACGTTCAGTTATACTTCGTATTAAGGGTGCATTTATAAAGGGTAAATATGTATTTGAATAATTTATGCACTTTTATCCTGAGTCATTAAAAATGGTAAGTATTTTCCATTTATATATTGAAGTTCATAGAAGTAATCAATTGCTTTGAATTTTTCTGCATTTTAGTGTAAAAAAAGTTTAGTTCTCCTTTGCATCTCCTCTCCTAGAATTGGAAGGTGAGAACAAGTCTGATTAAAAAAAGCACTAGTTATCTGACTAAACCAGAGACCACTCAAAAGAATTTGATTGTTGGAAAGCCATTTTTAGAGAAAAAAAATCAGCTACACTACTTAGACCCCACTAAAATACACACGATTCACAGCTGCATGAATAGTTGTTCCTATGATAACATCTTTACGTTAATAAATAAACCCTTAATATATGGCCCCTGAAACTGTACTTGTCCATTTGCCCATTAGTTTACCGATGGGTAAGTAAAATAGTGTTCTTGGTGATCCTTAGGTATGGTAGAAGATGTTCAGTTCAGTACTGGACTCGGGGTGGTGAACAACTGTGACAACTTGCATGGCTGAGGTAATCTGGAGCTCATTTGGAGCCATTGTGGAGCTAATTTGGGTTAGTAATAGACTAGAAAGCCTCTGTCTAGATCCGTGGTTCAAATCCAGCTGCAGAGATTAGTGACCGAGAGGCGCGGTGGTGTGTGTGGTGTATGACTTGATAGACGCTCACCTAACGGACGGGCTTCTGGCATAGGACTGCATTTTGCAAACGTGTAACGTCATTCCCTGAAGTGGCCCAGTGCAGGAAAGCTGCCTGCCTGGGAGCCTACTTCTGGTGCAGACTGCATGAGAGTGGGTCCTCCTTGAAGCTCAGTTTTTGTAGTGTACAGTTCAGCTTATGAGAGAAACGTATTTAATATACATGAAGATTTACAGGATGTGTTTCTTAACCAGAACGCAGCACAGCAGAGAAGCCAGGGGACTGGCAGGACAACGGAACTGGGCTACTCCTGTCATTCCCAAAGATGATACGCTTGTTGGGAAGCAGCTTTGTACTACTCCTGACGATGCTGTGAGGTTTTGGTAGGGGCTTCATTAGGTGCGTTTTCAGTGCTATTGAATTCAGTTTTTAAAAGGTGGAGGGGGTTTACCATCTTCTAGAAGTCAAGGCCAATTTATCACATCAGCAAAAATGGCAATTAGAAGCAACTTTAAGGAGAGATTTGGTGAGAACAATGTGTTTTAAAGAAGCATGAATATAGTTAGTCAGAGTCTTACAGTCAGATTACTAAAAGTGTCTACGTTCCAGAAAAGATGAAATAAAATAACTCACCGCTAATTATGGTTGCAAGTTCATTGACACTGCAGGTTCTTTGCATGCCCTTCATGCCATCAAGGAAGCAGCAATCGCTGGAGGTCAGCGAGGCAACCAACCTTGAAGCCAAGCGATCTCTGAAATAGGAAGGAATCACAGGTGTTAAGTCTGGAGCTGTAACTGTGTACTGCTGTACTTCACCTTTGATAACACACCAGGGCGCACTGTCTAACCTGATCGTTGGTATTCAGAACAAAAAAAAAAAACCTGGGGGAAAAAAAAAAGGCATTTCGTACATTCCTAGGTACCGCTATCCCAGCAGGCTAAGGGTGGGAGTTCATGTTTGGAATTCTGCATGCATACAGGAAAAAAATAGATTGAGGATTATTAGAGTTGGGATTAAAACTTCCATAAATTTCAGTGAATACTACATTGAGTCCTAGATTTCAAAAAAATATCGTGATGGACCAGGCTCATTTCTGATATATTATCTACCTTCCCCCATTTTGACCTACTAAAAAACCCCAAACAGCTCCAAAGCATAAAGATGGTGGATTTTTTTTTTTTTTCCCTCCACCCTTCTCTGTACAGGCTACTTTTAAAATTCTGTCATCTCTGCTTAGACTCAAAATTCTATGCCCGGCAAATATTCCAGATAGATGGGAATTTCTAGACCACGTGCTGAAGAGCAGCAGCTTGCTACCTTAATTCCTCTCACATTTTTTAACAAGCTTTTCATTACAAAAATCTCAGTCAGGAAGGTTCCCAATTAAAAAAATTGAAACATTTCATGGAAAAAGCTGTTGTGTTAATTGTCCTCTCTTTTATTATTGCTTAGTCAGCATAGGCACATAAAAAAGATCACTGAAGTCTCGGGAAGATTCAGGGGAAAAAATGACAGGCTGGCTAAAAAAAGGAAAGGTTCTGAAACGCTCAACATTCCTTTCACACTGCAGTTATTTTTATTAGCTCCATCCAGTTGCTCAAGTGGGAGAGCCATGAGTCCAAATGAAAAAGAAAACCTCCCTGGAAAGCTACTTCAAGTACTTACAGGAAGAGAAACAAGCGTAGCTGCCTATGTTGATGTAAACGTGGAAAACGACTTTTTCTGGTTTGATTTGAGCCAAACAAATGAAAAAAAATTAAACATAGGAATGATTTAGAACATGGATGTTGCTCCTGCATGGAAATCATTGTACTCAAGATGAGTGTAGAACTTACTGGTAGCTTTACAAAGAAAAATGTGTGTAAATAAATACAATCAGAAATCCTTGACCATGAAAGAAGGACTTTGGCAGTGGCAAAGCACCCAACAAAAAGGAAAAGTAATGTAAAAATTTATGTGTGAGGATTTTTTCAATGTAATAAGCAAATCTGTCCTCTTTTAGTTATTGCTGTTTAATATTCCCTAACAGCTTTCCTTCTTGCCACTAGAAAGATGAAAGTGTTGCGATAGGTAACTACAAATTTTATCATAACTTCGAAAGAGTATGTTTTATTTCATTATTTATCTTGGTATAGCATCTTACTCTCCCTGTTTCTTTGCACACTTCCAATATGCATGGTTTTTAAAGACCGTTTTCTCCCTTCTGTAAATTAAGGCCTCATTTCTCCCTACTGTATAGTTTTGGGGTCGGTTTGGGGTTGGCTGGTCGTTTTTTTGGTTTTTTGCTTTGTCAGTTATATACGGTATGAAGTTGCTATGCACAGAGCTTTTGTAAAGATAGCTTTTTTTGTTTACTGTTTTTAATGGTCCTACTTATGGAAGAATATCTTGTTTGTAAAATGAATATGTCTACTTCAGTTTTAAACTTTAAATTATCCTAACAAAAAAATAAAATTTTTGTACTGTAAACAAGGGGGGGAATTATCGTAATTTCAGAGTATTCAATATGCTTTATTCTTTATCATCTTTATGGGTCACTCAAGGTACTCTTACAGCAGTAACACTTTTAAAAAAGGGTAATTACATGCTATGCGACAGTTTTTCAGATCAAGCCTTCGTGCTTGTCTGTAAGATGTCCCCCCACAGTTTGGAAGAGCCAGATGGAGATTATGCCGGTCACAGCATAAGATAGTAATGGTCTCTTCTGACCAGTCCTTTCTCACAGCTGATTGACGAAGTGGACAGCACCTTTGTGAGAGTTTAGTCCTTTTTGGGGCAGGAAAGGAGTCAACAGGTAGGGTAGCTGTAGTTTCCTTTTTGGAAACCTCCACTTCTTGTTAGTAGTACACAAGCGGTCAAAGCACAAAATCAAAAAGCGAAACTCGGACTGACTGATACCGGCCTGGTCTTGGGCTCTGACTGCTGAACTAAATTTGGGGTTGTTCCTTGGTCCTGCCTTGGGCGCTGGCTTTGTGCACAACTCTGAGCAAACAGTGACGCTTACGCTGCAGAGATGAGTCACATTGGCTCCTCAGGAAAAAAGCCTGAAGTGTATCTACTCCCTCTTGCAGGAGAGTGCACGCTTTAGTCGCTGGGAGGCACAAATATGCTGCTTTGCAGCTCCAGTGCTCTGACCAGGGAATGAGTCCCAGTGGCAGAGGCCTTGCTCCGCTTGCGCTCTATTCTACCTCTTCTTCAGAAGGAGTAAGACACACTGGCTGCCAAAGCCCCGGTCAGGCATATAGAAGATGGGGAATTTCTGTCCCCTTTGTGAGAGCATTGATCAAAAAGGCAAATCAGCTTTATTTTATCAGAAAAAAATAAACCAGAGTGCTGACAAGTGTCTTGGAAAATGGTAATTGACTATCTAAACCAGGAATATTCTGTTTCCTTGTGTGAAAATTACTGGAAAGGTTCAAACAAATGAAAATTTTCTTTGATGATGAAAGCCGCTTTTACTGACATTTTTTGACTAACAGAAGACAGAATATGAGTCAGTGTTTAAACTACTGCCAGATGTCCGTGAAAGCATCTGAAAACATCAGGCACTATCAACCAAAAGCTGAGAAGAAAACAGGTTTTTTTGGGAATCTGCTTCAATTACTCATGCCGGGATAACATGCAATTAGTAGATGACCTTCTTCCCAACAGTGAAACCTAAGTTGTCCACTGTCCTAGTGAAATATCCTTCGTCTTGTCTTGAACAGAGGCCCATTCTACTTAGAATCTGATTCAGCTTTTTTTCCCCCTAAGAAATCCCAGCAGTGGATTAAGTGACGATTTTAGTGATAAAACTAACAGTTACTTTGAAAGAGATTCTTAGTCTTTAACAGTGACCTACTGTTATATTCAAGCGAGGAAGTTTACTATCAGATGAAAGCCTGGAGATGTACTGTGTTCCACTACTGATTTGTCACCTCTTTTAAGGACTTGATGATGTACAAATACAGCATGTGCCTGTGATATGTTATCGCTCTCACCTGCAGAGCTGTCCTGTAGTCTGAGCAAATTCCAAATAAAATGCTGAGTGAGGGAAGGAGATGCATGAAGTACCCCAGCAAGAGAGCTGCAGAAAAAATATTAACTCCTAAATTCAAAAAAGCATACAAACAACTCCCTCCAGCCCCAGGTAGCTTAGATGGCATCATCAAAGACTATCTGTACCGAAAGGGAATCTCTATTAAAAAAACAAAAAAAATCTCTAGGATCAGTTACATCGTCACGCTGAACCTATTTCATTATCAGTCTTGCTCAATTCTTAAAAGCCAGTGTGAAAAGATTTTTCTTGGCCCACGTTAAGACCAATAAAGGCTAGAAGTCTGCAACCTCCTTAAATCCTTAATTCGCCAAGTTTTACATGAAGATCAGATTGTTCATCCTTCCTTTGTAAGACTGCTGCCATGCTCTGGAAAGAATTTAATGACATTTATCACATCAAAGAGAAAGCAGTCCTTTTCCAAAGGCAAGGTATTTGAATAGCCGTTAACTTGTACGGTATCAAGAACACCGACGGAACATTTCTCCGACTAGTAGCGATAAACGGAAACTCTCCTGTGAGTGGTCAGTGAAAGCACCGTCAGCCTTTGCCTGGGGAGCAGGCGATTACAGTCGGGCATGGCCAAGCTGCCATCTGCACGACGCCCTGGTTAAGAAAGGCCGCCTAGAAAAGCAGATTCTCTCCCCCCTCCTTTTTTCCTTTACAGGTCTTTTCTAGATGGCTCTTTTGTAAGAACTTGAATTTCACTTTAATAAACAGTGAAACAATAGCCACTCATTCAACCACTTACACAGGGCAGCTAGGGAATTGCCAGACCAGTTAAAATATTTATCTCCGTGACAACACACAGCTGTTGAGGTGCAAAGAGCTGAAGCTTTAATCGCACCAGGTTATTTAAGTAGGAATGTCTCATTAACTCCGCTTGCAGGACTGGATTAAACAGACAGCTGGTGGCCATAGCGGAGGGTGCAGAGACAGAGCAGCCATGACAGAGACAGTGTTGAGCAAACATCGGCGTAGGTGAGGGGAAGTAGGAAACCCAACACTTCCCTCTCCCAAAGTGGAAGGCACCAAAACACTGTCCCACGGAGGCAATACAAGAAGGTTGGGGGAAGCACTGCAATGGGAGGGGGGCGGGGGAATCAGATCTGCTGTCCTGCTTCCTTTGTGCTTGCGCAAAGTTACAACAATAACAGAAAAAGACACGGGAATGACAAAACACAAGCCTGTCCATCGCCAGTTCCTTTTCCTGGGGGGGACGCGGATGGCGCACGCTATTTTCTTGTTAGCCTTCTGCAAGATTTACAGCACGTGTACTTGGGGGAACCCATCCTGGTTCATTTTTGTCTCTGTTCTCAAACCCAGTCCAGCATGGACATAGAGGCTGTCGCTGCCCAGTTTTGAATGCGAGTTAGTAACTGCTCTGCAATGAGAAGGTGTTAGCTGTAATCTTGCCACCGTTAAAGTCAGTGGCAGCTTCCACCCTACCTTACTTAATACTGGATCAAGGTTTTAATGAATGTGATTCTGGGTAGAATTGGTCAGAAACTGCATATAGCAATAGCACTTGAGGAACAGTGAAAAGGGAGGGGAGCGTGGAACGGGGGAAAAATAGCTAGCAAAGCGAGAGAGATTGTCTATTGGTAATAATACCCTCTCTCCCTGTTTACAAGCTCTAAACTTGACAAGACACAGGCCGGATCCTCAGCTATCGTAAACCTCCGTCAGTGGAGGTGTACCAATTTATGCCATCTATAGATCTGGCCATATAATTACTTTCCCCTCTGGCCTGCAAACCAGAAGCACAGCTACAAAATAAGTGGAAAAAAATACAGGCATTGGATTTCTTTCATGTTCACGTTCATCCTAGCGCAGCACCCAAACATGCACAGATCACTTCACTCACTTACACTGCCATGGCGTGTGAGGGCTTCAAAATCCGTACCCACCACGGAGGGCAATGTGTAGACCAGTAATGGAAACGCTTCCTGACCCAAAGAAGTTACAATCATTTTTCAAGTTAACGCGCTCTAGCAGTATTAGAAGGCACAGAGAAGTGGGACAGGAAAAGGAAATGGCAGCAGTAACTGAAGTATGTCCTTCTGGACTTTACCTGCGTACTGTAAGGGTGCTTCTTATTTAAGTGAAGGGTTTTTACAGCTCTTTGCCAGAATAAAGGAGCCTCTATACATTTTGTCATATTTCAGAATAACGGTGACTTTACAAATATGCTGTATTGCCAGTTCTCATGCTTACAGTTACTCCGATTTTGAAGGTCTTTTGCAAATCTCCAGCTTCTGGAGGCACAGGAATTTTAGCTTCTTCAGTAACTTTCTGGCCTATTAATTTGCAAAGGAAGATCCTTAAAAATACAGTGCAGCTTTTCAGAAAGGCATTGATGAGTATGTTTACATTTGTGATTATTTTTAATCAGTCATGATTTTTTAAGATACGACTCTTAATTATTTCTAGGATTAATAGAGCTGACAGTATAAAGAAATATTTCCAACAGCAAGTAGGCTTTTGAGAATGCTTCAGATCAATTTTGCGAATGTAACCTACCTCGATGAGAAATTCAAGCACCCTTACTTTTCCCAAGACTGTTGGCTTTAAGCGGCTGCAGCAATATACCCTAACAGACCGATAGTTCTGCAGGATTCGGAAGGAGAAGGACTTATCTCAACACTTCACTGAGATTGCAGGAACTTGATTGAAATTTACCAGCAGGGTCCCTATGACACTGCAATTGCTGTAGTCATTTCTTTGTCTTTAAAATGCCATATAATTGCTAATGTAATTAGTGATGTATACAGAGGGGGCCCGTGCAATTACCAAGTCCTAAGATCAAGTAATTAATGTTCTGTCAACAAAACAGCAACTGTTTCATTAACAACTGTCTGGGTCTGAAAACAGATCAACTCAGAACGTTACCCACTTGGCTGAGTTTCGCAATAGCAGCGAATTCAAACCCAAAATGTACCAGCCGAGATCAACCGCGTGCAGAAGATGGGATTGTGGCATCCTCCACCTACAGCTACCAGGCATTTCTCCTTCCAGTAAGAGGAGGAGTCACTAATACTGCTCAAAGAGGCAGGGTTCACATCTGTGTAGTCTGCTTCCATGCTGGCCATTGATGTTCCCAGTTTTATGAATAATCTCAAGTAGTAAAAACTTGCAGAGGGTTTCAAGGACCTAGAAAGTTTTATTAAACATTGTGGGACTTTTATTTTTGGTAAGGCCTATGATTTTGTTGTCCTTTGGATCCACTTTGTATTTCCAAGCTTTTCTCTGCCACCACACCCCTGAACACCTATCTCATAACGGAAAAGGAGGAGCTGGGTGTCCACCTGGATTTTATTGTTCATTCTCCTTCCTTTACAAAACTGATAGTTTTACAAAGAGGTTTTTAACGAAGATTTACCTTGTCTTTTGCCTTATAGCTATTTTGTTTTGACAGCTCACATCCCTTAAAGTGTTAACCAAACCCATTTCTGTGTCTCTTGCTTATCTCCTTGTTTCAATGCTTATATCAAGAGGCCATTTTCAAGGGTGAAACCCAGGCATGTGAAGACTGGAAGGAGCTGTATGCGTCCTACATGACTCAGGCCTGGGCTGTGAAATCTTGAGCACCATCTGCTGGTTCTTCACCTCCCAGTGTGCTATTCAGAGAGGGATTCAAGGTCCTCTTCTCCCAGGACACAACGCAGACTCAAAGTCCTGATGCACCACGGCGCACGTCAAACTCGCAACATGGGAACGGTCCCTGAAGCCTAAATACAACACTTGCTGAGCAAAGGGTTTTGGCACCACCCAAATAAGCTCTGCACTCCATAGCCTCCTAATTCTCTCAGAAGATGACATTTCCATTGCTATAATATCCTCCAGAAACCAGCTTAGAAACCAGGCCTCTTCTCCCTACGCGCGTTTTCCCTGCCTCAGAATTGCACAGTATGCAGTTAACATAGCTAAACGATAAAGAATAGCTGTGGTAGAATAGAATTAAGCAGCAGAAGCAAGAGGGATCAACAAGGATTTCCGGTGAGATTTGAAACACAAACAAGCATGAGGAACTCTAAAAGTATACAATTTTTCCTTCCGCTCTGCGCGTGTCATTTTATTACAGGGTAATTAAAGAACACTTTAAAATCGTGATTAATAGGCTTTTTAGCTTCAGAGAAATCAAATCTTTGATGTCAGTTGCTTAAACATTCAGTTTACTTTGCCATTGAGGAATGGAAATAAATAAAGAATGGCAAGTATGGGTTTTTTTCTTCCTTTCATTTTACTTACTACAGGAAAGCTTTATAACAGGAACATGGATAAAAATGAGATTCATGCAACAAAGCGATGCCCTCGCAGCCTAAGTGAAACCTTGTGTCACACGTGCCAGCTCTCTGGCATCTCAAGAACGCCAGCATGCCTCCGCGCACACAGTGTTGCTGAATATGGTTCAAACAGCAGTTGGTATTTACATACAACTAGTGCACGAGGCGCCGTACAATTTGTAACCGTGTGCCAAGTTTTGCAATCGTTGCCTCCAAGATATTTGGCCATACAGCTTAGAGGTTCCCTTTTCTAGTAAGCTCCATTCAGCAGCAACATTTCTGATTTTTTTTTTTTTTTTTTTTTTTTTTAAAGGGGGCGAAGGAAGCAAATGCTGATAACACAGATCCTAAACCAACACCAGGTAGCTTCACAGTCCATTCCCCAGTGACATGCGACTTCCATGGTCCAAGGGAATGAGCTGCTCCCTTTCTCTTTAGCAATACTAGCAAATCTCAGATGCACAAAGCCTGGTTTTCTGCTTAGTTTGAGCCACTGATTGAGGTAATGCCTCTCAAGGGTGCTTGTTTTTATTTCATATAACTGTTCTTAACCATGGGTGAATTTACACATGACGGAGAGTTAAGAAAGAAATCAGTTGTAATGGCCTTTATTTTCCCTTTCGTTTAAGATCTGGACTCCATAACCCCACAGCACAAACCCTTGATAGCCTGCATTACGTGTCTTTTGTTGTAAAGACTATGGAGGTGCCTATTCCCGTAATAGTATTTTCAGCCCACTGGCAGCCTATATGGCCACTATTTTTAATTAAAGAGTAATTGTTACCTTTTCTTTTCTCCATTTCTCCTTTCTCCACTCAGCCTTTCCCATAATTATGGATCTGTCTGAAGAACTTACATGACCAGAGTCAGTGAATATCTCACAGTTGTTGATCCTCACCAGCGTTCAGCAAGGCAGGGCAGCGCTGTGGTATTTGCTTGCTGTGGTTTTACAGAAATGGCTCTGATGCACCGAGATACACATGAAAATTGATGACGCCTGAACACCTGAATGCCTTGAAGTATCATGCCCCTAAGTGATTTGCCCAAAGCCCAGTAGACGTCTGTGGGATCAGCAGAGACTTGAACCTATGCCCTAGAAGTGACAAAGGTACTGTAGGAAGAGACTAAAAAGTAAAAAGGCAGGTCTTAGAGTTGGAGTGACTATCTCAATCTATTAGCTTATATATAAGCATCAGTTTCTTAAAATATTTTTGAAGCATTACTGGCAGTGGTTTTCTTCATGGTTCTGTTCTACTCTTTGCATGAATCCTGCCTGGCACACTCTCTGCCTTCCAAATATTTCTAACGTGTCACACCTATATGCAGATTAAAATTATGGATGCTTTTCATTCAATCGCTCTTGGAAGAAAAAGGGAGGGGAGGAAGCGGGGGGGGAAGAGCCAAGTGTAATACTCTACAGTAGCACAAACCTCTTGGGCATAAAACATCGTTCAGGTAGACACATCTGGTGAAATGCATCACATCAAATTAGTATCAAGGGTATTGAGATTCTAAGACGACTGGCAGACAATTCCCCTTCTAATGTACTGCTTTTTAGATTGTTGAAGAAACTTGAATCCCAAATCTCCTGTGAAATGAGTGATACTAAACATGCCTGCTCAAATACTGAAAGTGAAGATCAAAGACGCAGTGTCCAAATTGGCTTTGCAAACAAAGCAAGCCCAGAGATCCCCAAGAGAATGTGGTGCTAATTTTATCAGATCTCCTTGACTTCTTCCTCCCAACAGTTTGTCATTTAACAAAAATAATAATAATGAGAATGCATTTCTCTCTAACTGTCAGAAGCCTTGTTGTAAGACAAACAAATCCATTCCCTTTTAAGTATATGCTTTGCAAGTCACCTAATAGTCTTAATCTAGTTTAAATGAAAAATGAGAATGTTTCACTCTGAGAGCTACCTCCATCTTAGTCCCTGAACCACACATCTACAAACACACACACATACTGCCATGAATATTTCAATACAACGCAGCCTTTCAGATCAATACAGGCAACTCTCAAGTTCTATTGATTTTTCAGAGGTTTGGCTCACAAGGGTGATAAAATATTTCTCAAGTTATGAAACCTGAGTTAAGGAGCTTTTGCTGACACTTCAGCATTTACTAGACACATCTCCTCTCCCTCTGTCTCGATTTATGACTAAGCAGTAAGTCCTGGTAAGGTGGGCAGTATCATCCCATAGGGCCCACTTAAGGTCAAAAAGAGAAGTCAGGATAATAGGACAGCCCTTAAGGTCCCTAAACTTCTGTTTTCTGAGGTAATCACTTATTCTTTTCCACATGCCCTCACAGTCCTTATTCCAACATTCGTTAGCCAGTGAGTGAAATTCCCTTTCAGTGTACCTCTGTAAGCTGTCAAAAAGAAAGGGACACCAAAGCAGACACCAAATAAAGCAACTCCCTGCTGAGGCAAGGAAGCTAATCCTCTCCATATGGAAAGGAAATATACTTAATTATGTATTTATGCATGTCATTGCAGGCTTGTATCTTGTTTCACTTTCATCCGCAATGATCCAAACCTATTTAAATATAATGAGTAAACATTTCTGTTTTTACAATAACAGAAGCACAGAGTCGCTCAACATTTCCCAACCATTTCCTTGCAGGACATGGCAATTTAGTTTAGTTGTTATTTGTACTGAAGCAGCACCTAGGGAAGCCAGTCATGGACCATGACTCCATTGTGTTAAGGTGTTTATAATCACAGAAAACAGAAGGCAATCACTGGCCCCAAAGAGTTTACAACTGAGCTGAAGAAGCATTTTGAGTTACAAGATGGAGTCTGTGGATTCTGGTTCCAATATTCCAATTATTCCCTCCCAACATGGGTATCTCTGCGTAACAAAGAATTACATTTCTGATCCAGTGGATAGCACGCAGTCTAACACGCTGTCAATCTGGGAGCAAGGCTGTTTGCTGGCCACCGCCAAGAGACCTGTTGCATATGACAGGCTAATAACGCTCCCTGCTCCATGTGCCTCAGTTTCCCTTTGTCCCCTTGTAGGAGTCCCACCTGTTGATATTACAAATTCCTTGGTGTAGGGATTGGCTCAATCATGTCCAGGCAAAGACCTTACTTTAAGGAGAGTAGACTATACACAAGCAGCAGATCTTACATTAGAATCTACCCAGGCAACATTAACATATTTTAAAAATAATAAACACATTTCAAATACTAGAATTCAATTTTTGAAATCAAAAGCAACGCCTGTCATTGGAGGTACTTAAGGGCAGGCTGATTAGCTGCGGAAGCAAAAATCAGTTTGCATGCACAGACACAGAGAGGAGAACCAAGGCTCAATTCAGTTTCCCTGTTTGTTCTGAACCTCGTTAATAGTTCTACACCTAACGTGGCATCTATCACTGAAGCACCACAAGGCATTTTTGTAAAAAGATGACTACTTATTATTCCTTGTGAACAGATAGCAGCATAAAGAAAAAAACGAGGTTAACTGACTTGACCCACAGAAGCGATCAAGTCCATAGCAGTTGTATTGATTCCCCATTGCCTTCTCCAGCTTTCCCTCCATTTTGTGTTAGCTCTTTTGTTTTCAGGAATTAGGATTCATCTTTCATCACTTGAAATTTAAAGACTTTCATCTTGGAATAACCTCATTAAGTGGGACAAGTCCTACAGACTCTCATTACACACCAGTGCCATCCCTTTCCTAGGATGCGTATCAGATGTTCACCACACACAATAGGCAGGGCGCTTTCTGGCGTTGCAGGAAATACGTTCATTACATTTCAATGGGAAATCTGAAATTGCAGAGTTGCACGTTAAGAGATATTAACAGTATGTTAATTACTGGCTAGTAGACACAGGAGCCATATTACTTTGTCCGTAACCCATTTTCTAGCAGTTGAAAGTCTTTGCACACCGAGGTGTTACTGTGGTACGGGGGCTGAGAGCAAAGGACCGAAGGCCATTTCGGACTGCCGGGTTCAGGTCCTGGCTCGCGGTCAGTGCCGGCGGTGGCACCATGCAAGCTGACTCCAGCTGAGACCCGACCCTCAGGCGGTCAGTTCCACTTTTCTTATTACCTCCACCATTTCAGGCCCTTTAGTAAGTCAGAATACTTCCATTTGTCCCCAGAAGGCCTCTGGCCTCTGTTTCCTGAGGGGAAATAATTTCATCTGCACCAGACTGTCCGCGGTTACAAATACCAGGAAAAGCCAAGGAATCAGCACTCTGTTGGGTGTCTGAGTCCCCCAGATAGAGCAAATGCTTTGCTCCCTAGGAGGAAGCAAGCATATTTTTGAAGCCTCACCAAAGAAATGGAACAATGAAATGGTCATCCATTTAATTTGTTTTTTCTCCTTCCTATTGATGCTTTACACTATGCTACTTTTTTTCATCTGCAGCAATATGATGGCACGATGGCTTGAAGGACTGTTCTACCACAGCCCCTAAATCCCCTCCCTGATCAGTATGCTGCATGGCTCTTCCATTTAATGTGTATTCTCACTTTTGGTGCATTGCCCCGAAGACTTAGCATTTTACATTTGTCTGCATTAAAAGTATATGCTCCATTTACTGGCCTCAGACAGACTCAAGCCCTTCTAAAGGGGGTGGCACTGCTACCTCCTTGCTCAGTACATCCTCTGCTTTCAGAAAAAATAAGCTAAAATATATACAGTACCCCTACATACACAAGACAATACTGGAAAGAGAAATTCTCAAGAGCACCTACGTAACTTAAAATTCTAAAGCATGCAAGAACTTTTGAAGCATCATGACCAAAAAGCCTGAATTCAGAAGTCCTAAACAAGTAGTAGTTACGATGCTTGATACTTTGGGAAAAGAAAAAAATTCCAGTTAATTATTTAGCCTAAGACACAGTTTAGTAACCTAACTTCTGGCCTTATCCCTGAAATTATCAGCAAATCTCTTCCGAACTATATTTTTTAAAAAAGGAATAAATCTTGTACCGGATCCTAAGTTGCTTTTTGGTAGTTCAGGAGCTTAATCCTATCTCTGTTTCTTTGTTTAAAGCTATTTTTATTATTATTAATATTAGTCTTTTTTATCCAGTAGCATCAAGGAGCCTTGGGGACTTTGAGACCAGGGACGTCTCGTGCTAGCTGCTGTACATCATGTGGCAGGAGGCTGTCCCAACCCCCTGTTTATTACAGAGAAGGTTTGAGAGGGAACAAGAGTGCAGAGGAAAGAGACCTGGCCAGATTCACAGGCTCAGTGGCCAAGGCAAGCGCGGAAGCCACAAGAGACATTCCCTGAGCTGCAGCCTGCAATTTAAAAAGGCAACACAAAGAACATCAGCGTTTTATTTTCAAACTGACTCACACAAACAGAGCATTTGTGTGCCTAGGCAAAGACCGACTGATACAGTTATACTGCTCTGATCTATGTATGACCTCAAGAAAGCTCATTTGAGAGAACCTTCCCTGGAGTAGCTTCCCCGAGGTGACAGAGCTTGACGTGGGAGTCCAGCTTGCACAATTTCCATTTGTTCCCCCACGTGATGGTCTTTAAGACTTTCAGGAAGTAGAAGGCAAAAAACCCAATGCACTTCATTTCACTTCTTCAAACAAAATCTGACTTTCACCCCCCTGCCTGGCTAAGAGGGGGTTCATCATTCCCCTCATTTAAACACATTTCAAATAGGTTCAGCAGCACAGCTCAATGAAACTAAGAGGAGCTCTGTTGTTGCATCCCAGCTTGCCACTTCAAAAACGTAGCGCAAGTACACGCCTTCCAATCAAGTTCCATTGCCTCCCATGGCAGCAATACCTTTGAAGAATCCTAAGTTAGTTAAAACCCACATCAAAAACCCACGTTGGCCATCTCTAATCAAATTACACTTTTCAAGCTGTTCACTCCCCAAACCCCATAAAATGGTTTCTAATATTTTTCCCACAACTGGTATTAAACCGTAATTGCTTGCTGTATCTTTTTGCCCCTCTTGAATAATTGGTGTTAGATTTGCCACTTTATAGTCCTTGGGAATGTGACCTGTCATTATAAAGCTTCTAAAAATATCAGTTAACACTTCACAATATTCTCTCCTTTATTTCCTTCTGCAGCAATGGATGTACCCTCCCTGGACCAGATACCTGATCTGCCTTTGAGCGTAAAACCTTTCAGCAATAATTTTTGCAGTCATTTGCACAGTAACACCTTTAACATGCCTGGGAATAGAAAGTCAGATCTTTAACTGATGTAAACTGGCATAGCTCCACTGATTTTAATAGTTACCTCAGTTTACACCAGTTGGAGAGTTGGCTAAGAATTTCTATACATTTACTTCATTTAAAAGCCCAAACAAACTCATTTCTCATTATTTAAAAGAAACGACTTAACTTGAATACTTCATAGAAAAATCAAGCTCATGCGATAAGAATAGCTATTATTAAACAACAGATTTTCAGTCTAACTCGAGAATGTATTTCAGTACATCTCTAATGTGAGGTCTAGTTGAAACTATCAATATGCTTAATTATCTCCCTGAACCAGACCCTCAGTTTGTAAGCTCAGTGCCTCATCTTCCAACGTGCCAAGAAACCGCATTTCCAATGGCAGCTATGTGGACCAGGGTGTGCAGAAGGTAGGGTTTTTGACAGCAATAGCCATGAGGATTCTCATCTAGGATAGGTTATACACAGCGTCCCTTTTGGAGACAAGGGATTCAAATACAGAAAATTTTCTGAAAGCCCAGATATTTCCTAGTACAATCACAAACTTTTTTAGCCTTTTCCCTCACCATCCCCTCAGCAGGTTTGTACAGCTTTTCGGCAGTGGCTGGCACTCTGATTCCTGTCCCCTAAATCCCTGAACCACAGCCATTGTTGTATTTATAGTGCTGTAACACATATAACCCTGTTGCTCTGGCTAGCAGTCTCTTTGCAGACTTATTCTCTGACATCCCCAGCCACAGTGTCCAACTACAATATTTAGAAGCACATTTCTTGACCAAGGAGTGCCCAAGCTCTTTATAAAAAGGATGGTATGCCTAAGCAATCTTAGGCTTTGTACATTCTTCCTTCCCAGCACAGCCCCAAGTGGTTCTAGCACAGCCTCATCGCTTAGTTTAAGCACAGGAATCATACTAACACTCTCATACAATAAGCCCAAGTCTCGAGAGGAAGGGAGGAAGGAGAGAGAGTCGGCTATATTCAGCATTGTTGCTAAAACTCCACAGTAGGTTGACCCCATGGCCTTTTCCAACAATCTTTAATACCCAGTGTTACATGATTCCTAACGGCACTTTTTTGGCGCTGGACAGGGCAGAGGTCAAGGTCTGGAATGTCACCAGGGCTGCTACTTACTGAGTAAAGACAATTAGACGATTGTCTAGACAACCGAGCTTTGTGCTGTGTGTGATAAGCATGCAATCAACTCTCTGAGGTGATATAAACAAGCTGCCTAGCCACTGCGTTTTCCTTTTCAGCCTCCTCCTTCCTTTCTGGGGATCTCTTGTATTCTTCCTCTGTGTGTGCTGTTCTCTACAACTCTCCTTCTCTGCATCTGGTGGCTCTGGTGTTAGAAACAAGCCAGCTGTGGACATTACAGTTGCAGAACACAGAAAATACTTCAGCCGCTGAGACAAAGAGCTAGACTAGTGTAATTCTCTAAGCTTAGGGTTTGGCCATTTATAGATACTATTTATATTAGGACATTATTTATGCCAAATACAGAATCAGTAACAGGATAGCTTAAGAACTCCCAATCCTAAACTAACGGCCATTCTCTGACAGACACACATATCTAAGAACTGTGGATTCAACCATTTAGAGAAAGGAACTGAAATTGCATTCCCAAAGTCCAGAAAAGCACATTAGGCCACCAAGTTACTGCATTTAAAATAACCAACCAAACCAAAAACAGTCAGCCAAACCGTTATTCCCTAGCATCTCAGGCTATTTGTCAAATCTAAAATATATGTTTAAGATGATCCAAACCCCATCTATTACTTGTCGGAGGTAGGGAAAAAATATCACCATGGTATATTTTACTGCAAAATACTGATAATGACATCGTACAGTTCTAGAACACCTCTAATTCCAATGATCTCCAAGTATTTTATTGTGGCCCTAGTTCACAAAACAATGTAATCACAGAATTAAAATCCCACTTACTCCAACAGGATGTGCTCAAGTGCTTTGCTGAACTGGGGACTACTCTATTAAAATTTACATGCCTGTAAGGCAGAAATTATCTACCCTGTTTCACAGATGAGAAGAAAATCAGGCTTGCAGAGAAACTCACTTAGACTTACACTTTGTGATTCTAGGTATGTCCAAATCAAACAGAGGGATGCACAAGAATCCAAAAACAACAGACTAGAGGCAGACCCTGTTTTAAAGAGTTTTATATGTTCATCCCTGTGCCACAGAGACCAGACTTGCATGCAGGAGAAGAAACAAGACCATATGGGAGAGATGAGTGCATCAGCATTGAATACATATATAGTCTAGAAAAATTATCTTAATTGTTCTTTTCCCTCAAAACGGGCACCCAGTCCTAGTTTTAGACCTGGCAAACTGGCACAAACTCAACATGTTGAATCCAACTCTTGCCTCTGGGTTCACAAAAGGATTTATGGGAATATGAGCCTTTTCAAGCTCTAGGGCCTGCAGGAAAACCCTTGTGGATGTCTGCCTTACCCAGAGCTGTTTTATAGGACCTTCTCAAGCAGAACTTGCAACACACAATGTCCTGGGAATCCTTCCCCCAAATTTCTAAGTGGGACTTTGGAAGAAATGCGTCTCAGGAGAATCTCCTTGTGTTTTACACTGAACCCACCCACATGTAAAGGGAGGTGTTTTTCAGCCCCATGCTGTGTAGATACAATCAATAAAGCTCACAGTTCACTCTCGCTATCCATTCTCACTGCCTTGATTTAAAGAGCTCCCAATAACTTGGGACATAACAGCAAACTTCACACAGAGTGAACATTAAGTGAGGGCAAATTCCCTCTTACATCACCCAAAGGCTGACTATATCCCAGTTAAGAGAATATCCAGGACGTGTTTTATTTACATTCCTCAAATAAGGCACTTGGGCTTTTGGGGTTTTGTGGGTTTTTTTTTAAACCAACTTTTGTCAGATGAGTTTGTCTGAAAATTTCTTGTAAAGCCCTGAACAAGTTCTGCTGAGCAAAGCCAGGTCTGCATTTACTATTCTCCAAGCTTCCAAGGCACCTTCTTGCACTATAATCGCACCGTGATAGAGCAATGATATAAAACTGAGGGAAATGAATCAAGGCTGTTAGTATCCAAACTATTAAATGTAAAACTTCTGTTTGTGAGCCTCAGAGGCTTCTTAAAGTGTAAGGAACGTCATCAGTATAACCATGCTAGGAACTGTGAGTTTTTTAAAGCTCGATTTAGCACAGTTTCTTTTAGGTTCAGAGCCACTTAAGATAAAGTCCTGACTCGCATGAAGTTAGACATTCTATTACAATTGGGAAAGAATGGCTCACTTGAAAAACATCTGTTCAAATATTCTTTGTCGTCTAGACCATTGATCAATTCAGATCCAGGAGTCCAACAAGTATAATTAAAGGCTTGCTAAAGGCAGAGAGGAATGTAGATGCAGGAGAGTTTAATTTATCCATCTTTCTGAAAAAAGCTAAATAAGTCCATTCCAAGTTCTGGGTTGTCATTGGTACAGTGCTTCCAGTGCCACACTACCTAGCAGTTACTTCCAAGATTTCAATGAAGTAGTAACATGAACGAGATACATAAACTCCACCATCCCCAGTAAAGCTTCAGGATGTGGTGCTCAGCACGATTAAAATATTTTGTAGCTTCTTCTAGGTGCCTGTCCACATAATTCTGTGCCCAACTAAGCTTTGTTCTTCTGGTTCTGGTTAATAAGAACTATAAATAACATTATTGCTTTTGTGGGGATTGTGAAATTTTGTTTCTAAAAATTAAGAGGAATGGAAAATTTACACATGCTCAATTTGATTCTTTTTAGTCTGCAAAAAGTAATTTATCTATAGAAATCACTGTCAGAAGATAAAAAAGAGGGGAAAAAGAACATTTAAATAGAAGAAAATAAATACCGGCAGTTATGTAAAGTAGTACAAGATGGCAAGCTCTGAAAGTGCACTACTCTAGGCTCTTCCAGATTCTACAGATGTGAGCCAGTCCGTGGACATGGAGAGAACACAAACAAACGCTGGTTACCATTTGGTTTAGATTGGCTCCAAAATCTGCCTTATAAGCATAGTCACAAGCTGTACATCACTACTGATAAAGGGAAGCATCTTTTAGCACAATGGTCCTCACCCCTATCTGTAGATCCAGCTGAACAGGAAAGAATACTCGCAGGTCATACCTGGAGGGAGTCTACAGCTCTATCCAGTCCCGATGGTGGTAGTTAAGTAAGCCAGGGGTTCGGGAAAGAGCCCCCCCTTAGCTGTTTGCAATAGCATGCCAGAGGCAGATTGTCCACACAGCCCTACAACAGCCCTTGCTTTGATGAGATCGGGGAGAATTTTACAATAGGATACTCACTCTACTGGAGCTGGAGTCAAAAGACCTAGTCAGAGACTGTCTTTTCTTTCCTAAAATGCCTGATGCAATAGGAATCTACTCCATGAGTAATTTCTATTGCATTATAAACAAACAATAAAAGATGAATGTTTGTACAGCCTGTGCAGACTTCATAGCAACTAGCTACAGTAAGTGAAAACCTTAGTTTATATTGCTACTTCTGTGATACGTGTTAAATCAACTTCCACTGGTAGCAATTCTCCTGCAGAAAGAGGGCCCTTCTCCTTCCTTCATATAATTTGACCCCCAGGCATAAGAGCTTTCTCCTCTGCAGCTCTTGCCCATCAGTGCATCTTCTTTGCATCCCTTTTCCCCTTGAACTCATTCACACTCTCTTCTAAACTCAGCTGGAAGCATCTCTTTTCCCCCTTGCCCATGACTCTTAATTTCTCTCTCCCTTGGCAGTTATTTAACTCATTAACTGAATTAATTTTAACCCTAAAGCACTTTGGGTGAATAGATTTTATGAAAGATCTGATACAAAATAAAGTCTTGGGGGCCTTATGCCGCTGTAGGTGCACAAAGGAGCTTTAGTGTAACTGAGAATCAGACCCTTATTTCACAGATTCTACATGGAGTTTAATCTCAGTGCGACTCACAGATTCCATTTAATGACAAAGTGGCTCTTTGATTGATAAAGGTCCCATGCCTCTGATGCAGACTAAATAGCCAAGCATCCTGAACAGTGGAAAAATTATTCTTGGATCTGTATGAAACAAGACTCTCCATCATTTTCCCACACACGCTTCTTAGAAAAATTCCTTTTCATTTTAGAATGCTGTTTTATTAGGAAATGTTAAGAGCAGAGTAGACTCCAACACGGTGGTTTTGCCTTTTGCTCTAAGAGGTGGCTGTTTGGCAGGGGAAAAAACCAGAAAGTCAACATAGAAATAACATGGAAGTTGCCCTACAGAATATTTATTTTGCTAGGTGCAGTGATGGCTTTGAAAGTCAGTTAAGTTTCTCTTTCAGGTCAATTAAACTTTTGTTCAGCAAAATTGCACTGGAGACAAGAGTCTACGAACATGAGGTATTGATTGTAACCTGCTAGCACCCAAAAAGGGGCATTTTCAGCTGGCTGTGCCTAAGTGGTTTCTGAGCCTACAATTTTCCACATAAATGCTTGGAAAAGGAGGAGGGGAGCCTGCAGAGGCTCCAGAAGTATGCTCAGAACAACCAAAGGGAATTGTAGCCCTTCAACACAGTTACACTCCATAGACTATCACACAGTTCCTGACTCACATCTTCATGGGATTTATATTATCTAAACTCAGATACATATACACATACATATATATATAATTGCCTATAATTCTAAAATTATTACTGTCCACCACTACTCTTTAGCATTGTGAAACTCATTACAGCGAGATCATCCTTTACAGAAGCAGACAATTTTCAATGCAGCACTGATTCCTGCAGCATGCTGTCTAGATCACAAATCTCAACTTTAAAGAGCATTTCTTCACCAATAAAACTCCATCAAACAGCATGTGTTAGAGAACAATAGAACAAAAAGTGGCCCATAGAATGACGTTCTGTTTCCCATCGCTGCCACCTACTTGCTGAATAACCTCGAGCAAGTCACTTCCCAAGTCCGCTTTTCTTCCCAACACTTCCTTGCTCAGACCATCAACTACTTGGGAGAGGGACACTGTATGTGAGAGGTACACAGGCTTAACGTTCTGGTGTCTCCGCAGCTAAATAATACCTTGTTACCATAAACACACATACAAGCACACAAAGAGATTGGAATGGGCTTAAATAACAGGGAAAGGAGTCCTGGTTGGCTACTATCCTGTTCACTGAAAGGAAAAGCAGCATCTGTTTGAAGAGCCAATCTGGCACACAAATGCCTCAGCTCATTTTTATTACAATATACTTATTTCAGTACATTTGAAAGTTTCATCAACTTCTGTAGCAGGACCACTCTGCTGATGGGCTGGGAAAAGGGAAAAAAAAAAAAGAGGAGATAGAAAGGAAAAAAAAAAGGGAATCTATCTGCGACTGCTGCTAGTTTCTCCATTACAGATACTCACACATTATAATCACAGGCGCTAAAGAACTTGCTCTGATCTTCTCAGAACAAATGACCTCACAGCTCTTTCCTCATCTGTAATTTCTAGATTTCAGCTGATTTAAAAGACTGCTAGGAGACAAAACACTGTTCATAGATCAGTGCCAAAGAGAAGCCCTTGTATCAGGAACACGTCTGTCTGTTTCTGATACATGGAGTAAATTGACCCCAAATACAGCCCTGGACTTGTTGGTCGTTTTCCCTCAAAGCAGTAAATAAGGAGCAGGGCTGAGAAGCTAAGCCAAACTAATTTGGCCAGTTATTATTTGACTGAAAGGTGATACTGAACGTTTAAATGGTTTATCCCCTTCTTGTTAGTGGCATCATTCAATCAGGACTACTAAGCCTCCAAGTGAATGGATTGCAACTACCAAGGGAATTACTCACTCCAACCAGGAAATGTGGGGTTTGTTAGTTCAAACAGCATCTGTAGGAAGCTGGTAAACAACAGCTGAGATGATGAAAGATCACATCAACTCCTTGCTTTGAAGTAAAAGATATTAAAACCACGAGTGTACGAGTTCTTATTATAGCTTAGCCCCCCCTGCATGCTGATCCCCAAGAACCTGGCATGGATGTTCTTGCTGCATAACAAGTTGTATAGTAAAAATCCATAAAAATATCAACGAGGCACTTGAAAGTGACATGAAAAAGCGATGGAGGCCTATTTCTGGTGATGCTGCCATTAAAGGCAATTTGTTACTTTATGCCTGGAATGAAATCAAACATTCTTCCAGGCCCAGAGTGACATTTTTAGTCTCAGAAACTTAAGATATGTTGTCACCTGGATGGGCAAATTATGAATACTCAGAAGTAGAACCATTAGCATCATTTGTACACAGAGCGTATGTCAGGCGATTTGCAAATGAGCACAAGGACAATGAGGTCATATTTTAACAGCAGACTCATAAGGCATTGAACTGTGAATTCTCCCATGTGCAAAGTTAGTTAGATATTTGTTGTTAATTACAAAAGTACAAAAACAAGTTAGGTGCCTCTGCCCCTTAGCATATTAAAGGACTGCAGGTTAAAAGCCTACAATGCTTTTGAAAAAGCAATGGACACACTTGCTTCTGGAAGTTCCGTCCAGCTCCCTGAACACTACCTGACAGTACTGAGAATCAGAGCACACACATCTTATATTCCTGTTACTGTCAGCTTCTATCATTTTAGTCCACTCCAACCATAGAGAAAACTCTCCTTACTTACTCCTGACCCAACATCTGCTCTCTCTGTCTCTTCTGAATCCCCTCAAAGTTTGGTATTGTGTTTCCTTTTTCTTTCCCTGCCAGTAACCTCTCCACCTTGCTTCTTCCTCTGAGCTAATTAATCCTATCATGTTTTTCACCCTTAACAAAAATGGCATCTACAGAATCCCGTCGATAAGGCACTGGACTGGGACAGCAGAGACCCAGGCTTTAGTTCCAGGTCTCTGGTGGTCCTACAATGCAGTCATTTCTCTCTCTAAGCCATTCCTGTATAAAATAAGGATAAAAATTTACATCTTCATTTGCAAAATGCTTTGAGATCTCTACATGAAAAGAGCCAAACAGCAAGCATGAATAATATATGAGAGCTACAGGACAAGAGATGGGTTTTATTCCTGGTCCTAACATGCCGAATGAAATGTTTTTATCTATGTAAATATTTTTCCACAATAAATTATTGTTAGTAACAGCCTTTTGCCTTATTTTTTTAAAGCCTTGAGCTTTAAAAATTAAAAATTGCCTGGTCAGGAAGATCTCTAAAAACCATAACCCTGACAACGTGGACTCTCTTTCTAGAGCTACTGTACAGACTCACACTTCGCCGCCATTTCCTCTCCCTGCCTCCTCCTCCCCCAGAAAGGCATCCTAGATTATGTACTTTTGTAACAATGCCTTTATATGTATTTGAGTAAAATAAGCATATACAGTCAAACTTGAACTAGTCATGTCTGTATGTCACAATGTGCCTGAAAAGTTGAAATACTCAGAGGTATTTTGCCATCTAATTTGTTTGATTAGTTGCCTTTCAGCACATGTAAATACATTTATTTAGGATGCCATACAGCTTACAGAGACTAACAAAGCACTTTAGGGTACAGCACATCCAGCTTCTGCAAAAAATAAACAAACATCTTAGGCCTTGACTCTACAACAAACCCCACGCCACCAGCTTTATGTCTTCAGTATAGCAGTATTTATGACTTTAAAATCTTAAAAATAACTACTGTTCCCAAATGAAGGAATGCTAAAGGATATGGATCCAAGTATGAAACTACATCTCAGAGATACCACGTCAAACCAATATCTTTCAGAAGATGAAATCTTCACAGAGTCCTCCTAGCCCTTAAAAATGACGGTCAAACAACGGCAACCCATCCTCAGTGCAGAGTCCCATCCAACCCTGAAATCTTTGGGCAGCCACACTTACAGAAACAGAGTTCAGATCCAATAAAAGCAGATGCTCCAGAGACTCCATACAGCCGTCTAGGATCCTCATTCCTCCTGATTTTTTCATGCAAAATTATGATGACAGGCTGTAGAACCTCAAGTATAAAGCCCCAAGATAGATGGGAGATGCAGCCAGACATCACTGCTCACGTTCACCTCTGTCCCCTCCCTTTAATGGAGGCTATAAACTATCACATTCATGTGCCAAATGCCTATGCATAAATATGAGCCACAGACTGGCATCAGATAATGGATTATTAATTACTGGTGATAGATGTACTCCATGGCTTTCCCTCAGTTTCCACTTCTGGGTGGAAAACTATACGCTTTCCTTGAGCAAACCAAATGGCTGTGGCACGGCCCGCCTTTTGCTACAGACAAAGCTGAGCACAAATAGGTCAAGATTTTGCTTGTCAGTATAGAGCACATGTTCTTGGGCTGGGTGGAAAAGTGAGGCATGAGGAGGGCTTGACTCTGGATAGTCCTGACCTAAGCACTGTTGTTAGCCTACAAGATCATCTCTCTTCTTCCAGCACAGAGCTGCTGGGTCTCATTCAATCAGCTTTGAAATGTAGAATGTGAAAACAAATCTGTTCAGGTTCTTTCTCTCTGATTACAAGACTTAGCACCTTTGCAGAATGAGCACGGAGAGAAACACACACACTCTGCAAATGAATTCATTAGACCTCATGAAAGAACACGTAGGCTTGGAGGAGTGTCTTACCAAGCAGTTTCCAAAGTAACAACTGGTGAAAAAAATTAAATTGCATTCCCGGGTGCTCTAAATATGACAGATTAGAACAACCAGGGTAGAGAGGAACATACATGTGTTAGGACTGATGCATTGATCATCATGAATGCACATCTATTTGAAATGATTGTACAGTCAGCTGTCAGAACATGCTGTTCTTTCACTTACCCCCTTCCCTAATCTAAAGGTATCTGCCTGCATTATGGGGCTACAAGTAATGCAATAAAAAAAAAAATTCAAGTTTCATTTGACTCTTGTTGCACTGTACACCAGAGCTGCATGCTTTACAAGTCTACCAGAGTGAAATAAAAAGTAAGACTTCCTGTATGTCTGCTCTACTTCTCAGGTTATGAGGCAGAGAAAAAAAAAAAATCAGTAATTGCTTTACATATAAATGTGAAAACAATTTTAGAACTCCCTGGTCCTGTATCAACATGCATATGTCTTTTACCAGCTCTGAACTGCACATTATCATAACACGTAAGAGCAATGATAAAGGAAAGGGTTATACTCCACAGTTCTATGTTAACCTGTTTATATCCAAGCATTTGCAAAATTACTCTTTTTCCCTTGAGGTGTATCTGGGGATGCTGAGAGCTCTACAGCTTGTTTTATTTTGCAAGGCGTAGCAACATAAAAATCTAGGACCATCTCCCCTAGCCCTGCTCCCTCCAAAGCCACAGAGTGCAACAGGAGGAGGACTCTAACACGTAAACTACAGAGGCCACAAATGTAGACATCGTATCAGTTCACAAATACTGATGGCTATGTTATATTGCTGTGGTGTTACATTAATGCAGAAAGTATGATAAAGAGGAAGATGCTCAGTTATAGGTATTTCATTAAATCAGTCAAAAGGAAAGCCAGATTCTGGGTGGCTGACATACAGACAGACTTGCACCAAAATAACTGAGTGGGTTTAAAACCCCTTCAATTGTATTGTTATTTCAGTGCTAATCTATCCACATAAACCAGCCCCGTATTCTACTACATCCATCAACAACAGAACATACACTGCACCAAGAAAAAAGAAAATCAATACTATGCAATTAAAAATATTTCTTTTAAGTAGCAGTAACTTGTCTTTTCCTTTGGCAAAGACAGCCAAAAGCTTGTATAGTACATACATAACAAAAATAAACCCAAGTGGACGTTCTCCTCAAGCATTCATAAGGAAACCCTAGGGAGCTGAGTGCCACTTGAGGGAGAAACAAAGCACTTACCTCAGTGTAATGCATTGCCAGAAACCATTTAAAAAAAACAACAACAACCAGCAACCCAGAGCACTACAACTGTTTGCCCTGCCTGCTGCATATGGCCCTGCACTCCAGTTATATCTATGTAGCAGTAGTTAAAGCTCTTTGAAACAGGATTGAAATTCAACAGTCGTATTAATTAATGCATTGAATAGTGAGTACGTGCACTGCCAACAGACTGGTTTGATTCTTACTACGTAAGGAAGTCCTTGTAGCCAGACCTTGTGCAAACCCACTGTATTAGTGGGGATCTGCAAAAGTCCTTGCATGGGCCCAGGAGCCTGTAGAATTATTTCTTGGATTTTAAGGTCAGCAAGTACCATCAGATCATTTAGTCCAATCTCCTGTATAGTACAGGCTAGAGAATTTCACCAGCTGCCCTTGCACTGAGCTCACCAACTCTTGCTTCTTTAAAGTACGTTTTCCAAAAAGGCACTCAGTCAAACTGTGGAGAAGAGGAAAGATGGAGATTCCATCGTACTCTTTGTCCCAGTGCTCAAAGGCTAAGTTTAAACAGCAGACAAACTAAGCTTCAGCCAAAATGATGACAAAATAATTTTGTAAAAGAACAGAATTTTGTTGCGATCTGCTCTCTATGCCCCTAGAACATTACAAAGAAAAGCTTTTCTGAGCCTACTATACTTTTTCAGGTTGAAAGAAGTGAAGAATTAGAAAGCAGAACATGGGTGATCACAACAAAAACATACATATTTGTAATAAGCTGCAGTTTGATATTCTCCTGTCCTTTTACACTGTGCTTTCATTTCTAAAGTTAATTAATCTCAGATCCTACCACATGAGAACAGCAGTCCATTCAATCTGTTCTCCTGTCGTTGGATGTGACTTGTTACAGGTACCGAGAAGGAATTTTCAGTGCAATCACTAATATTTGCACACACTTTAGAGTGATTTTCTTCCCAAAATCCTTATCCCTTCTCACCCCCCTCTCATTCTTTGACACTTCTACTCATCATGTCATATCTAAAATTTAAAAAAATGCACAGTGACAAATTTAAGTATCTGATCCAAAGACAAAGAAAGGCTTCCCTGAAGGTGCGTATCTTTAGTTCTGTGAAGTTGCTAGTACTGGATTTAACAAACATTTTTGTATAAAGATCTGAACAGGCATATATGAAAAGCCCTAGTCTTGAGGAGCTCAGAAACCAAGCAAAATGAAGAGAATATTTTATTCCTAAGGAGAGGGGAAAAGATCAACAGGCAAACTAAGCTGGACTTGAACTTGAAACATCACAAACTGCTTGAGTGCCAAAGGAGCCAGTCTGAACACCGTCCAGAATGCTTAAGGCTCTGATTTAGTGCCCAATGAAATAAAATATTGATTCTAGCAGGAGTTGGAAGATGTCCTATGTGACTTGCCCAAAGGGACACAGGAAGTTTATGGCAGAGCTGAGAACCAACCCAGAGCTCCAGACTTTCCATTTAACCATATGTCCATCTGTCCTTTTAAATTTTTCTGTATTCTTTTTAAAAGCGATTCCCCCCACCTCTGCCCCCCTACTCTGCCAGGAAGAAGTAGATGGCACTTTAACTCTCCTAGCTGCGCTCTGTCAGCTCTCACTGCCACTTGGGATGTGCTGTCGCTTCCATGGAAACAGAATCATGAATCCTTTTCCCAGGAAATGCCTCCAAACTGCCTTCATTTTGTTTTGTTGTTGTTTCTAGGCAAGTCTGTGTGCGCATGTGCATGCTGAGGCTGTAGGACTTTTGCTGCTATTTAATGTAGAAACAACCTTTTGGAAACCAAATTAGGTGCAACATTAATACAAGTGTAAAATAGTCTCTCTTTTTTCAAAGGATTTCCCCTCTTCTGCCTGGGACTTCTTTGCCAACATTGGTCTTGCAGTTTGGATGGCATGCGGGTATTAAAATATTCACCGATTTATCTGCATCTGTCATGGTCAAGGAAAGACAGTTCTGTTGCAATGAAAGAGAAGGGGAATCTCTACCACAGCAGGTCCGTTTACAACTATGCACTTCGCTCTAAACTCTCACATTAACATGGCATGTGCTTTCCACTGCCTTGGTCAATGCTGGGGATTGGACTGGAACAGAAGACTTGACAGTCTACAGCCTGGGCTGCCAAGCCAGATCCTACTGCTTGAAGTTGGGAAAGATCAGCATCACATACTGAATCAAGCCCAGAAGAGGCAATATAATGCACACTGACAGTGATTTACAGCCAGGCAGGTCCTCTTATACCTGAGGAGAAATTTAAGAGGAAAGAAGTCCACAGAAAAGACTGCAGAGCATGTCAAGTCACACTGTTGCAGAGATAACGATCAGCTTTACTCATCCAATACAGGTTTCTCTCCATCAATACCACTATGCAAAGCTGCCAGCTCTGAGCCATGATTTACCTACTGGGTTTACAGGACAGCAACCTGAAATAGAGTATGGGACTATGGAAATCTTGAACTCTGCTCCTCAGGAGTTCATTGCAGAATAAGCACACCACCACATAGCACTATTGCTTGTATATGGTCATCTTAAATTCTGCTTCATCTATTCGCTACTGGTTCTCTCATGATTTAGTCTGTACGAGGGAGAAAAATATGCATCTTTTACTGTATACCCATAGTTATTACTATAACTGAGAAATTTTTGTACATGAAAAATGCAGGTTCAACTAAAACTTGTCATAAATTTATCAAAATTTGGTTTCAGACAAAATATTTAAAAACATTTTCTTTCTTAGAAGTGAATATATTTTGAGTTTTCATATTGAAATTATATTTTGTTACCATATTTACTTCAGTTTAACTTCTAAAACATGTAAAATGCAAAATGAAAACTATTTCATTTTAGCCAAATAGCTTAAAATAAAAATTGCCAAATTTTTTTTCTTTTTCAGAAAATGAAGCCTCCATTCAACATCAAGAGGTTTTTTCCTTTAGTTTTGCATTTTAGCCAGTCCATTGGCATCCTTCGCTTTCTCCCTAAAAGATCATTTATTCAAAAACTTTTAGCTGCGACCAAGTCATAACAAACGACTATAATTCAAGTGCTTTGGCTTAATTTTCCTCTGCTATTCAACACGAGAGAGGAAACAAGAATAAAACCTTTTCATTTACCACTAAGGTGCAGGAAAATAAACTGGTTTGAAGGGGCTGAAGAATTCAAGTAGGAGACACAGAGCCCTTAACCTCTAGGTCACAGATCTGAATGCAGCCCAGTAGGTAAAAGAAAAAGCTGCCACCAGGTGACGACTGCTTGCAGGGTCGCTTTAAGCCGGCCAGTGTGCTTTTATCCCACTGGGTGCACGGAAAACACAATGTACACTTGATAGCCACAGCGGTGATTTTCAGAGAGTTTACATATCAATTTAGGGGACCAAACCCACTACGTAGGCTTCTCCTTTTAGGAAGGAAGACAGTATTAGAGGAAGTCTGCACTACTGCCAGTACTTCAGTCTCTAGTAAATGACAACCATAAGATGCCTTTAAAAAGGTGGTATTTAACAGGGGCCATTGTAGAGAAAGGCAGTATTCTGGTCGCAATTACACCAAACTGACTCAAGGCATTGGGATAACTCTGCAAGAGACTCTTAGTGAAGGCTGGGACACTCATCCTCCATATATCTCATGTATGACATGAGTAATAATCCTCTCCTGTCTTCTACTGTTCACCTTTCCACCTATTTAAAGGTAACTCTGTGGGGTACACCGCACTGAATGTCATTTTCCAAGAACATGCGGCACCTGAATGTAAGAAGTGCTCCTATTATGGGCATCATCCAGAAATTCCAAGTTAATTCTAAAAACAGGCCTTAGCACATGAATTTAGCAGAATTTCAAAAGTCAGTGTGATACAAGTGCTCGTGATAGCAGATTCCTGATCTCAAACAATTACGCAGCATTTTCAGCCAGTCCTCAGAGAAAATAGAAACCAGCATACCAATAGTAGTGACCAAGGTAACACACATTCCTGATAAGAGCAGTTTATGAAGCCAACTCAAATATGACAAGGGTTAAGCTATTCAACATAGTAAAGCTGTATGTAACAGGGGCAGAGAAACTTTGCTCTGTCATGTCCTTGTACCAACTTGCTGTGTACAACAAACGATTTTGGCTGCAAAGGAGAATTCTCCCACTGTTATATCTGCAATGCTAGTGCAATCCACAGAAAGCGTGTTGGTTTCATGTATCATAACAGCCTGAGGGAAACTTCACTCCTTTTTTATTTCATTCCTATCTCTTCTTATTTTTCCTCCATCCTGCAAACAATTAATTATAAAGCTACACCTAAATTATAAATTACCAACTTTAGGGGGAAAAAAATTTACTTAAAATTCTGAAAGGCTGATATGTCAAGATCGGAGAGAAGCAGCTGTTTTGGAAATGTTGCTTTTTTCTTTGTTCCGAATGCTATTTAAACATTGGCAGGGGGCCTCATTAAAGATGAATCGATGAATTAGTAAGTAGTGTTGTAGCCAGAAGAGACAGCATGTGCTCCTGTGGTGAAAACAGATTTACACAAAAGAAAGGAAGGGGGGGGGAGAAAATACCCCATCTCAATGTGTAACAAAGTCAGTGTTTTACAATATTCTATCAGAGCTGCACCAATCCCAGGCAGGATCCATCAGAATTTCCAATATAAATTCATATTTGGGGATAGAAGTTGGAACTGGATGCAAAGTTTCCTCTGGGCTAAAATGTAATAGACAAGTTTTGAACCCTAGAGCATTTTAGTTACCAAAATGTTATGAAGTGTGAAATAATAATAATTAGGAAATTAACATGGGAATCACAAAACACAAAGATATAATCCAGCTGAAAAAGCAAAGAGAGATATCAGATCAACTATCGCAATTGATGTATGCATGCATTAATATGTTAATAGCACCTTACTTTTGGCACCAGACTTCAATGGAAGTCTCAGAAAAAAGGATCAGCTTTAGCCACGGAACTGCAGGGGGGTTTCACATAGTCCGAGATGACGAGGGTACAGATATCAAGGGACAGACCAAAAGTGGAACTGCTTATCTGACTCTGAAATGCAAAGAAGTCAGTGAAGACAAAAGACCTGTCACAGCTCCTGCCCTCAGCACGATACTTACCCTTTCGGCCTTTATCTCTTGCTCCAGCACCAGGAGATGCAAAATAGGAGCAAGGTGGCAGTTCCACACCGTAGTAAAGAGAATGGCGCTTCCCATCACGTGACTGAACATACTTTGCACGTAACCTATGCACAGGTACGTGCCCACCACCTGATCCTGAGCATACCATCAAACAATTGGACATCAACTTTCTCACATGCCACCAGACGCCTTATTATCAGCTGAACAGAAAGTTGAGTGCAGGACTGCAGCTCTAATATTAATAACAGAAACCAGATCCAAGCACCCTTGAATTTTTTGCAAAACTCCCAAGGTGACTTCTGAGGAACATTTTGAAGAAAAATACTTGCTACTTTTTCCCACGCAGACCTCCTCCTGGGAGGGTTCTCAAGTATTTTGCCAATCAAAAACAAACCACAACAATTCAAAAGTTACTAGAAGTTGCATCTGTATTTTAAGCAAATGGAAAAGAAGGCGCTTGCTCAGACCAACACACTGCATAATCCAATCCCATGTTATTCCATGATACTTTATTTCTCTAATAATAATTTGGCCTCTACCTAACAAATATAAGCATGAAAATTTAGCTAGTGTTTTTAGAAGACTATAGAAGGATGAGGGAGAAATAATCCATTATTATCACCTGTGAGCTGCTACTAATTATTCTCCCTTTGTGCTAGGCATTACACAGGCATAGGTTAAATTAAACATGTATACAGCCCAGAGAATATTTTAAATAACTTAGATTAAAAAATCAGAGCAAATATGATTACTAAGTTCTGAAAATGGAGCATTGAGGTACAAAGAGGTTTTGTGATTTACTCAAGGTCACCCTGGGAATCTCTAGCAAAGCCACAAGCTGAATCCAGACCTCTCATATTCAATACCTTTTCATCTATGACCTATCCTGCAAATCACAAAATGAAGGAACGTAAGCAACCACCAAGTAAACATAAGATTTCTGAGTGACTCCAGTGGGTTTTTAACTCATATATAAAATATATATATATTGCTCCAGCTTCCGAGACCCCCATTCATTTCAGATCTATCACTATTAATAAACCTCAAGAAGAGCCCTAAAAACTTGCAAGACATTAGTTGCTCTTTTACAGTTACCAGAGGACCATTTATCCTACTTTGTTAAGTGTAAAGAGTCGAAATTTTCAACTGCTTTAAGTTTTTATCCACATCAAGGATTTGGAGCAAATAAAAATTAGTGTCATTTGTGCCTTGATTGCTACAAGGCTGGACTTCCTCTGTTGTTTTGCTATTTTAAATCATTTACTAATTCAGATCTGGTTCAAGACACTTTGCATCTGATATATTTTGCTTTTCTTAAAAGAAAAAAACTAACCCCTTCATGCTGAACACTGCCTAAATTACTCACCTTCACACAGGAGAAACTGAGACACAGAGCAGTTGGGCGCTCATTGGCACATGAGCATCCCGAGCCGGAACTAGGACTCGAACTGAGAATGCCCGAATGCCAGCAACTGAGACCTTTCCACTACCTCCTCCTGCTGCTCACTCAGAATCCCAAAGCAGAGAAACATGCATGGTTTTTCACCTGAATTCTATCTCCATCCTATACAGAGACACTGTAAGAGAAATATATAGGATAACAGAAAGTTCCTTACAAAAAATCAGCCCTGCTCTCACACACTCAGGTGATAATAGCTAGCAGTCTCTACTAAAGGTGGAGAGTGAACAGTTTGACTTCCCTTTTAAACCAACTTCTGAGGTCTTTATGTCATTTTAAGTTTGTTATTAGGGATATTAAGAACAGATTTTTTTTTTTAATTAACTTTATGTCCCCTGACTCCTCCCCAACTGCTTCATGTACATTATTATTCACATTGACTCCCTGTGACCATGACCCAGATTCTCACCAACACAGATTTGATCAGGCAGAACTGAGACCATCAAGAAGCAAGATAAGACTCCCTGAGTCACATCGGGCAGCCACACCAGACCTAACTTGATGGCTTAAGTTAGAGCAACCCAGAGGATACTCTTAACACGCACAGTAAGACAATCAGTCTGATTGGACCCAACAGCACATAAAAATGAGGTGCCACCAGATTTTCTGTCTGTCTCATAATGTACACCTGTATAAGAACACATTAATTTAGAACCTCCCGCCATGAATAATTGCCATTGACAAGTAAATTCCCATCACTTTGCACCATCTGGGCAAAGTAAAATGGTAAAACATGGGAAAGTTTTGCTCTGTGCTTCCATAGTAAATAGCATTTTATTCCTTAAAAATCAAATTAATTACTTGCAAAATAAAATACCACTTACCATAAATAAAGGGAATGCTATTTGGCCCATAAATCACACTCTAATTTAAATGAACTACTAAAAAAATCAGGGATAGGGAAAAGTCTCCATCAGATTGTTTTCTAGCTCAGACTAAGAATCACCAAGAGAAATGCCAAAGGTAAGATGAAATCTGAATTATTGTAGTTATTTAAATCAAGGGGACAAAAATGCTAAAACAAAGGCTGAGAGAGAACGGCTAGAGAGAGCAATATAAACAAAAAAATGGGTAAAGAAATAATTGGGTATTGAATGCCAAAGAAATTTTAGGGTTACAGCCCAGAAATGGTTAACACATTCTTGCAGCAGAACATGTCTTAAAAATAAATAAATAAATGAATAAATCTTAGCTCACTATTCTTCTAAACCGACATGGCTTCCATTCAAAATGTTTGTTTCATACCATTGCTCTTCCTCTGGCTTTGCTGTACTTTCTCTAGGTACGGTCATAAAAAAAATATTGTACCTTAAAAAAAAATGTACTTGAATCTATTGATTTCTGCTGTACTAAAGCCTCTGACATTCTGGCGCGATGAAGATATTGCTCTGGACCCTGTGTGCCTCCTCATACTTCTCCTCTGCTTATGAGGGTCTCTAAGGATGGTATTAAAGATATTGTAGTTCCCACTTTCCGACTCTGGGATATCAGCGAGATTCTCCTGTGTAAAGAATAATTATCAGCACTGCTGTTACCTCTAGTAAGTGTGTAATTACATGCTCTGTTTTGTGGGCTGTAGGCTGTGCAATTTTAAATTATACAGTAATGACAAATTCTCTCTTTTTCACCACCTTCTTCCAAATAATAATAATCATCATCATCAACATCATAATGAAAGAAAGAAAACCTTCTTCTCATGTTAGGATTAGCAGTTTGCATTTAGTTGTGGAATTATTTTTTTCTTTAAGAGTGAAAGGAGCTTTGAAATCTAAAATTTCTGCTGAAAAATAGAAGAAGAAAGCTAATAGAGGGAGAAAGGGAATGAATAAAAGCACAGAGAGAGTGAATACAGAAGAAGCCTTAACACAGAGAGAGAGTGCAGGCATGGAATAATATTTGATTCCATTCATCCAACAGAATTTGCCCTGCTTTTATTGGAAAGTCTGGTCAATGACAGAGGCCCAATGCACACTGGAATCCTTTCCCAAAAATGGAAAGTATCTCTTCACAAGCCCCAAATTGAGATTTCTCCACAGAATGAAATCAGCACTCAGTGAAGGAAATTAGCCTGACCATGATAAACAACATGTAGTGCAAAGTGCGTGTAATCAGTTCAAGAGATCAGATGTCAGAGTGCTCCCTCATCTGTCCCTTGATCATCACACCAATTAGCAATTAAATATTAAAACAAGACCACTATATATGTGCAGAGATTGCTAGAAGCTATCATAAGTATGCTTCTATGCCCACACAGACAAAGGCAGAAGACACATTCATTGGCATACCGAGCCTGTTCAGAAAACAAGGAATAAAACCAAAATTCATTTGCAGCAATGCAAAAGCAACATTTATCCGTGCAAGAGGGAGAGCCCTTTTTTTCATGAACTGAGAAGCAAATCTTCAGCTGGTTTATTTGTCTTCAAGAGAGTTAAAACAGTTTATATTTGCTGAAAATTTGGTTCATAACTCTATTTTTATTTTTCTGCTCCTACTAAGGTTTAAATATATTCATGTCCCCTTTAGGGAAAGTTTTATAGTAATTACTGGGGAGAAACCCAAAAGGGACCTATATAAATACACCTCTAAAACCTACAGGATTTGAATTAGATCATTTCCATGGGTTATTTCAAGTATGGGGCTTGTAGCCTATCCTATGGAATTCAATGGCTTGGATACAATCCTCAATGAAATTCTACAGGAATGTCACAAAATGGAAAATTCATTATGGTATTATTTACTATTCGGGCTTCTTTTTGTTCATTTCCAACAGCAGGATGCTGTTTTAATTCCCAATATCACAAGATGTAATGACATATAACCACATGAACTGTTGCTATTTACAGTACCATTTCCGAGTAAATATCCACATGAGAAAAACACGTAGGGTTAGGTCCTAAGAGCATACAGGTGTTTCAGTAGCATTCTATCAAGCTAGTCTTTGCTGCAATGGAAAACAATGGGTTAATAATTTGAAATTTTGACTTGCAAGCTACTGAACACTCTTTGGAAATGGAAACTGGTAGTATTCTTTGCAGAACAACTACAGAAGACTATCTGGAACCCCAGGTCTATGTTTTACTAGCCAAGAAGTAAATAACACTAGCGGGATGAAAACAACTGGGGCTTTACTTCAACTCCATCCCTAACATCCTACTAGGAATTAATTCTTCCACCGCAGTAGTATTCAGAGGCTCTGATTAGGTAACACCATGTCAGGCCACATGAAATAAGCAAATGGCAAGAAAAATGAATGAAACAGAGAGGGGGAAAATAACTTTCCCAGAGTCATGAGGAAATTGGTTATAGAATCAAACCTGGAATTCAAGATTCCCGGCTCTCAGCCAAGTGGTCTATTGACTGGATTAACTAAGCTATCTCAGGTTTTCCAGCTCCCAATGGGAGGACAATCCTGCCTGGAAACTGGTACAGCCAAAGGCATTTGGTTGTTAGAAGATATATGTAGCTTTTATAGCTGTTCCATGTCACCTCTGAGGCAAAAAGAGTAAGTTTAACGGAAGTGGCCCATTCATTGTCTTTTGGATCAATTTGTGACTAGATCCAAGTTCTAAATTAAGCATACCAAGTGTATTATCAATATAAAACTTACCAGCCATACTCTAGAGGAAGAGCTGAATCACATTGCCATAAGGCACTGATGAGGCACGTTTAACTGTTATTAAAGTGCATATCAAGAACTAGACATTGAGGGTCACAATCTACTGGTTTGTCCATGGGAAGATCTGAATGCCAGTTATGACATAACTAACTTCCTTCACAACTTATTCTCCCCAGAAGTGAAGTTTCTGCCTAATAAACCAGCTTATTAAAAGATTTTCTTTCAAAGACAGATTGCAACTCATGAAAAATCATTCTTCACATGTGCCATAGTATTTTTTTTTAAGACAAAGACAACATCTCACAGACAAAAGAAAAAAGAATTCTGCCGCTAAAATATATGACTGTGCTCGGCTTATTCTAATTCAGCACTGGAAGTGATACCATTCTAATATCCCTATATGGGAGTTTTTCCCATAAGTTCAAACACACTCACACTGCAAATGTTTTGTTATGTATGATTAATGGATAGATAGGAGACAGACTGAGCTGGCGCATCTTTTCAAAACAGTTGAAACCCCTTTGGCAATCAGACTGCCATTGACAGTGAGATCTTGAAAGATGCCAAGCATGGTGGCCCCATTCCAGAACAGCAACTTGCATTTAAGCATCAGTAACCTCAGTGAGGTAGGACTGTTTTCAGTGAGCAGGTGAAAAAAATATTATTTTTTCATTATATTTTTGTCTGTACAGAAAGTAGTGGAAAATTATTTCCTTTTACACTATTTCACATCCATCCCGTAGGATTTAATACAGGACTCCAGAAGGTTTCAACTAGCACTAAGAGATCTCTTTCTAATCTTCAGTTTTATAGCTCTTTTAGTCATTGTGTCAGAATACTACTGACATGGAAGGCAAAGAGTGTAGCTTGGAATCAACTCCCACTGGAAGTCAGTGAGATTTGGGGACTAACTTGCCTTGGAAAAATCCTCTCTGTTAACATCTGTGGGACTAGTTAGATGCTTATGTGTGTTATTGGGTCAGACTCAAAAGACAAGAATCAAGCCCTAAAAGAACAAGATGAGGGATAGGCACGACTGGGACATGAAAAATAGGCATTAAGTCAAGCATGCAAAATTGTCATTAAAATTTACCAGGCCAGGGACTAAATATATGCCTCTCCCTTACAAAGCCTCATGGAGAAAGTCTTATAAAAATTAATAGGCACTGAGCCAACAGCAGTCTATAGGAATAAAACAGGGTGCCATAGAAATTACTCCAAGATCTACAAGGAAAGGTGAAGTTTTAAATATGTTTTCTTTTTTTAAATGCTCATATTTTAAATTCTGCAATAGAAATAAAAGCCTAAGAGAAGTCTAGAAGAGGAATAATTTACAATCAAATGTCATGAAGATACAGGGGGAAAAAAAGCTATTGTACTTGCCTTGAAAAAAAAAAATTACTTGCCCATAGCTAGTAGAATTTTACTCCTGAGTTACATCTCAGATGAATCTGAATGGTATTCTACTGTTCTTGATAAATCCTACAGGAAATTCACTTAAATGGCATCTTTAATCTATTAGCGTTATCTTGTTTATTTTGTTCTGTGATACAGGAGAGGTTCTGCACACATTTAACAATAGGTACCGCAGACCCAAGAAACAGCTAACGCTTCCTAAGTTAGGGAATGAGACTGTGAGGCAAATGGCTAAGATGCTTACCGAAATGATAGGAAGCCTAGTTCAATGCCACACCCTGCGATGATTCATATCACTATATTACAGAGGTGTTGTGAAGATAAACACAGCAAAGACTGTTTACAGGTGACCATAGACAGAGATTAAATTCTGCAAGAAAACAGAATCAGCTGCATAAATTAAACTGATTCATAAACAAGGAATACTTATATCTCTTCAAGCTAAAATAAAGTTAAACCTTAAATTTCAGGGCATAACCTGATTACCACCGGACAGCTGATATTTAGAACTTGATCTTAAAACCAGTATTGTATCTATCCACAGTCCCACTGAAACAAGGCCCAAGCTATTTGAAGACAGAAACACTCCTATGCTATCTTTTATGTCCTGTACAGCACTATGTGCATTTATGCTGCTTTGTCAATAACATTACCTGTTTTATATTGGCTCCAAATGCCAAGTCCAGCCTCGTGTAACAACACACAGTATTACGCAGCTCTCCAGGTGCACGGCGGGTATTTCATCTTCCCCTGGAAGATTTGGTATTGAACATTGCCAGAGGCAATGGGCCTCCTGGATCAACAGCCTGTCCACTATGGCAAATCAGATGCTTGCCACAATTTTTCAAACAGCAAAGAGATTTAGGTAAACAAACACCCCCACCCCGTCACCATGAAATAGGCTAGATTAATGCACTGCAAAGCTATGCAGCCTGTCTCATATGAACCCGCTTTGTAACATAAAGCAGACAAGGTGTGACAATTGCCCGAAAGGACAGTGAATATTAGAACAGATGTAGATCAAATGTGTGCCTGAGTACCATAAGACACTACCTATTGATAAGTCCTGCTTTGTTTTCACTGAAGGCATTCTGTTCCCATAAGGGTAACACAGATATTGGCAATAAAATAAAACTAATGCACTGCAATAGATGCCCACATCCTTTTCTACTAGGAGTTTAAAAACCTATGGTATATTGTGAGAAAGCTGCCATGCCATGCAAATGGACAGCAGTATCATATGGAATACCCACCCCATGAGAGCTAGTTGTTTATCGCAAGAGTCATGTAAAAACTCTCTGGATGATGCACTGGAAAAATAATCTTCTGGGAGTAATGCTGCATCAGTGGGAAGGATGGACCTGATTATCTAATAGGTATTTTCTCTCTCTAATCATTAGGCTTGGGCAGGGGATAGGAGGGGATGAGAGGAACACAGCAACAAACCAAAAACATTTTTGAAGATATTATTAAAGCATTTTTCTACGCTATTACAGAAGATTTTTCATGATCTGTACAAAGCAGGTTTCTGTCTAGACCAGCATTAAATTCTGTGCTTTCCGCCTGCCCACAATTCCAAGAGGTTCTGTGGTCCAGCAAAGGAGACCCTGACCCTCACATCTACTATCAGTCACTTGGAAATTTTAGGCTAGTCCCATTTCCCTCACCACGTGGTTTTACCTCTCACAGCCTCTGTCAATATAACCTTGGGCATTCAAAGGCAAAAATAACTGGGTATTTCCTTTCTGCACACTAGAAAATTCCATCCTCTGACTGAAAGCCTTTTGGGTGCGGGACTCTCTTCTTTTGCATACAGGGGCTAACATAACAGAATCTTGATTTTAGAAATAATTTAAGCTGTAGTCATGATGTCAAATAAGCTCTTTCAAAACATCTGCCAGTAGATTTTTGTTCATGATTATTTTTAATAGATAGGATGAAATTAATGTGACTGAAATGTTCATCAAACTGAGGGGAAAGGAGGGGGGAGAATAAATAGTGCAAAAGGCAGCATTTTCAGGCAAACAAAATGCCGTCTCCCTCCATTCCTCCCCCCCAGATACAGCTAACTGTTTTTCCTCTTGCTAGTCCTCTCTGACAATTTGCTACTTAGTGATTCCTACAATGTTTGCATTAAGGACATTTTGAAAGATAATACATTTGAGCTTTAAGAGAACGAGTGTTTGGAGAATCATAAGCTAACAGAAGTGGAAACTGAGGCTACAGGAAAACCCCAAACCAACACCAACCAAAAAAAACCCCAAAACCCAAACCAACCCCCACAAAACCCAAACAAAAAACAAACACTTTGCCTGGTGCCTCAGCTCCCCCTTTCTCAAAATAACCAATATTCCTGACCTCCTTTGTGAAGTGCTTTGCAGCCAACAAGACTAGAAGTACCACGTGGAAGATATGATTCATTATTACGATGAACAAATTCCAAACAGTGCATACTTTTGGACTAGTCCTGCAAGTCCTTGGGTTAAGTCACAAACAGCCTCTGATCAAGGCAACCTGGGGGCTCAGAAACTTTTAAGATCAAAAAACCCCCCCCAACCTACTATGTAGTCTTTCTATACCTTAGTTTGACCACTACAACAAGGACAAGATGTGATATGTTTCACCACATTATCAAGAGGCTTCATTAATGTATGTAGCACAGTTCAACATCCTCTGTTGAAAGACGCCTCATAACTGCTAAACATTATTCATTAATAAATACCTTATATATACACATGAGAATTTTTTAACCCTTCAAAAATAATAGGAGGTTGTTTTCCTGCCTCTTCCACCACACATCCATATAGATATTAGGTGCGGAGTTTTTTCCCTAGTACCTCTTCAAAATTTGTTAGGACAGATTTGGTTCCTCTGTTTCAACTCAGTTAGGAAAAAGGCTGTAAAAGTTCAGCTACAGATGAATTTTTTCCTCTCAAAGACAGAATGTAATCTAATTTCTTTGTTACTTACAAAGACAGTTTTGAAAACCATCATCAGGCTCCCCATCCTTTTCTTGGGGTTCACATTTTGGATTTTGAATGGATCTCTTTTTCTGGATTTTAATTGACAGTGAAAACCTGATTTCTGAAGCCAAGGTAAGGTACTGAAGGTAAGTGATCAAAACACTGCCCCTGTAATAAATCACTGTAGTCCAGGTCACGGTTTGGAGTGTGAATGCAGCGTTCAATAAAGAAACACACTCCACCTTTCAGCTTCAAGCCGACCCCAGCTAATTGACCTCATTGTGGTCCCACCATTAATCATTCTGGCACAAGGGGCAAGAGGCAGCTCCACTGCATAGACTTTCACGAGGTGGGGGTGGAAATAAAAGGTAAGATGAAATCATAGACAATTCTTCCTTAATTAACTCATTAGATTTCCTGTTTTGTTAGATGTCACTATTTTACCAATGGAATATCAAGAATAATATGCATGGTTTGTCCAGTTTGTATTCACTTAGCCCATGGATGCCCAACACAGCAAATAAAAGTAGATGTGAACAATCGTCTGGTACCAAGTGGTACTAAGGCACAGGAGAGTACAGTAAAGCTACACCGATGTTTGAGTGCCCAGTGCAAATCACGCCACTCATTCATAAAAACTTCACTTCAAATATTCTGAGCTTAATTCCATGCATGACCCTGCTGTCATTTACACAAGACCAGAGTAAATGAAATTATTGCTACATCTGCATAGGGTTTCTTACACGCATTTCGTCAAGAGAATATCGTGCAAGAACACATTGGAAAACTATGAAGCTAGCCCTGCACTTGCCACGTGGCCTCTTACCAATTTTCATTCAAGATTTAAAACCACCGTTTTGCACCTGTAACTAACATCACCTGAAAGTTTATCTATTTATCTAATAATTTAGAACAATCATCTAGAGACTTGTGGCCATACTTGTGTGAACAATTTCAACAATTTAACTTAAGGAAATGACCTCATTAACATAGAGCTAAAGTCTGTGTGTAGACTGTGAGCCTGTGTTCCATTTCCCAAAGAAAATGAATTTTTGGGTTCCAAAATGGTGAAGTTAACCATGTTATTTAGGTGTCTAGACACCTTTAAAAATTGGGGTTAAAAAAGACACTGAGAGCCAATGGAATTTAATCTCTGAAATCTCTATTGAAAAAGGAACACATAAGCACTTTCAAATTTTTATCCTGTGTTTTACTTAGGATTATGCCTGCTTTATTTTCATTTGGTATAAATCTGTTTATAGGCTGTGAACAACATGATCTAACTTTAAACTGGCCCTGCTTTGAGTGAAGGATTGGAGCAGATGACCTTCAGACATCCTTTCCAACCTAAATCATCCTATAACTGTATTACAAAAGGTTTAAGATAGATGGAAATAAGCCTTTTAAACACTGCAATTGGAGTGATCTCAACATGAACATACAATTGTTTGTTAAATCACCAGGAATTTCTGGGGAAACAACTACCACAAAGCTAAGACTTTCAAAACTACCTGAAAACCAAGGATTTAAAGTGAATAAGGAGCTCAAAACTCAGGTATGTATTCACAACTATCAGCCACAAAGAATATTAACCATATTCACAAATCACTGAAAATTCAGGAAGAGGATAAAATATTTAGGAGCTCTATAGTCCTGTCTTCATACTATATGTCCTCACCTAAGCAAGCACTATTATACTGCAGGGATTTCACAGTGTAGTGTCCCACAAATGCACAGATTTGGAATCATCTTCTAGCTCCAGCAATTGCTACAGTATTGAGGTATCAGGAAATTACAGAATTTACAGATGGTCACTGCTTGATTTTCAAAGACCCCGAGTACTTGAACCAAGTTACTGGAAACAAGAGTATCAGTATTTCTGCAAAGTCAGGTCCCTAGTCTTACATTTTTGAAGACATGCTCCAATCTTTCCTGAAACATTCTTCTTTCCTTCTCCATTTTTCTCCATTTACAGTGACTGAATGCTTGAATGCTTCCCCGCTAGCAATTCAAAAGAAAGGACAATCCCCTTGGAGCGTGAGACACAGAACCTATTAATAAGCAAATGGAAAGAGCTGGCATATATTCCTCATTGTTTAATTCGTCAGCCACTAGAGTCTGAAGCATTTCTCTCCAGGGTCTCAGCCATGTAGAGTCAGTGTGGGAGATGACTTAATGCTATTGTCTTGAGCAAACTATCTCAAACTCTCACACACAGCAAGGACTCACAGGATGAAGGCGCTCATTTAAACAGACAGGTCTAGATTTTAAGGGGAAACAAGCCTTTAATCCTATACATGCTGCCCACACCTGTGCAAGATTCAATTTTGTGGGTGAAAAGGAGCGCAGAGCTTTAGGGAAATGACACGCTCTGCAGAACTGATGAACTGTGTGAAGATGGCTGGTGAGAAGATCAAGCCCTTATCCCCAACTGGAAAACTATCAATTCAGCTTGTGCTTCTGGGGCTGTCTTAACCCTCTCCTCTCTCGAATCTGATCTTCCCCTCCTCCTCCTGCAATACGGAGCAGCCTGAAGAGATTTCAAGTGAATCTTGTCTGATAGATACCCTCCCATCTACCTTTCTCTGCTTTGGAGATAACAGGGCGGCTACTTTTGTATTGCATTAGAATTTGCAGAATTATTTCCCTTAGGGGAAAAAAAAATAGAAAGGAGAGACTTTTTCACTTACGGTGAAACAATTGGGGTTTTTTTGCCCTCATACATCACAGATTTTGAATAACTACACCTAGGACCTGATCAACAGAAACATCATTCACTGGGAATGGAATGCTGGGTTGTAAGTCAGGCTCAAGGGGAGAGAGGCAGTGCTGATTGTACTCACCGAGTTCTATATTTCTCCATCTTACAAGCATTTTCACCTCCACTGCCCCTGTATAAAAGGATATTGTTCTGCCAAGCAACAGGAAATATCAACACTGATACAACAAAATACAGGAACCCACTTTCCTTTGAATTGAGTACATAATATTATCGGGCTCAACAACATGTTGTATTATCTGCCCGAGGTTCATCTTCTGTTCAACAGGTTGAATACTTCAGCTTCAGTTCCTTAAAGTCTCTGTAAGTCTGTTGCATTCCTGCATCTAACACACCCAATTTGTTTATGGATACACTAGAAATGTTCTGCGGGGAGAAAAAAGAAAAGCAAAAAAACCTCAACACTCCCCACCCCCAAAACACCCAAACCCAACAACCAATCATCTGGATAACTTCCCTGGCAAAGCATTTCTCCCACATACTTGCTACGTCTCCCTAAAGCTTCTATCCTGGCTCTTCCTATCATGTGAACTGTTGTGTATTTAAATTTCAGACTGTGTGACAATACTACTGGGTATATCCTGTACTTAAATCATTTACTTGTCTTTCATATTGACACTTTCTCAAATGCAATCCCGTCACACAAGTGTTTCAGTGACATGTTGAATATATAACAGACTCCCTAGCGGACACTGGTCATTTTAATGTTGCGAACAGCTCGTCACACCTTTCATCCTCCTTCCACCTTGCTGCATTTGCTATTTCTACTGTATAAATTGGGGTGACCATAGAATGACAATAATCTCACATTGATGCACCACTTTTCATCCCACTGGATTCCTAAGTGATTTACAGATTTCACATATGATTCACTGCATCATTTCTGCAACAGAACATAGGCTGAACCAATGCTCATATTACATAAAGCTATCACCATTTGAAATTGCAGGATAGGTTTCAGAATAACCCCGTTAGAAAAATATGCCAGTCAAAATGTCTCTGAAGAAAATGCATTGGATTTTTTTAAATCCCAACTGCTAAGGACGGTTTATGATTCATGCTCAAGCAAATCATGCTCTGGGCATCAGACAAGGAGGACAAAGCATTTGAGCTGTCAAGAGGTAAAGGCAGATAATGAAATATATATACCAAGAGCCAAAATATTTTGTGTCTGTTTTGTCTATATGTTCTGTCTATATATACATATACACAGGCATTCAAACTTAATCATTTAATCAAAACTTTTATCATTTATCAAAACTTTATCATTTCAAGGTCAAGCCTTCACAGCAGACCCTGCAAAATAAAGCTACCTGTTTCACTACTGTTCTAATTTATTAGAATATAAAAAAAAAAAAAAAAAAAAAATCAACTCTTCCTCAAGAAATCGGCTCCACCAAAGCTCCCAATTTACTTTGCTTGGATACACTGAAATTCTTATGCTGTGAAGGGTAACCAATAAGGACTATTACCAGCCTCAGAGATGACCATTCTACTGGAAATCCCAGCTCTCATCTGGGGAAAACTCTTGAAAGCAAAGTTTTGTAAATGCTCTTTAAAAATCAAGCTTAATCGAGCACATTGACTTCAGAGCTTCTCAACAATGGCAGCACTGGAAAAGACCAGAATCATCTCGTACTGTTGGGTTGTTACTACTATGCTTCACCCAAAAGGTGACCTGTATCAATGTATAAAAGACATCTTTTAATATAAAAACATGCACTCCATATACACAAATGCAGTCACTTGCCCAAACAGTAAGAAATTACAATTAATTTAACACGTTATTTTCCTCAAGTTTCACAAAGAACTACCTGAAACCTAGTCCAGAGGTAAGACAACAAACTCAAATCCCATTCGCTCATAACAGAAGAGCTTGTAAACTACCTTGGGGGAGGCTAACTTAGGCATGTCATCAGCATAGTGGAAGTCAGCAGCCTTTAATGCACTTCAGATTTCCTCCATGATCTCAATGTGCTGGCTTCATAAATGTTGGAACATGTAGATATTTTTTGAGTCCCTCATTTCAACTTCTATGGTCAGCCAAAACAGGAAGAGTAATGAATGGCGACACTGCCCTTAAGAGGACCAAAGTTATTAGCCTAATGCATTGGGAGGAATGATGCATTAAGACATTAAGAATCAAAACAATCACATTAATGCCTGACAGCATAAGGAGGAAACAAAAGATGAGAGCTGTAATACAAACCATATGGCTTAATAACTAATCTCTCATTTAAGCACTGTTATTAAAACACCTCCTAAATGTTTGGGCCTTAACAGAACATCTCAGCATCATTATTTTACATATTTATTCTTTTATTCCCTCTTCCCCCGCTCCTCTCCCTACTCTTTCCCTCTCTAAAAGTGGTTTGTTTTTTTCTGAAAAGATCTTCAAACTGCTTCTCCTTTCACAAAGTCCAAATCCTACGTCAACCCAATTAAGCCTACACAGTCATAATAAATGAGGGTTGTCAGTTAGTCTCACTTGAGACACAAACTGTAGCTAATATTACTCAATATGCAGATGTTTTCTGTCTCTTTCCGTTGGAAAAAAAAAAGTATTATTCAAATGGATTAATGATAAATTGCTATTAATATGAAGAGGATATGCTACAGAATGACACAAGGTTGCAGAAATGTCAAGTGGAAGAGATGTGTGTGAACAATGAAGTCCTCTTAACATGCTGATGTGTTTCAATAATTTATATATTGTTGTGTTTCTGGACCACACCAGCTCTCCCTTGACCAAAACAAACAAAAAAAGGTTGCTTAAAAATGTTAGGCCCTCATACAGGGGGCTCCAGGAGATTCTCAGCTTGTAGACAATGCTCAAACCGATACCAGCTGGGGATCTGTCACAGGGAGACTTTCCAGTAAGAATTGTTGGGCTCATTTTCAACTCTTACAGAAGTTGCTGGGAGTTATGAGTACTTTAAATTCCTGAAAATCAGATTACACCTGATTCTGGAAAGCAAAGTGGCTGGAGTATAAACCCAGTGGCTGTAGCTCAAATTACTTCAATGCAGTTAACCTCTACACCAATTAAAAAAATTGTCTTCCATGTGTTTTTAAAGATCGTTATCTCCAATATTATCAACACCAATTTGAAGTATCAAAAGTTACTTAAATGCCTCCGAAAAAATCAGCATTTGTTTTCCTCAGTCCTTAAAAGAGTCTTTCTGTGAATTTGTTTGAAAATTATTCTTTTCTTTTATGCTGCTCTTTCTACAGCTTTCCCTATTTTTATATATTTATTTCACAGATTGAAGCAGAGTGCTAATGGCAGAAAATTTGGAGCTGAATTTTAAGCATTTCAAAGCTTGGGAAAGCATTCAAATCCTGAGTCAAGGACTTATCTTCAAAATAGAGAATTTATGTTTGAACAACACATGCAGAAAGAAACCACCAAAATGTAGGTCTGGGAAAAGACTTCAAGAAATCTTTTAATGCAGTATCTTTAAATTTATTTTTAATTGAAGAACTAGCTTTTTGGAGGAGCTGGAGGGAGGTAGGAGGAAGACATATATACCATCTTGTACTGCACTATTGGCCAAGATTAGGGCTTAATGCGAGTAATTTAGAGTCCTGCAAGTTTTCCAGAAAAAGAGAATCAAAAAGTACATTTAGAGTTTGCTTCCTCCTCAAGTACCAGCGGCTGCATTTTGTGCTTTAACAAACACAAATACCTACTGAGCTGCTATATAAATGCTAATGATTATGATCATTCTTTTCTTTTTTTTCCCCCACCCTTACAGTTAAAGATTTTTGCAGTGTAACTGAATGCACTGATTTATCTACGTTAGAGCCAATGTTAAACTGGAGACAGAATACTGTTTTCATTCAAGAACAGCTTGCTGGAAAGCATCCAGTTTGAAATTTTGATGAGTGGATTTTTTTTTTCTCTGTTTTTTTCCCCAGTTTTTTTCTGCTTTGTTTTCAAAGCAATTTAATAGAGGTTGAAATGCTATAGAAAAACCAAAGTTTCAATAGAAATGAGCATGAAAAAAAAAAATTCTCCTATATTTAACCAGTCTTAGCATGAAAACAGATATGCTAAAAGTTGAAATTCCAATTATATCTGCTGTTACACAAAACACTAATATATTTTAACAAAAGCTTACTTCTACCAATCAAGTTGTTTTAAATGAGATTACAGTAACTACCTTGGGCTGATATGCCTATTACTGAATTAGAGTTCTTCAGAATGAAAGCAGGAGTTATCGGAGCTGCCGTAGATTCTGTCATCTCTGGATTAGATGTCAGGAGAGGCATGTAAAAATCGACCAGCAATTTCTTTTTTTTTTTTTTCGGTACTTTCCTCATGCAATTCAGTGTATTTACGATCTGCACATTTGTTACTACAATAAATGATCTGTCTTTCAATATTTTAGGCTTCTTTTGTGGATTTGAATACAGATATTGACCAAATAAGAATACAAAATGTTATTCAAGGTTCTAAAATTGAGATACTGTAAATCTGATTTTGCTCTTAAGTTACAAGGGTGTCAATTGTAGCAGTTTCAGTAGTATAAATTCATTTACTTCAGGCACAAGGACAAAGGTTGATAAAGTCCTATAGCAAACGAATTTGAAGGTTATCCACTGGATCATGGACTTTTACACTACTTAGTATCACCTGTGGTTTGGTGAAGCTTAACAAAACAAGCTTCCTCACTGCTTTCTGCATTCATACGTGCAGAAAAGAAAGAATGAAAAGAAAAGGACAGAGGAATTATGATTCCAGACTGTATAAGAAAATGCAGAGAAGTTTGGGTTATTTTATTTAATTTTTTATTCACTCATTTTGCATCCTCTGCTTGGAAAGAGTTGGCTAAGTATGTCAGTTTCCTGCCTTAATTGGAGTCTCTGTCTACTGAGATCTACAGTAAGTAATAAATAGATTCTCACCTACCTACTTTCTGAAGCTATTCAAAGCCCACCTGGGCTACTGATGTTCTTGCTTACAATGGAGAATAGAGAAGGAGCTGAAGGATTTGACACTGCCTGAAACAGACACTTAATAAATAGTGTTCTCTTGAAATGATTAAAACCAGCTGGCCTCAGTGAAACAGTGTAGAATTTAACTTGGGAGAATGAAATAAAGATAAAGTCAGAATAAATTCATCTTCTGCTTCCCAGCCTCGCTTTCCTTGTCCCGCTCCCTTCCCCCAAGGCAGCAAACCTGTTTCTCATAACTGCAAAGAGAAAGGGGGGAAAAAAAAATCCAAGAATTCCTACTAAAAGAGATCAGCCAAATTTAAACTGTTCCAAAAAACATGAAAACCATTTGAAAATCTTCTGTGTCTCCAAGAGACTAGTAATTCCCAACATTTGGCTGCTTAGCTTCAAAAATTGGGGGGGGGGGGGGGGGGAAGGAAAATTTAAACCACAGGAACAAGATTTCCAGTCATGAGTAATGATTTTCAGGGACCCAGACTGAAATACACTGAAAAACACCCGCCTTACTGATAACTGATTCCCTTTAAGATATGTCAGAGTGGACTGCCTGGAACAGATTCACCTACAGTGAAATTTTTCACTTTGAAAAAAATCTTAGCTCCCAGATTTTCCATTAAAATAACATCAATCTTTTTTATCCCTAACGCAGTCACAAAGTGTTGCAGAACCAGTGCACAAGGGAACCTCTATGCCCAAGTGAAGCCCAGCTGCCACTTGGGTGACAAGCAGCAGCTGTTAAACAACACCCAGCAATGCGGTGCAGCCCATTTAGCAGACTGGAGTATTTCAGCCAAGTGGAAGTGCAGGGAAAAACTGAGAACGTAGAATACCGTTAACTGGCATAAAGTTTCACCAGCATGACAGGTCCAGTATCCACACCCATGAAAAGGTTTACAAGTTCTTCAATGACCGCATGGTTCATGCTTTCTTCAATTAAAGTAACGACTCTAAGCCTCCCACCCATAGCCACACTTGAGTAGCCAGCACCGGTTCAACAGATACTCTTTCTAGAGATGGATTGACATGGTATATGATGTAAACCCTACTGGGAGACCAACACTTCAGTGTTCTGCAAGAGCTAGCTTCTGTCGGTAGACACAAGCACTGAAACGAACCTCATATACTACAACTGCTGCCTGCCTGCCATCTTTTACTCCTCTACTGAGCTCTTCAACATATAACACTACTATCAGCTGCCCCGCTAATGAAAGGCTGACTACGGCTATACCTGAGGAAATCAGTGCAGGCAGTACAACAAGAACAAATCAAACCTAAGCATTTTTTTTTCCCCATTCAGGTTTACAGGAATATTCACCTTCTTAATCAGGAGCTAAATACGTATATCGGAGGTGACAAATGACAAAATCTGGAGAACATACCTAAAAGCTACTGCACAGTTAAAGAAATTCACTGAGCTACGGCCTGAAGGACTTTCTGTACACAAGATTTCTGTCCAAGACTAAGAGGCAGCAAGTTGTTTTTCAGACAGAATAGAGTAAAAAAGAAAAATAATATTCTTAGAAGTTTCAGTGCTCTAGAAGCTCATTTGTCATGCGACACATGATAACTGACTTGAAGAAATGCAGGCACTGGCGGGAAAAAAAAAAAAAAATCATTGATTTTTGAGCTTGTGTTCAGAGGTCATAAGCCTGAGGTTGAAAGGTAGTGGAAGAACATTAACACATGCAAACAGGGAGGGAAAGATTCTGATCTTCCTTACAGCGATATAAAACTAGAATGATTCCTCTGATAATTTAGCAGTATGTAATCTATTTTACATGGATCTCTTCATGAAAGTTGTTTCGAAAAATTCAGAAGTTGCAGGCCTCAACTAGGATCTCTGGTAACCACACCTTGAAAACCTCTCATTCACAGGACACTGAAATTTCCCCCCCAAGACACCAGTGAAAATTATGCACCTAATTCTACAGCTGAAAGAAGTAGATCTGGAATGGAAATTCCTACTAGTTTGAGAGGTGAAAATGATTGTTTTCTTTATTTTTTAAGGAAGTTTCATTTGCAGTAGAGAAAACAGTCTATCTTATTAAGGTTGAAAGATATTAATAGGCTAGTACCAAATCCAAAATGAACCTCAGTTTTTGCAATTGTTTTTGCCTTGAAGTCTTCCTTTAAAAAAGTTTTTAGTACCTGACCTGTTTGTAACTGAAGTTTAGATTTTGACAAAATTGCTTCTTCTAAAAAGAAAACAATTCCACCAAAAATCGACTCCATCCCCCAACCACAATCAACTTGCAGTGTAGTCTGCACCTCCAAGCTTTTTATGCTACAGCAGTAGCAGCATATGGCAACTCCTCATATTAGACACATATTTCCCATTACAATCTACTAAATAACTCAGTTTCCCTTACAAGTTTCCTTTTTTCTTAAAAAGTTCATTTGTTTTGAAAATCTGAGCTTCAAAATTGCAGTCAATTAGGGACCTAATTATCACTAATTTTCAGTAGACTACAGTTTTCAAAATGACACCAAAATCAGCACTACTTAAAAATCTTTATTACCATTTCTACCTATTTTACAAGCCTAATCGTTAGTAACTATTTTACATGGAAAAGCTATGCTAGCATAAGCCGATGGATGACTCTTAATAATCACACTAATATAAATCTCCCCATGGAATCCATTCTTCCAGTATGACTCTGTCCTGGTTTCGGCTGGGATAGAGTTAATTTTCTTCCTAGTAGCTGGTACAGTGCTGTGTTTTGGATTTAGTGTGAGAATGATGTTGATAACACGCTGATGTTTTAGTTGTTGCTGAGTAGCGCTTATCTTAAGCCAAGGACTTTTCAGTTTCCCATGCTCTGCCAGCAAGCAGGTGTGCAAGGGCTGGGAGGGAGCGTGGCCAGGGCAGCTGACCCCAACTAGCCAAAGGGATATTCCATACCATGGAATGTCATGCCCAGTATATAAACTGGGGGGAGTTGGCCAGGAGGGGCAGATCGCTGCTGGGGCATCGGTCAGCGGGTTGTGAGCAATTGCATTGTGCATCACTGTTTTTTTCTTGGGTTTGATTTTTTTTCTTTTTTTTTTTTTGTTATATTCCTTTTCATTACTATTATTATTATTGTTAGTACTATATTTAATTTTATTTTAGTTATTAAACAGTTCTTATCTCAGCCCACGAGTTTCACTTTTTTTCAATTCTCCTCCCCATCCCACTGGGAGGCGGGGAGGAGTGAGTGAGTGGCTGTGTGGTGCTTAGTTGCTGGCTGGGGTGAAACCACGACAGACTCTTTTATGGATCTTCTAGGGGTGTACATGCAAAGAAATTGCACCTGTCTAGTTGTAGTGGTAAAAATTTTCTAACAGAAAAGATTCATGTTTAATTACGTCAAATCGTATAAATTCACTCTTGTGTAGACAGGATAAGTATGAGAAAAGTATATCAATAACATACTACCACGTCCTCTTTTAAAGGAGATTGTAACGTAAACCTGGAATGTCCATAGAAGTGGATTAGACTACAAGGAGTCCAGCAGCTTATTTGGAAATGCCTACAAAAAAGTGGAATCTAGACATCATTTAAGATTTTGCATTTTATCACAGTCAGCATTTCTATACAGGAATGTAACTTTCCAGTTAGTTCTCCCATCGCCACTTTTCCCACTCACAAAATCCACAGTGAGAATGCTCAGCAATAGCAAGAAAAATCAAATCCCATCAATACATGCTCAGAGCAAAGGCAGTATTTCAAGGGAAGACGGATATTTAAGCGAGGCCAATGGCTGGGGATAGCCTGATCTACCCATACAAAAAAGCTGGACAGCATTTCCACAATCTTGAACAGCGAGATGAAACAATAAACCTATGGAGTATCATTTTATGTCTGGCATTACACAGTGCCCCACTGATCTTCCTTCCCCTGCCTATGCCAACCCTGCTTTTGCCAGGATAATGCTTTCCCAGGTATTCCAACATTCTTTGCTTGATCCAAAGATAATAGTATATGGAAAAGAAAGAGTAGAGATCATCCCCTCTTTTTTTCATAGTCATAAACAGGAAGTATGTTTTATAATCTGATGTATTGTCCTACTTAGATAATAGAAAGTATGTGCATTTTTCCCTTTTCTTTCTAGAAACACAAGTTAACTATCTGCCAGAACGCTGCATTTTATACCAAATCTAATAAAAAGGTGGAGTTTTTTTTTCTTTTTTTAATATGAAGGTTATTTTAAGATATTTTTCTGAAGAGAAACTGTCTCTTTAGCTACCCAGCCTGCTGTTTGTTGGGGAAGTCCTGTGTGTTTTTCAGAATTACATGGTAAGCATGATTTAAAACCAGAAAGCTTCTCAGAAAACAGCAATTTTATTTGGACAAAGGGCCCCACTTAGCTCCTTTAGCCCTATCTCCCAGTTAAGCAGTGTTGTTATCTAAAAAGAACAAAACACCAATACTAATTTTTACTGCAACCACCAGGGTTTAGACTTCCAGTTGCATTCATTTTATTAGGAACTGGGTGATCAAATTCCTTGGGCAGCGTGGGACATTCTGAAAGCAACATTTTCACTGAATTATAACGAGAATAAAAATCCCAGTTGGTGAAAGTAAAATACTTGTAAAGAACATGTCACCTCCTCAGCTGCAGTGGTTGGTTGAAATGGTCTTTAAAAGCTCGCTTCCGCAGCCAGTTAACAAAACGACACCTTCAGCACACGATTCACAGAAGTTGGTGCTGAAGTCTACGGTTCAACTTCTGCCAACCACCTGCTAGTGCGGTTTCTTTTCACAAGAACTCTCTGGTTGTTAGGTTTGTGAGTCTAGAGGCAAATTTATGACCCAGGGCCTTCATTATGCACCACTGTTCATCAAGTTTCATTTTTTAAGGTTTTTAAGCTTTAGCTAATAGTCAAAGAATTGAACCATGAGACAGACTAGGATCAGGTCCTAAACATGTATGTTTTCATTTAATTTGAATAAAACAATGCTCAGCTCTGGCAAAAATCTCACTTCTGTAGATTTTAAAGCAGTGTGTAGGACCAGAAAGCTGCACAATGACCTGTCCAAAGTCATATAGGGAGCTTGTAAAAGAAGCAGAAGTAGATCCTGACAGATCCACACCTCTCCACCAGCTCAGGCAGAATCCAACAGTGTTTAAAGTCTTTGGAATATCATAAATACACAGATGAAATGGTGGTCACATTGCATTAAGAACTGAACAAGCACTGGGAGAGAGTGTCCTTGTCCTGAAAAACAAGGCTCCAAACAAACAGAGAGGAAAGAGGGAAACAGAGGCAGATAAAATGGGGGGTGAGGGGAGGGAGAATTGGTCATCAGGAGATATGGAACAGAAATGAACCTCCTCTATCCACTGCTTCATCAAAATGGAAGCAATCCAGTCTCAGGCCCATCTGACTCACTGAGGGTAAGTCAAAAAAGAAAGGAAAAAAAGAAAAAAGAAAAAACCACAGAACTCTCTGAAACAATAGGCAGTTCAAAAAAACCCACCAAAACCCCCTCTACATGAGAGCCATGCCAGAGCCCTCACTAGTGATAGCGTGAACAGTGCAGCTGTCCCAGCAACAGGGTAGACCTCCCGCACCTGACGTGTTGCAGAGCTTGCAAACGCTCCACAAGGCTATCAAGAGACTGCAAATCATGATGCCAGCGATGCTTAGCCCGACAGGAGTAAGCCCCCCGACATGCCATTAACGGTATGAAATTAGAACACAAGCCTTGATTTATAGAGGCCGGACGATTCCATGTCACTCACTCACTGTAAATCGATTAGGAGACAGCGAGGTCCTATTAGAGAGATGTCATATTCATGCAGTATTTATTGCCTGATCTCACACAAGCACGCAGGGAGACCATTAATTGGGATCAGCCTTCCCAGGGACAAGAAGCCCCCGGTGCAATGGAGTCACCACAACTCCTGAATAGGGGGATGGGACACATGGAAGAGATGCGCACCAAGGTGAGACCTACAGACAGGAGGACTTGGGTAACACAAGACACTTCAGATCTCATTGGTAATTAGCAACAAGGTTCTAATTGCCTTCACTAGGCTTTGAATCAGGCTGAGTGGGTAGATAGCTGGCAGTTCCCTGGAGCCAAAAACCTGAAACAGTCACTGTAAGGTGGATTCACAGCATGAGTAGCACATTTCTACTTATGGGGAGAAGCATTTCAAACCCTCCTGCATTTCCCATGTGTTCTACCTATTTACCGATGTGTGCGAGGACCAAGACAAACTGCACAGGGCTTTTCATCTTCAAAGAATTTTGCAGACCTGCACGTCTTTGCCACTGCTACAGAAGGATAATTACCGTAAAGCAGACAGCATGGGTTTGTTTAAGCGAGAGAAGATTCTCAGTCTAATTTTAGGGATTTGAACAGAAGGCGACACTCCAGCTGGGAGAAGATTTCCACCGAAAAGAATTTTTTGATGAAAACCGGAGGGCGAGGAGGGAGTTTCACAACATTACTTCCCTCCTTTTCCTAACCTGCTCAGTGAAATACACATGGGACACTCATTGGTAACAGCCATTATCACTGAGGGAACTGTGACAGTCCCTGCAAAGGCTGTCAGCAGAATCTGAACCAGAGACCTTCTGGAACAAATAGAGATCTCTACCAAGGAGTTTAAAAGGAATCTAGTGGGCTAGTCAGTACAGTGAGACAGAAGACACTTTGCGAGTTATTTACAGGAGTGGATCAACATGGTGGCCTCAAAGAAGAGGACTCTTTGGGATACTCTGAACACAACCTTAGCACCTCAACAATTCCTTTCCTGTTTCTGAGCAGCCCAGCACAGTGCAGCTGGGAGTTGCTGTTGCCTTAACCTGAGGTGAAAAGAAAAGGTCCTCAACCTGCTGAAATACGTATCCTACCCCTCCTCCAAAGGAACAAGACTAAGAGAATCTACCTGAGATTTCTGGCTGGGGTTTTGTTTGGTTTTGTTTTTTTAAGGGAAGGCAGATATTTGGCAGAAATTTTCACTTAGTCAAAAATGCAATTTTCTGAGAAAAAGAGTTAAAAAGCAGGGTGGTTTTGATCAACCTTAGTTCTAATTCACCTGCCCCACAAATAATGAGAAATTTCCTCCCCCTAAGGACAACAAAAAGGTAGAAAATTCTCCAGCCAAGGCAGGACATTTATTCATTTTAAACCACAAAAGTCAGATCTCTTTGGAATGCACATTTAAACTATGAAAAAACACAAAAAAGAAGTCACTGAAGGTTTGCAAAATATTTCAAAACTCAGGGTTACTCTTAGAATTGATCTTCTAGGAATAACTAAACTAGCAGGAAATGTAGTGAGGAAAGGCTGGACAGAATTCTCCCCCTCCCTTTTATACATGCTGCAGCAACACCCCCCCGCCATGTGCTCTGTTCTCCCTCTCTTTGGAATGCACACCAAGAAGAAACGAGACAACGGACCTGGGGCTAATGTCCCCTGGTGCCCATCCAGCTCTGTTCCAATTCAAAAAAAAGAATTCGAGTTGCTCAAGAAACCCAAATGAGTATTTATAACTTCCTGACAGACTGGATTGCATGAAGCTTTAAGATCACTGTAAAGTCTGCCTTCCCTCCTTTCTCTCCCTCTCTCTTTCTAGACAATAAAACTTGTAACTCTTCAGGGACAGCCATTTCTCCCCCAGATCCAGAATCAATGCCTGGTATCTGAAGACATCCCTCACTTTTAACACCACCTTGTTGTCAGCATCTCAAGCTGTCAAATCACTCTCTCCCCCTCCCGTGGCCAGCTCAAGGCTCTGTTCCATTAGTGAGTGTTTCTTGAGCAGCCCTGATTTAGAAGATAATGGAAGGCACAAGAGGAAAGCGTTCCAAGTGGTAGGTTTAAGTGATAGAATAAGCATGAATCCTGGCAAAAGCCATGGTGGGACTGCCAAGAAATTCTATATGATGCAGGTGCAAATAGTTTTTTAAATTCAGACTCATTAAAATATGTATTTTGCAAAACGAATTAAATTAAAACATCTGGGAACTAGGAGAAAAGGCTAGGGGCTTGAGAGGAGAACAGGGCTACGCATGTGCATACACACACACACACAATTACTTTGTTTCCAGTTAAAAAGTGGATTTGAAGGCCCCGGACTTCATCAGGATCCATAATTGTGGGAAAGTAACCTGAAGATGCCAAACAACAGGAAATTACCAGAAGAATCTGTCAGCACAATCAGCTGCTATTTTCATTGTTCTTTGGCAAATTTATACACAGTCGGGAACACCTGGGCTGGCACGCAGCCCGGGTTTGACTAATTGCCAGGGGAGAGGAGCAGTCATTTGTCTTCAGTGGGGTTTCCTACGCTCGCTCCTCAAAACATGTGGTTTCACTTTTCCCCTCTCTCTGCAGGAAATGGCAGGACAGTGAAACGCAGAATAAATGAGTTCGATTCCAAGAGGTTGCCTCCTCAGAGGCCACTCCAAAAATAACTGTCTTGTGAGAGGCTGTTAATAACCAAGATTCTATATACTGTCTTCAGCAAACAACATTTCAAAGGCACAGTGTTCCTTTTCTCCCCAGACCCTATGTACGTTAAAAACATCGTGGGGGGAAGAAAAGGAAGGGAGGGAGAGAAGGAAGAACCTCGACAGTTAAGAGTCCTGTATATTTTTGTGGGGAATTCACACTCTCTTCAAACTGCCTTGCAAAATCCAACGCACCTCAAGGAAGTTGCTTGGATTTTCCTTCAGGGCTGAGCAAAATATTGCTACATTTTCCCAACATAATTTCAGGATGAGCAAGCAAGTATTTGTTAAACAGCTCTGTCAATCTCTGTGGTCATTTGTTGAGGCATTCCCCTTAATTTTATGTTAAGCATGTCTCTCTCTCCATCTCATGCCTCCCATACCCTTTGAGAACTTGGCATACCTGATCTCCATGGGATCACAACAATTTACAATAGACAATTGTTTCTTCCCAAGAAATTCAGGCACAGTCCCACCACCAGTTACCAGCACGGAGTCAGTCTTTTGATTACACACAATAACAAGGGATATTCTAAGATTCGTAAAAGCAAGGCCATAGTTTCTATGCACTGCATTTCAAGGATCCATTTCTAACTTGCTAACTATTTGAAACAGGTATTTGGTGCATGTGTCTTATATTAAAAAAGCAAGTCCCTTTCCAAATGCAAGTTTTGAAACAGATTTTAAAGCTATGTGACAGACAACAGAAGAGTCCCAGCAATCACCTGCATTATAGCTTTATCTCTGCCGAGACGTTGTTTTTGACATTGTAAGACTGCACTTTAAAAGATCACCTCTTTACAAGAACCACCTGTCTAAAGCGACAGCTTTTTCCTTTAACCTCAGAACATATTTTTAAGGTTAACATACCACTAAAAAAAAAAAAAAAAAAAAAAATTTGCCCCCTCCTCCCATTACCACTGATTCTTAGCAAATCCAGGCTACGATGTCCCCTCCATGTAGCAAAAGCATGTTTTATGTATTTCTCTTTTAAATCTGGGGTACTTTCTAATTTAAATTGCATAGTATTTTACCATTTTGGATGGTGTTATGTCACAGCAGCAGCATGTTTTATATTGAAGTATACCTCCGCATTTGGTATATTTTCACCTGCATCTTGTCCAAATCCTACAATGATTTAGCATCTTGGCACTCTCACAGCAAAGAATCAACTCAAAAAAAAAAAAAACAAAACCCCAAAACCCTAAAAAAACATTTAAAACATACAGCAGATGATCATTAGGTTGGGTGAAGGAGCTAAAGGAACATTTGGGTTTCATTTGGTTTCAGTTGCAGACTCCTTAGCAGGGTAGAACTAAACTGTAATTCTAAACTGACCCACCTTTTCTTTCCTTTCCTCAACACAAGGTGAAAAATGTGATAGAACATTTTACAATATGCAGCACATCGGTTATACTGCAGCACTGATAGAGTTCAGACTTGGCTTATTTTCTCTATGACCGAGATGTTTTGACATGTTTATTTGTTTAATTTGTTTATTTTGACTAGCTCTGATTATAATTGGCAGCAATGAGCAGAATTAACATTAGACAGTGTCTTAGACTTGTCGGTTACAATAATCCAAAAGGCATGTGAAGACAAATTCCCCAAAGAAGTGACAATAGATAGAGTTTGGTTCAGCTGCATCGTGGCTTTGCTAAAGCACAGAGAACAAGTGACAGAATAGTACTGGAACTACATGCTTCCCACTGATTTCAATGACACAGGACCAGACCCTTAAACAGTTGAAAACACAACATCTCTTAAAATCATAAAATTTCTTGCTAGTTACTCAGAAAGCAACAATCTAACCCATACTGAAATAAATGGAATATCCTCCAAATCAACAGGTTATGAATCAGAACCTCTACCTGAGTATTACAGTATATGCATTTACCCTTAGATGCAAGGTACACTTGCACTCGTTTGAGTGTTAATGACAGTAAAGAAAGGGCTCGTGGTCTTTCAGCACCAGACTCTTCATTTGTCCTTTGGAGTTCATGCACATCAGGGAAGGAACGCTCTCACTGACTTCACTTTGGTAAGAGCTTCATCACCATTGTTACTTTCTTGCACTAGACCAATTTAGAGTAACAGACTTTTCTGGGTTTGCCTTGGGTTTTTTGTTCTTAATTGTAGCCACTGAAATGTAACAAGACATAAGAAGGAGGGAGGAATCTATTCAAGACAGGCACTGTAAAGCATTTTCTTCAAGCCACAGTAATCCAAATGTTTTGCTTCAATTCAGTTTTAAACAGCATGTATTTAAACTGACAAAAACAAGAATATTTTCTGAGCTGCTGCACCCTTCACACAGGCTACTCTGCCATGATATTGCAGCCCATATGTTCCACAATATCACACTTCTCAGTGCTACCAAGGTAAACGACAATGCTAACAAATCCCCTTCTGTGCATGTAGACAATACAGCATGTGGGTGATAAATCTGCACCCAATTGACAGAGTTTACTTTCGATATCTTAAGGTGCTCTGCATAGGGGAAGACACCTCATCCCCTGTAAGTTACTCTCCTGCTCACCACCCCAAAACACTGTTTCAGGCCTCAGGTCACGGCCACATTTTAGCATCAGAAGGTATTCAAACGAAAATGCTGTCAGAACACTGCACTGCTACACTACTGAGCAACTAAAGCATTCCCTGAACTAGTGAACCTTAAAACACCATCCTTAACGTCTACCAGTTAAAGACCAAGACCAAATATTCAATCCAGACCTTTCCTATGATTCCAAAAAAACCCCCACAGACTCCAGCTGGAAAATCCAGATTCTAACGCACATTTCCAAGAGCCTGACATTTTTTAATTCAGAGTCCAAACATCTCTACAGTGCAATAGGTATCCAGGCCAGATGTCAATTTCTTCCTCCTTCTCAAAAGGAACATTCAGATCTGAGATCATCAGAGATAAACTTATGACACTTCACCTGCAAATCCCAGAGAACTTTAAAAGGGGAGGGAAAAGAAAATAATCCCAGTTTTTCAAGACAAGAATCTGAGGCACAAAGGAAAAAAACCATGATGTCAAACTAAGAAAGGACCATACAATTCAACTGTATGTTTCTTAGTTTTTATTATTCTTTTCCTTTTCCTAGAAATAGGCATTACCACTAGGCAAGCTTGCTGATGCCTAGTGGTAATACAAAGCCTAGCGGTGAATATAAATATAAAGGACAAATACTAGTCAAGTAACCAAGCTGTTTAAATATGAAGAAGACAATCCACATCCCAAAGAATGTGGTAACTGCACGGACAAGATAAAGCAAAAAAAAGCTTTAAGCAAGTGACCAGATTACATCTCTATTTGCCATATGAAACAGAGATAGTTTTTATGCAAAACTTCTCCAAGAAAAGCAAATCATCTACATATTCCACCACTAATTATCCAGGAAAAGCAAAGATGCTGCTTTACTCATATTTTCAACAAACTATTTTCTCAGTGTGCAGCGTGTCACATTATTATGTGTGAGACCATATGTGTGGCAGTGCAGGGGGCCAAGTTAAGGTTCTCACGTTCACACCAAGTGCTACGGAGAGTTCACCACATTGAAAGGGTTTGTTTTTGATACCTTTGCTCACTTGCTTTGTAGTTTTTAATTATTTACAAGTGATTTGAACATGCACCACCTCCGTCAAGCCCTGTCTTCAGTTTTGAGGTCTCTCCAACAATTGTTTAAAATACCAACAACACCTGGAACTACACTAAAGCAGAGTGCGTGGTTGTGCTCAGTTATGCTGACTTACTCTCGGAGTCAGTGCGATGGCAGTTGCAGCAGAAGGCAACAGATCAGAATACAACCAAAAAGTAAAATCAAAGCACATTAGTCTCAAAAGCCAAAACCTGCAAAAATACCAAGAATTTCTTCTGATATTAATAGGACAGAAAAACCAGGCCCTACTGAGGAAATGCCCTTCTTTTTTTTCTTTTTTTCAATGGAATTGTATGCATTTGGAGTAAAAGAAGCAAAATGTAACTAAAGCTTATCACAAGTTTTGTGTATTTTTATGATATTCACATTTTTCTTGCAGAAATTCTTGTGCCTGATGATCAGCTTGTTAGATATTAGATACAAAATATACTTTACAGGAAAAAAAACCCAACAAACTTTTGTGTATAATCCACTGGCTTAAATGCAATTTAATTAGTGCGTAGCTCTCAGGGCAATTCTTTGCAGTGGGGGCAGCTTCATCACAATAGTGAAATAGAAGACTTCAATTATGAAGTCAATATTGCATCATTTGTACTGCACTGGTACTATCACTGCATTTATCAACCACAAAAGGAGTTGCTCCTCTCTTGGAGTATAATGCCTGTGGTACTTAGGGAGGGCACAGATTACAAACACACACTGAATGCAGCAAGAAGAACCTGAGAACCAAAATTTGTTCTTAAAAAAATAACAAAAAGCAACCCTCAAACTTGACGAGTAAACACATTGCAGAATTTGGAGACTAGTAGAGTGAAATAATTCATCCTGGCAAATTATTTGCCTAGCTCTGCTATTTGCCCAGGAGCACACTGTCAATGCTTACATAGTAAAGAAATCTAACTGGCTTCAAACAAGATAGAAATCTTATTTTATTGATTTCACAGAACACAATGGGGTATAGTGGTTAATAGTGAATAGCATCACAATGAAAAACTGCAATTACATGGCAACTAGGTTTCTTATTCAACAATTATCACTAGTTCATGTAACTGGAAGGTAAACTATATTAGAAAACAAGATACTATTAGACCCTTGATCTCATACCTAACACGTTACTAGAACCTCAACAAAAGGACATGTATATTTATGTTAAGATCATGCTCACTCACAAAGTTAATATAACTATACAGTTTCAGAGTGTATAGTGACCATGAACCTCCACTCATTTCAGCATATGTACAAACACTGCATGGACAGTGTAATTGTAATGGTGGAAACCATCTGTTAAGAGCCCTGAAGGCACAGTATTTTTCTTTAGGCGTAGAGGAGGTAGCTTCCTTTACTCAGCCTGTGAACAGAACTCTGTTTTTTTCTGAAAGCATTATATCTAAGGCAGAAAAGCCAAGGAAACCATGTCCATCCATTTCCAGATCTCCAGCAAGAGCTCTGTAGAGATTAACACTGAAGCAGACGTGCTATCCACATAGGTCTGGACTGAGCCCTACCAAAGCACCTCCTACACAAGCACAGCAACCTCTGCACACTATGTTTGAGATTGAAAACACAGCTAAAGATTCTTAGTGCCTCATACATCAGTTGCCTGACATAAACAGATCTGCCTGATTTTAAGGCTGCCTTCTTTCCTTGTTTTGGATATTAAGCCTTTTTAAGGGTCTTAGATTCGGTACCTATAATCAAGGGTTACTGTTGAAAATCTCGGCCTGTGGTCTCTGACTAGAGTATAACTATTGCTACTAAAAGACTTGACAGTCCCTCACAAAATCTCTGACTGCTACAGTCCACCAAACTGGACAGATTTAATCAAGTAACTGACATTCTGATATCAAGATGATTCATATGTAAGCAGATATACGGTTAAGACCACTATGTGGGGCAAACCCTCTACAGCTTGCTCATCTGCCAGTCAGTAGGACTTTTCTGATAAGGTGAGCAGGTTTTGGCCTCATGGTGAAGAACAAGATCACCAGCTGCGTGCATTCAGTTTAAATATTCAGCCCATCTTTCAGTGAAGATTCATTTGTCATGTCCCTTGGCACTTTCTAGTCTAATTATTGAAGGCTATACATCCCCCCCTCCCCACCCAAGAGTCTATTGTTTTTAAAGTGATAGCATACAGCTCAATCTAAATAAAGAAAAATCACCAGATGATCTCAGTTGCAAATAATTGCGGAAATAGGCAGAATTTTCCATTTCTAGACTGCACTTCTATAGATCAGGGGATAAGAGATAATGGCCTCAGGCCTACACAGAAGATGTATCGCACAGACAGCTTTTGCTCTCTAGCGGACAGTGCTGAAGTCCACCTAAAGACAAAATTGGGAATACCCTGTTGGCTCTCATGACAGAACAGCTTGGAAGATGTACGTGCCTCAGCAGAGACATTCCTTCCAGGGTAGTTGCAGGAAAGATATTTCTCACATTGTTCATGCTTTTGATTCTCAAATATACACTATGGTATTCTGCCACTCCACAGCATCTTTCAGCAAGCTATGTTTTTAAACTCCCTTCACATATGACCCTCTAAAAAACCAAGCAAACAAACAAACAAACACACACACACCCCAGCATATGCTCGGTCATCTTACTCATATAGCAACATTATGGTCCAGGTTTTCTACAGATTTTTCACAAAAATGAGTCATGAGCATCGCCATTTTACAGGTGGGAAATTGAGGCTGGGCAAAGAGACAGGTGAGCAAAGAGACATCCCCCAAGGTCATACCTTATAAATTGCTGATGAGTTGGAAATGCATCCTCTCCCTCAACACATGAAATGACAGTCCTTTCCAAACAATTCTACACGTGCAAAGGGGATAAAATACCTATAAGAAAATTTGTTCTACTGGTGAGCTTCCCAGGGGGGTTTGAATGACAGAGCGTACAACACCTTGACAGTATCTATTTAAACAAAGGAAGCACATTGTACATGTCTCAGACATTCCTCCATAGAGTTCAAGGCAGCAAAGGTCACTGTATACTATACCTTTAAATAAAGTAACCAAGATAAAGGGGAGAAACCGAAACGAGAGACTGCCCGTGGTGAGGCGAGCGGGCCCTGTCGGTAGCTGTCTGTTGCCATCTAGTGGGCAAAAAAATATATGCCAAAAGCAGGGCAGTAAGTAAGGGTCCAGAGCCCCCTTCTCAAGAAAATCCAGCATCTTTCCTTTTGGATTATCTCTGAACTCCTGTTCCACTATGCTATCAGCTGCTTGTTGTTTGCTTTTAAGATAAAGAGAATTTTTTCTTGTTGACTGAAAAATCCAGTGAAAGGACAGCTTGGATCCAATCTAGAGTTCCTTTAATTAGTTTGAAAGACAAGCTGAGAAGAGGAAGGGGGAGGGATGAAAGAGAAGGGGAAAGCAGATGAAACTCTTGTGCCAAATGGCAAACAAAGGGTTTGCTTTGCAATTTCATGGATCAAGCAGTGGTCAAGGGGTGAAAACCCTAACTGAAAAATTTTAAATGGCACTAAATTAACATACGTTGGAAAGCCGGCTAAAAGTTTTCTTTTGCCATTAACAGTTGTGATTCAAGTTACCTCCTGGCTCTTCCTCTCCTCTTACAGTTTACCCAGGGATGAAAGTGTTTAGCATAATTTATGCAATGCCAAGCCATGGGACTATGTTGACTAATTCTATAAAACAGGAGTTTTTTATGCCTGGCAGCCCTTTTCAAGTCACCAGTTCACAAGAGCGAACAGCAAGAGAGGGAAGTGGGAACTCTGCTTGTAGGAGTTGTTATTCCTAATCTCACCCTTTGAGATTTATGCATATTGGCTTAGATCACAAGATCAGACCAGCTCAGCAGTCTGCCAATAAAAACAGCTAAGACATTTACATCACTTGCCATATAATCCAGAAGAAGTCTCCCTGCCTCAGTTTCCCCACAGAAGAACTTGCAACTGACACCTTGACCCTGATTTATTAAACCCTTTGAACTTTGTAAGTGCAGAGTCCTACTAAAAGTTAACTATTATTAACATGCTATCTTTTGTAAAGATCCTCTAAACTTTGGTGCCAACATGAGGTCAAGAAGATGATAATATCAATGATAGTATCCACATTAGAAAAATAAGGAATGAGGAAGATATAAGGAAGATGCCACAAGTCAGGCACTGATAAAAATCCAACAGAGAGACTCATGCATATTTAGGCAGCCAAAGAAGGGCCCCCCCCAAAGTCACAGGCCATTTTTGACCACTTGGGTCAATCACACAGAAACCCAGCTGCAATGGGCATGTTTTCAAGTGCATGCGAGGGAGAACAAGGAGATTATCCAAGTTAATGTCAAATCAAGCTGGTATCCGTACATGGCATAGCTCTAAGCAGAAATTTTAACTCTCTCAAAAACAGGGGGGCTAACACAGTTCCATGCCCAAGTCTGGAACATTACCATATAGATGCAATAATATACTAAAGTTAGTGTGATCTTCACTGGCTGGGAATATCTGTCCCACATACCCGTGCTCAGAATACAAATGCACAGAACTCCTAAATCTTACCTGGCAGTACTAACTAGGGCTTGCTCATGTGGTTTATTTGGTACTTCTAAAGCACTTCTGGCATAAAAACAGGGGAAGTCCTTCCTAAGGGCATCAAGACCGTCAACTGACATGCTGGGAGCACACAATACAGTATCATTTAAAGAAAAATCTTCATTTGAAATGACCAGATCACCACCACTACCTATTAGCCAAATATCGAACACCCACAGATCTCTGAGAATAAGCATATTGATGGTTAACATTGTTTGTCCTTTAAACAGAATGTCAGTTAAGTAAATATCCAATGGACAGTATTTAAGGAGCAGGGAAAATGTTTCCCCATTATATTATGTCCCCAGGCAATGGAGATGATCATTTTCTACCCTACTAGGAAGGGCATCACACCGTTAAATTGTGACAAATTAGTTTTGGGTTACGTGCTTTACTAGCCTAGTCCCACATGATAACTAAAACTTCTACATTATTTGACTGCAAAGCAAATCAGAAACGGTTCTGAGTATACAGTGGGACAGACTCAGAGAACAGTGATCACTCCTTGCTCATTGCTGAACCAGAATCAAGCCTCAAAATGGCTAACACAAGAACATCCTTGCTTACCTTAGTGCCTTACTCTGCAAAAATGCCATCAGGTTCAAAGGGAGTACTCACCAAAGAACATGCTATTCAGCAGAATCTGGTTTTTATTCACCTTCCTTTGCTACCTGGCCTTTTAACTACCTGAAAGCATCTGAAAAAGCCTGGTCCAACAGATAAAACACCACAGCAGAAGTCTATGGAACTGTGTTCTTTTCTTGGCTTTGCTGTATGACCTTAGGAAAAAAAGAAATACAACGTTCTTTGTGTTTCCTGTGTCCTTCATAACAGTTCTTGACGTGATAAGCTGTTCGGGGAAGAAATGCTTCTTTTTGTATGTACAAAACAACACTCTTCTTCTTCAAATGCAGACTCATTACAAGGCAGTGAACTACCCTGAAGAAGCCAACTGTGGAACTGGAAATGGAAAAATGGCCTTGCTGTACTACAGCTGAATGTGTTCCGTGGAGAAACTTGAGCTAATAGCTCAGATGAACTTGTTGTGGTAACCTGGATAAATAACCAAAATCTGCATTCATACTCTGTCTTTCAGCTGGTACTATCTGTGTGGCAACCTAGGCTCTAACTTCTGAAAAGGGCTCCTGACCTCAGATCTAGTTCTTGGTTTTACTGTAGAGATCTCCAAATATTCACAGAGCAGCTGTTGAACCAATGTAGTTTTCAGCTCACTGTATTAAGATAAACCAGCACTGATTTTGGATTACCCTAATACCTAAGATTAGACAGTTTGAAAAGGGAATTATCACAGCTATTTCAACTTAAATTCATCAGTCCAAATCCTTACTTTGCCAGAATGGACTGGGTTCCTGGCACACTTATTTCCATGTGATTTAAGTGTCCAGGAACATTTTCAGCTGGTAAATCAGCAAGGTTTTCACTATTCCCCCAGAGCTCAGGGAGTTCTGTTACATTCAGTCTAAGCTGACACAGGAGTAGGAACCCAGCTGCACAGCATCTCAAGGGAATGGACCAGTAAAATAAAACGTCCTAAGGGAAATGGTTTTTGGTGACCCTAGCGAGTTCCTCGTTGATGATGCATTCAATCTATGTACATACAGGGGTCAAATGCACAACTGGATCCATCAGCATCAAATGAAATAGCCCTCTCTAATCAGGTAGCTCCATTTACACCACTGCAGGATATAAACCTCAAACCTTTTACCCAGGATTTGCACACACCAAACAGCACTTCAGCAGTGGATGGTGGCAGTAAGTTCCACCAGTTGACTTCCCACATGCTGGGAAGTACAAGAAATCTAGTAAGTAAACTACTGTGGCAAGATCTCCAATTCAATTTCTGCAGATGTCCTGATAAATATCCAAACATTTAGGCAGTTCTCTGAACTTATACTGAATTATAAACCTTCTCAAGACCTGCTCCATTCTATTCTTCAAAACTCCATCCAATTTGGACGGTTAGGCATTTAGGACTTTTTTTAAAAGTGCAAAGTGAGTGAGAGGAAGGGGGAACAAAAAGTTAGCAACCCACCCTGCCATATTTATTCTGTTTTGTATCATTTAAAAAATGAGCACTAAAAGGCTGAGTGGAGCTCACCCGACGTTTTTTAATGTACTGTAATTTCTCAGGAAAACGCTTTGTGAAAAGTAAGCAATATATCCTAGCGTATAAGTATGTAACCATAGTTTCCCCCACCATGCAAAACATCTGTGACCTTGCACAGAGGTCATCACTGCAGTAGTGTTTCTCTTTACTTTTAAAGAAATGTCAGGCCATTTTTTATACAAGACTTATGACAGGGTGCTGTTTATTGTATCACAAAGCCACTATAACTCCAGCACAAGGAAACTGCTATTATTTGGAGAGTATATATCTTTCTGACTAGCAGTAAAGATGAAAATAAGAAGGGTCCTTTTCGGAGAGTAAAAGTCAGAGTCTCCCTTAATGACACCAGCATCTTCACCATGACTGAAAACTGAACCATTACAGGACTGCTCAGTCTGATTAAGGCTCAAATTTTATGTGGGGATTTTCTATTAGGTCACACAGGGTTTGTGCTCATCTTCCACTGAAAATGGTGCCAAATTCCCAATTTTTTGAGGTCTCTCACGTGACCATACAATCACTTTAGCCACTAGACTTAAAATTTCAGCTCCCTTCAGCAGAGATGTGCTTCCCTCCCCACACCATTTTACGTTGAATCACATTTTTTGTTTCGCGTGGAAAGCGTTGGAGAAAATGCCAAGGACAATTTGGGGCAGAACAAAAATCATTCCCAGTCACCTCTATTTCCTTTTTACCTTTATCACGGAAAATTGCTTGTGGCTTTTTCTGGTAGCTCTGTTCAGTCCGGAGCGAGTACACTGTGGGGGCACCAGGCTGTGAGGGCTGCATCTTTTAAAGCAGAAGTCTAACTGAGATCCTAACTAGTTGTGTTCATTGAAGGTCCCTTGGTACTTTTCACAAGACTAACCTCTGTATCCTGGCCAAATTCCAGCTCAAGTAATTACAATCCACCTTCCCAAACACCCCTCTTCTTTCCCTGCAGCACTTTCAATTGCATATGAAATTATTCTATTATCTAATTATAATAGTGCCCACAGATTCATGTCAAGCTTGGGGATTCTGTGAGGTGCTACAGAGAGCACAGATGCACACACAGTGCTCTGGTTTCCCAGCAGCATACTGTGCAAGTGCTGAGACCTGTGACTACCTTGCCATGATTCGGAAAGGCCAGACTGAAGAACAGGGTTCAATTTGAAATACAATACAGTAAATTAGTATAAGAAAGAGAAGTGAAAGAAAGAAATATGTAAGCTTAAGAAAGCAAGCAAAAGGACAGGTCCCTGCTGGTGGTGTTTTAGGCTGACTGTGTGCTATTTCATCAGTACCACCCCCCACAGTAGTTGAAAACAAAGCTGCTTAGTGTACATCTATACTGTTTAACAAAGCACTGTACAGGAATGTCCCAGCTAGCACCACGCATGCTGGAAGAGCCATCCAAAGTTTCATCATGTAACAGGTCTGTCCTGTAAGCAGAGTATCCATGCTGGCTATAAATCACAGATACATTGATTCTGATTCAGCCCTAACTGCATGGTGTAATCTGTACTCCACACACTTCATACAGCTGAGATTATGCCTTTCACAAGCAGATAGGAGCTTGCTTTGCCTGTGCTTCAAACAGACCATGTGCCAAGCACTGCTAATACAGTTCCGAGTTCAAGCTAAGAAGTGTTGCCAAGAGGCAGGATATATCAGATTGGTCTTAACACCATGTGAATGTAACTACATGCCTAGGTGCTTCACTGAATTATGAAGCCTTTGATTTTTGGAGTGAAGGGGGAGATGGATTGGAAGGATCCAATCCTTCCTCATTACATATTTGCACAAGCAAACAGTAGTGAAGCCATTAAAGGGGAAAGACTAGACTTTTTAGGACCTCCAGTCCCATTTAAGCAGCCAGATTTTAAAAACCAAGCAAACGCAAATGGAAAAATGCATAAGAAGTTTGAAATACCTTTTCCAGCATATTCAATGAAGTCAACCGCTCACAAATATTACACAGCTTAAATTCAGAGAGATGAAATTTAGGAGTATCGAATTAGATGGGACAGCAAGTCTTTTTCCTGACCACTTTGGGTAATTATCTTTGAGATGTTTAACACAGAAATGACCACAGAACATTCATTCACTACAAATTGCATCCCAGCACCCAGTAATATGAACAGCAGAGTGAAATAAAGTGATCAGAAAAATGTCATCAGCTTGTTTGAAATGTTTGTTTGTGGTTCATCGTCATTAATTGGAAAAAAAAAATATTCATGGTTCTTCGGGGAGAAGAATCATTTGTTCACTTTTTTTCTGCTATCCATCATAAGTCTTATATTTACGTAATAGCTATGAAGACATTTCAGTTTAGATTGTTGTTGCCTTTTTACCTTTAAGCATAGGTTTTGAAGTGTGTTTCCTTATAATGCTATAATTTAACTTCAACGTTTTTAAATGAAAATGGCAGCAGGATGCAGCCAGCATATGCTATGTAGTCCACAGAGGGCAATTATTAATTTCCCAGTGGATACCTTTTCTTATGGTGACTGGCAGTGGGGTTTTTTGTTTGCTTTTTTATATTATTATTATTATTACTCATGCCTTTTATTTAAAACATTGCTAGATGTCTGTATCTCAATACACCTGCTGTGCCAGTGATTACACTGTGTTTAATGGCATGTCTATCTTGGGAGAGCATAGTCGAGCACAAGAGGGGACTGGAAAGGACAATAAAACAGCTGTTGAATTTGTACATCCCTACATTTCATTTGAGGAGCTGTCGCCAACCTGCTAGGGCCTTGCAAGGGCCTTGGTAGTATCTGAGCTCCAGCCCTGGTTCTGACACGAACAAACCGTTAGCTGTAGTGCTCTTGCTCAAACATGTAACTATCAAGCAGGCTGTGTAGCTAAACGCTGAAATGGCGCAGGGAAGAAACAAATATGAAGTTTTCCAGAAGTGTCTTGTACTGACCTAATTTTTCTTCTGCTGAAGATAATAATGGACATGAGGACAATGAAACTCCAGTAATAACAGCACCATCAGTGCTAATGGAAACGTTTCAACAATGAATTTCCAAAATACACCTTGAAGATCTTCCCTAAAAATGTAAATCATCAGTATAGGCCACGCTCAATGGACAAATTTCACACTTGATCACAGACTCTGATAATCTGTCAACTTGGACTAGGAAAAGACATGCACAATGGTAAAGCAAATACATAACTAACTGCAGATTCTACAAGAATGGAACTAACTACGCTTTAGTCCAAGCTTGACATTTTGATTTTGTTCCTTACCTCAAAAAGGTCAAGTGTGGAGATGGATTTTTGGCTTGTTCCAAACATAAACTGTCCAGTCCTCTGTAGCTAGATATTCAGCAGATAGCAGCAGGGTAAAAATATCATGCAGATAGTACCAAGATCCACGCTTTTAAAAAAAAAAAAAAAAAAAAAAAGAAAAAGAAAAATCAACCAAACTTGTTTTAAATGAAGTGTGAACAGGTCAATGACTCTACAATACCAAACCACTGTTACCCAAAGTGCTACCCCACTTTGTGCATTTCTAATGGCTGGCAATAGAAAAATGCCAACAGAAATTCTGCTTTTCTAGGATGAAGCCTCAACTGCAGCAAGACCCACATGAGTGGATCCTTGTATCTATTTAGAGTTCCACTAATTTTAACAAACAGTAAGTGAGACAAAAGAAACCACTTCTGCAGATTCACCCAGAACTTTTTTCTTATAAAGCTGCTCTTGAAAAGAGTAACTCCAAAAGGAGGTCCAAGTTCAAATATAACATGCCAATATAGTGATAAATAAAAAACCGAGGGAAGTTTCACAGACTACTGAACATGTGTTATCAGAGCTGGGAGATAAGTTACATGTTACAGGTACCAGCCAAAGAATTGGTGGCAATAAAGATTTGATTTTCATAATACTTGGACAACTCTTTTTAAAAAAAAAAAAAAAAAAAAAAAAGTATTCCATTAACTGCATCATGTCTAAGTGGCCTCTTGACATACTCGAGGCTGAAGTAGTTACTGAAGAAAGACCAAGGGTTAAGCTGCACACTGCACAATAGCACAAGACTTTAAAAGAAATAATAAAAAAAAAGCTTCATCCAATTTTTTTTCCAAATTAAATCAAGAACATTCATAATTAGTTTTTACACCGGAGACATCTAGTGGGAAATGAAAGAACTGAAAGAGCCATAAGCTGCCTTCGCCCTTTCATTAATATTTGCTCCCAAATGCAGGTCAAATAAATCTAACTCACAGTTTGAAATGAGTAGCTTTAAAACTGATGTATTACTTTCTGCTCGGATTTATGCCACCCATTTTGGATAATTACTCCCAATGCTTTTTCCCTATTGTATTCAAAGCTTCTTCATAAGAATGAAACGAAGTTGGGTTCCTTGAGATCTCTTCTGCTTTTAATAACTTTTCATTCCCCTCCACCCCTCCCCATCCTCAAAGATTACTTCCACCTTTGCAATTTAAGGCAACTGGATTTGTGCTGGCAGACACCTTGCACTCATTTATGTATGTGTTTTGTTCCCTGCTATGATAAATTGCACTGCCCAGGCACACAGTAAAAGACCATCCTGTCCTGCATCCGAGGCCCTGATCCTGTGAAAACGTACCCATGTGCTTGAGTTTATACACCGAATAAATTTACTGAAGCACATGTGTAAGCCCTATTCTCACAAGATTTATGCACATCAATAGGGTTACGCACAGTGCATAAAGTTAAGCACGTGTTTAAGTCATTATGAGACTAGGAACGAAACACGCAAAGGGTGAAAGGGAAAATAAATGGACAGAAAGGTGAATTAACTTGCCCTATGTCATGGTAGTCACGTCCACATGCCACAATGCAACAACTGTCCAGAGATACCTGAACTAGTTCTAAAAACCTTGCTGTTACAGGAAGCAGTTTAGTCCCACTAGCAAGCCCCTCTGCTCAGGCTAATATACCTACTAGGCAGAAGGGCTAATTAGTCTGAGCAAAGCATCACGTCAACACAGATCTACAGCTTTTAGAAGCAAAGCTAAAACACGTATCACTGAACAGCATCATATTATACTTTTTAAGAGTTCCCAGAGAAAGCCAGTAGGGACGGAACTATATCTTCAGCGCTTCTACTTAGTGTTTTATTTTTTGGCTATTTTGCTACATCAATACCATTGGGGGGAAGCCACTCTGCTGAAATCCACTGCAGGAGTGTGTCTGTGCCTCAGTGCAATGCAAGAAAACGAACCAAAGGGAAGTACCTACCAACTTTATTCAAAACATTCTGATGTAGAGAGAACCAAAGGTAAGAAGTGGACAACTGTAAGAAAATGCAACACAACTTTGCACCTTACTCAGCGTGTGGTGCTGCAAACAAGACAAGAAAATGTGTCCTCATGAGTTCTCTAGGCCCATCTAAAAGAGCCAAAATACCCACAGAAGTCCTTCCCTACAGATCTGGGAGCAAGCCTGAAGCCTTCGAAGTTGATCCACTAGAGATTTCTAAGTTTCCATTTCATTACAAATCAACATGGGAAATAAAGCCTTCTTTGCTGTCTCTCCTTTGATATCTGTAGGCTTCTAGGTGTTTCATCAATATTGTACAGTGACGTAGTTAAATCATCCTCTTTCCACAAAAGGCCGTTCCTGTTTATTAGTATCTGGCTCCTGCATACGCAGAGGATTAAGGACAGGTATGTGCTACGAACTGTTTACAGGCTATATTTGGAGTTAACAATCGCATAACGTTGGATCAGCTTAGTGCTTAGCCTTCTACTTCATTATTTTCACTTCCCAGATACATATAATTGCTTAGTTACAGCAATTCTTTTGTAAAAAAGTTGTTCTCCATAAGACGTGTATCTGCTTGCTTCCCTCCCCCTCAAAAGACCAAGTACCCAGGTGTCTTAAATCTGAAGTAACAGACCCCTTTTGCAGCTGGTGACTTGCAGTACAAAAGGTGGAGGAGGGGATGGAAAGACAAGATGGTTGCCTGAATTCAGCTTACCTTAAACCCAGCAGTGTGTAGAGAAAATAGTGTTACCTAATTTTCCCAGGTCTTACACTAAAACCCAAATGAAAAATAGGCTTCTCCTTTTGCTCTTTTACAAATAACATGCACCAGAGAAGCAAAAATATGCCCTCTAAGGCCTTCAAAGCTCAAATTCATGTTTGAAATTCATTCAAAGCCCAATGTCATGTTTGGCTTATATCTTCACTGACCAAACACCCCAATACCCTGCTGTCCTAATTGCAAGCAGACTGAAATGAGACCTCAGACTGAAATTTGGGGAGAATCTGAAAGTGGACTTGGTAGCTTGCTCTGGAAGGAGACGGCTTCCAGCAGAAGAGACTGTGAACCCAAGGGGAATTAACCTGGGACTGCAACTGGAGCAAAATCACTGGAGATGAGTCAAGGTACTACTGAGACACACCCCATAGCTTATCATGGCTGTGGATAGTGTCTGAGTGCATTTTGCACCAGAGGTTTTCCACCACATGGCCAGCAAAACTTCATAGTTCCTCTACAACCTTCCAAGAGGGAAATAAGCCTAGGCAGCCTGGTGAAACCAAATGAGACTCAAAGCAGGATAAGGGTAACCCTGCTATCAGAGCTGGGGCCCTTTTTTATTTCAGGTGTTATTCAGTCAGGAAAATCACTTCAAGGAACAGATTTCATGAAAAGTCAAAGAGCCACACCATTCAGACAACTTCCAGCACCCACTGAGCAGAACCATTGTGGGGAAGAAGACAAGCATTATCACTATTATCTAAAACTATGGCTTTCTTCACACACAAAGCAACACCATATCCCATTCACCAAGCGCAAAGCAGGATTTGCTCTGAGCCAGCTCCGGGGTGACAGTGTGTCCCCCATACAGCACCCCCAACAACAGGAAGCTCACAGCTTCTCCCCTCCTGCTTTCAGGTATCAAAACTACATTCATTAAGTCACAGAAATGGGGAAAAGGTAAATATAAAAAGTAATCTGAGGGGAAAATCCTCTCAGAGAACTTACCCTCTGCCAGTCCCAGTGTCAGCAGACCCAGTGCTGAGGAGGAGACTGCAATTAGGGGTAATCAAAGGCACCTGAGCCCAGCCGCCTCCCCGGGTGCCTCCCCAGGTCACAGCACACCTGCGCTGTCCTGCATTTCCTTCTGGCCTTGCCATTGCCCTCCCTGGGGACAAGGGTGGGTTTGGCCACGAAAAGCATCCACGAGGCCACGTAGCCACAAAATTCAAGCAGAAAAAAGGAAAAAATGAGAATATGGTATTTTGCTTTCTGCATTTTAGCATATCTGGAGTTATAGCCACCTCTGTTGTGAAAGGGGGAGTTAAAAATTTGTGAATTTTTTGAATGTTTTGGGTTCATCACAGTCATTTAATCATTACATTATTGATTTCTATGCACGTGTATACATTTCTCTGTGTGCATTGCCCTTTGACTTTGTTAAATCTATCTGAAAGGGACATGCCAGCATGTCCCAACGTTCTTTTTCTCTATGCATACTAACTGCTAAATCTTTAAGAAGCTTTTGTCTGCAAAGACTTACTGTTTTGAGGTGCGGCTTTCATGCAGCACATCACAGAGGAAGTGCACACCCTTGGCAATCATGAAAGTTTGATTTCTGTACTTGTTTATTTCTTTGCTTCCCTTCAGCACATTCAGTAAGTAATTGTGAAGGGAAAACTTGTCCTCTCCCAGAATTAGAAGCTCTAGGATATTTGAAACACTATAAAGACAAAACAAACAAACAAAAAAATCACATTTGCTTACTTCTCTGGAGAGACTAACTGAAGTCCTGCCAGCTAAAAGAAAAAAACCTAAGGAGTAAGAAGAGGCTACATGGAGGGGAGGATGGGAACATACACTTTATTCAGGCAGGCAGACTTGTTCCACCTGCTGAAGAGAGGAAATGAAATTAATTCCTCTTTGTTTCTTCCCCCTTTATAGTAGAGCTAACATCTTGTATTCCCTGTCCCCACCTGCTGGTAGCAAAGAATTACCTATTTTCTAGGCTGGATCATAGAAGAAAATGCTTAAAATGAAAAACCAAGTTGTATGGTGATGGGAAGAAAGAGGAAATTTGAGAAAGACAGAGATATTAAGCACTTTGCTGAAGTATAGCTTTGGCTGAAGCAGGTAAGATGCATGTGGCACTTGGGCTTAAACGTGAGTCAAACTGGCCATTTTCCACAGGCCAGTGTGACTTGCAGCTGCCCTGAATGAAAGCAGGAAATTGCCTTTTTGCTATTTATAAACTGTGAGAGTGAAATAATATGAATACTGTATGCCTCTCCCGATCCCCATCTGTGGGGTTTTAAGTATCTTATAACCCCCAATAGATTGTGCTTCTCAGATCTTATAAGGGCATTCTCATCATACCAACCCATAACATGGTTCAGCGTAATTGCACTGTTGTATTCCATTATATTAAGTTGGAGAAATTACCTTTTGGGTCATAGCTCCTGTACAGCTCAAGCTAAAGTGGTTCTCTTTATTTCAAGTAGTAGGAGCCAGTGCTTTCGGAACAAGATGGCCGTTTTAGCTGCATTGACTTTGTCACCACGTGGCTTGTTGAATGACAGTCATAAAATCCTAACAGGGTTACAAGCTTGTTTACAGGGCTTATTTTCTCCTGGACTTACTCACACTTTGTACCTTCACGTATATCAAAAACACAAGATAAGAACACAGCATATAGTCTCAGGCAAAGTCAGCCTAACACAGCAAGGATTATCTCTAAATCAATCCAGTTTGTATGTAGCCTAATGCAAAAATGTCTCAGAAAGAAAATCTATGTGACTCTGCAATATAAATGTTGCAGCGATAAAAATGAATGGGTCTGTTTCCACTGTAAATGTGGAGTTACTCCACCAGCTAAAGATTAGTAACACATATCACTTCATGCTGCAAACAAACATTAAACTTAGGCTGGCGTTACAGTAAAATGTATACATACAGATATTATACCCTGTAAAGGCGGTAGCTCAAGTTGCAAGCAAACCCCTTTATTCTGTAGCATTTCTGTTCATTGCAATTTCCCAGATGAGTCACCTATGAGAGTTTACAACGAAGCACTAACTTACCCAAGTGAGTTGTTCAAACAGATTACGGCTTGTAAAATTTCCCCAAGTAGAGCACTGTTAACTAGAGACTCTGGTGCTGCACTACCTACCAGCTGGGAAAAAAATTTAGTTTCTACTAGATATTGTGAAGTTCAGCTTTTCAGGGCAGGGAAATTCCCACAGGGATGAGAAAAGCTACAGCTGATGAGCACATCCATAAAAATAATAAAAAAGGCACTTGTGATTGTACCAAGATAATGACAGGAAATAAAAAGATTTCATACACTGAACACTCCAGTATGTTTAATCAAAATGCTTCTCCAAAGTGGCCTCCTAACTAAAAATTTGCTCTGGCCTTTTAGAGCTTCTGAGATCCCTCCTGTCACTGTCGTATTTGGTAATCAACCCTACAACCTACGTAAGTCTCAAGTCCTTCCATGTCAGATACTTTTCCCTGTGCACAGGAGAATATTAAGACTCATGTCTACAAAGCAATTGGAAAAGGGACAATGCAGTTTCAGAGAAGGGCTAACTATCACTTCTTTTCACAAGACTTTATCCTTAGATCCCACAAAACATGCAAATGTGCTTTGCAAAGCAAGTGAAGAGACTACTATCACTTAAACAGATTGTAAGCTGAACTCACACTTTTCATAAACAGAGCAAAACGGGAGAAAGGGACAAAGGAAAGGAGTTACAAAAAGATAAAGTTTCATGGCACAAGAAGTGCAAGCAAAACTCCCTATCAGCTGTGTAGCTGAAAATACAGTCCCAAGAGCATCAGCTGATCTAACCACCACGATGGAGTCCTTTCCCAGAACTCGCTCACGAGCAAGAGCCCATCATCTGACTTCTGTCCGTTTCATTCTGAAGAAATTCTCATAAGAGAAGCCTAAAGGTGTCTACAGTCTCTTTATCTTAGAAAAGGCATAAATTCCTCTATCCGGCAGCATCTAGTTTCAAATTGTATGGCCATTTCGCAGAAAAGACCCAGAAAACTTTCATCCCAGGACTCTCAAACACTGCCTAACAGAACAATGCAGAAGGCCATCAGGCTGTGGTTGAGCATGCTTGATGCACCTTTAAATGGGTTAGATCACATTAGAGTCCAAAAAGAAATGATTACCTCCCTTCACTTAAACATCTACTCTTTCTTAATAAAGTATCCCAGGCATTGAATTTCAGGCCCAGTGTTTTCAGGGATATACGGGTTATTTCCAAGCCGAGCTATTACCAGTGAATGTGGTGACATTAATATGAGTAAATGCAGGAAAAAGGATGAAATAAAACATATCCTATTGAAGGAAATGAGAGCTCCTTAAGAAAGAAAAACACACATAGGAAAGATGTGGGCATATCATGATACAAATGGGACACTGGGGAGTGCCGGATTCCACAAGCATGATGTTATTGAAGTGTTTGATACCAGAGTAAGCACCTGCAGATATGAATTACATCCTTGTTCAGACCACTAACATCGGAGTACTGACATCTCAGGAAGTGCTTATGTTATATTTCAAATCCCACTGCCAACTGCATAAATATCAAATAAATCAATCATAGATATAAAAGACATTATCTTAAGGACTTTAAAAAGCTGAACAAGCCACCTCTCTTCTAAAAGTAGTACCACCCTTAAATCATTTGGGCTTTTTCTGTCAGTTGCACCTGAACAGCAATAACATTAATGCTGTTGACCATCAGACATTAAATGCTTCACCTCTGTACACAGAGATAGAATTGGTAGAGAAATAGTTAAAAACAGTAATAGCTCCGTGATTGTGTCAAAGGTTTTGCACACTGTAAATATACTTTCCACTACCTTCAAGAGGTGGACATCTCATTTTACACATGTAGAAACTGAGGCACCAAACTATGAAAGGACTTGTGCAATATCAAGAGAGCTCTAGAATGTCATGAGCAAAACAAGTTCAGGACTAGGGGTCCTTGTAATGTTTATTAGGCCATGCAGTCTTTATTTTCAGTGTACTTTGAGGAGCTATTCCTGACCAAAGACAGATGATGCAATCTAGAAATGAAACGTTCTTGTGATAGAAAGACATTTTGTCATCTGCATGTATCGGGTAAAAAGACTATTAAAATAGACTACGAACATAGTTCATCTCATTTTAAAGAAATCTTGTGATTTAACTGAAAGTGTCTATTCTGTGTTGAAAAATTCAGGTCTTAAGCTTCTGCTGCATTTTTAATAATTTTTAAAATTAAAAGTTACAAATATCAAAATATAAAAACAAATACAATAAAAAATTGGATTTTAATAATTGTGAGCATTAATAAACTAACATTTTACTAGTGTTACAGAATTTTGGATTTTGAGAACACTTTTCAATTTAAGAGTTCCCCCATAAGCTCTTATTAGATTAATTTGTTATTTTTCCTTGCTTGCTACGGGAGTCTTAATTACTATTGCTCCAAATACAGCTACCATCCATCTTAATCAAGCAGGGACTATTTGGCCATACCGCTAAATCATCTGGTGTAATCAGTTTTAAAAAGTTTGCTCTGCAGTGAAAAAATGGCTGAGAAAGGAAGCAAAAGTAAATATATCTTTTCACATTTTGTTAACAGCAGCAGGAAGATTAAGTGGCCATTCTACTAAATATTCATAAGAGTTCAGAATTTTTAAGCCAGAAGTATATTATGAGCCACATATTCTGGGAGGCAAAAAAAAAAAGTCTGCTGCAAAGGACAATTTTTGTATTGGAATGAGTTTGTGAATTAAAATAAAAGTTTTGGTAGAATCTAAACTTCATTGCTGGTGATAATCTCACTCAAACTCCTAAGAGCACAAATTCTCCAAAAGCAAGTAATTTCCAAAGTGGAAACATTTGCAGGACTACTATCTTGCATGGAGTACACAGGGAACTCTGGTAGAAGTTCTGGTCCAGCCTCATAGCTGATTATGCTGTGCAGATGACCGAGCTTTATTTTCGGAGAAGCACCAACAATAAAGAACACTAACATGACTTGTCACTTGCTCTGGAGATGGCATAAGTATTGCAGCCCAAACAGCCCATCTGCTGCATTAGAGGCTCCAGAAGCACTGGGAATTGCCAGTGGCAGAAGTCTGCACTATTATAGACTTTGCTGCATTTGTTCTATGGCAGAAATGAAACATCTAAATAGCTGGTTGCGTCAGGGTTCTGGACAACAGGCCCAAGTGCTGATCTCACAATCGTGCCTTTCTCCCCTACTGGAATAACGTAGTACCATTTATATGCTCTCATCTAGAACCCACTGCAGCCAACGTGAGTATTGCCACTGGTTTCAGTGTGCTTCAGAACAGTCTCTCTCTTCTTACAATCTTGCATTATCTACTACACACTTCGTTATTGAATGATTTCATAACCTGAATGTAGCAATAATATGCATGGTGTAATTAGTGTGTATTTAATATGATTACATAATTTAAATATGTTTTGGCAGAAGTCTTTTACAATCCCATGCCAATTTCCAGTCACCAATTACAGTGCCAGTCCCTCAGCAGCTGGACCAGCTTAATGGTCCTTCTTGTTATGAACAGTTAAAGTCTGCCGGTGATTTTTTCTTTAAAAAAACCCCACCTTTTAGAAAGATTAGATATCAAATAGGAATAGAGAAAGCATCTGTAGGGCTTGACCTTCTCTTCAGCCTCTTAGGATTGTGGAGTATACCCTTTCAGTGAGAAAAACAAATTCAATTAAGCTTTTGCTTGTTTTTATTTTTCTAAGGAGTGGTTGGATGCGCCAAACAAAAGATTTGGGATACAAAAATCCTCTCTTTGCCCATCAAACAAACCTGGGGCAGTAGAACATGGTTTGCCCAAAATACCGATGGGAACACGACTCAGAAGTATCACAGGAGGCTCCTTTCTAACTCAGCTTCATGGTCCAATTCAAGGCACTCATGAACCACTAAGTGTCCTGCCCTGGGACACGTTTGTTCAGGAAGTTATTCTGAGTTTTATTGCACTGGAATGTATTTTCATTTTATATCCTGTAAGGTAGCTGTGTGAACTCAAGATGAACAATTCAAAACTTTCCAAATCTAACTTGCACCTGGAATATGTTTTTAGGTCCTTAACTGTCTACAAAACAAAACGTGGACCTCTGTGAAATTGCAAGCTTATCAGCTTTCAAAGAATAATTCTACAGAGTAGAACTACCATACTAAAAAAAAAAAGTTGATGTGCACTACTAAATTTAAAGGAGTATACTTCTCCTTGTTCTGAGATTTTCATTTGATATAGGAAACCATATCAAGTGCCTCCATCTCTGATGGGGAACCAGTCCGTACACAAGAGGAAACACAATACTGTTACAGCTCAGACATTGTTCATATGGCTGCTGTCCCATTAATCCACCCAAATCCCTCCATCCTCTGGTCTTCTCAGAGGTTCCTCTCATTTTAATCCTCAAAAAAACCCTAAATTCAGAGTTTCCAAGGAAGCTTTCATAATTAAGATTTCATTAACAGTTTGCATACAAAACAAACGCATCTTTATGCAGCATTACCGTCAAAAATGAGACATTCCATTACCAGAGTTCAGTTCACAAGATACAATAAGAGCGGGGAAAAATGTAATGACAAAAACAAAGAAGGTTCAAGTTTCCTTAAAAAAGTCTAACCACCCCCCCTTCCCTCTGTTCAGCTGCAGTAAGGTGAAAGGCTAAATGTGGACAGAATGGTAATATGTAAGCGGTTTCTAAGCTTTCTGGTGGGAATACTTAACAGCATAAGTATGTTTCCCCTGGAGACCTTCTCCACCATTTGGTCCAATTTCTTACTCCAAGAACTGAACCAATTCATGATGTAATGCTCCAGGGAAAACATTCCTCTCGAAAAAGAGTATCTTCCTAGGGAGAAGTTTGAAGAAAACATCTTAATATTGTTTAAACAGCTTTTGGCACAGTCATACTAGTTGCGCTGCATTCAATACTGAAAGCAGAAGAAAGACAGGCTAAAAATATGGAAATAGAAAGTTTTAGGATTTAGTTTAAGACTTCTCCTCAACTACCACCCCAAGTCCCTCGCCCTTGCTGATCCTTAGTGGAATGAGAAAAAAGACGTTTTCAGAAGCAGAGATTTTCTTTGCTAATAAAAGAGGAACAATTTAAGGCTTTTGCTACTCCATGTGTCAGTATGAAACCACATATTTAATCCTGCCTATAGCCTTATCATTTTCTTTAACTTTTATACAAAGGTGCAATTCCAAGGCACTTAACACCACAGATCTGGCTGTGACTAAGGCTTTTTGTGGCTCTATTAAGAGGCACTATGCCAAGCATTAGAAAAAGTTCCTGGCAGCAACGCTTTAATTTGCTTAACTCGCAATATCTTGCATATGCATACATTCTCTGTGCTACCAACTGCTTTGCTTCCCTTTTTGGATCATCACTCTGTGAACCAACTTGTCATTTTTGTGACTGGCAAGAGCCGGACATCGGTGTATTAAGCAAGAGGAGGAAGCATTGGGAAGACAGAAGCAAGATAAGCGAGGCAGACCAGAAGGCAGGACACTCCAAACCCGAGGCAGTGGAACACGGTGATGTAGGGAAAACTCAGCAAGGTACAATAGACCTCTGTCTACTGAGAAGCAAGCAGGGGGAGAGATGCAAAAGACAAATGTAAACTGAACATTTGAAGCTTATATTCCATAGCTTGTATTATGTAATGCTTAGCATTGAGATAAGCTACATGTACATTACCTACTCCTTATATAAACCTTACAAAGCTTTCCTTGCAAAACACACCCTGAGTACTTACAATTTTTTCTTGAAGGGAGAGTAAAATAACCTTTTTATTCACCATTAATATTTGTACCCACACAATTTCTTTTTCCTCAATAGCACACACGAGGATACTCAACATATCCAAGTCACAGTTCAAACATGAATTCCCTTACAACCCTAACAGATTTGCATTAGTGAATATTATTTACTACCAAAATTCAGCATTACTGACCTTCTGAACATGGAACTAAGTGCATTTGTTTGTCCAAACATTTGTATGACATAGGCAGGTTATTTATGACAGTGAAGCATGGCTTCAAAAGTATCTTCAGTATAACTCAGTTGATTTAATGGATGGTGATATTAGATCCATATTTTTCACCCTGATGTTACAAGTGCTGGCAAATAAATGAAAGACAAAGAGCAAGGAAACTGAGTAACAACTTAATTCAAGAACAGCACAAAACCAAACCCAGACCACAGAGGGAACAAAAAGCCCAATTTTCTGATTCCTCACTTTTTTAGTTTACTACATCATTAGGGCTTTTGAGGAATGATCACTGTTTCTTCTTGCAACTTCTCTTCAGACTTTGAGATACCTTGTTTGCAATCTTCAATGATTTAATCATAATGATTTGAAAAATGAGGCTCATTTATCTACTTAAAAACATTAAGAGTTTTGCACGTTATTTGTTCAAAGGGATTTTTCCTTGTAGGGTGGGATTGTGAGGAATAAGATTTGTTTGCTGGGTGGGGGTTGTCCAGGCATGGTGTCTGTTGTGGTAATTTAGTTTTAGTCCTTCATTGTTACAATAGCTGGAGGCCTCTGGGCAGAGGTGACTAAATTAAAACTTATTATTATTAATAAATATGGTTGTTCAGACTATAAAACATGTTGCACAACATGAATTATCTCAGTTACTCAGTGCAAGGTCTTCACTGAACTGATTGGCAATGCTAAAAACCAGCAGTAAGCCTGCACCATAAAGAGGGTATTTAAACTAAACTTTAGTGGAGTTGGAAGCCAGTCCATAGCAGGCTTCTGTCAAGAGGTTTTACTGCTAGTTTGCTGGGTCTTGTGTTTGTAGAATTTTCAGTTTCTTGGTAGACCCTAAACTTTTAAAGCCTTGAATCACAACTATTTATCACCCATCAGGGAGCTACATAAAATGTATTTTCTTTCAGAATGACTATTCTCATAAAAAAACCTAATTTTGGAAAAAAAAAAAAAGACAATTAAGAACATTTTAAAAAAAAAATCTACAATATAGCCCAACTAACAGGGATTCTTAAAACTAAATACTATGAACCACAAAAATTAATGCCACCTGCAAGCTGTAAATATGTGTATTATTTAATTTTTTTCCAAGTATTTTCTTTGGCTGTTACATTTAGCTGAACAAGGCCTAAAAATTGTCAAACTAAATTCTTGTTTAAGAGTAGAGCTCTAACTACTGCCAGTTTGAGTGAAACACACATCCAGGTTTAGGGAATATGTTTTGTTTATTTTGGCTGCAGCACAGGGTAGAACATTTTCCATCCCATCCGAATGCAGTCAAAAAGGTTTTGAAATATTGCACAATAAAAGCCATTCATTATATCTGTCTCCTCTCCCTTCCAAAAACAAAAATGGCTGACCAGTTCCAAATCTGTGCAGGGGGCAGGAAGATGGGAGTCAAGGGGTCACTGGAAATAACCCAAGACTAACACCAGGTTTTTCAGGTTTGAGTTAGGGAATATGTTCCATGCCCTCATTCCCAGTGCACACAGGTTTTTCTTCTTCCCCCTCCAAAGCTTGGTTAAAGTAGTTAATTGCTCTGTTATGCACAATTTACAGGACTTAATTACAAAACTAATACATTAGCCTTCTTGTCTGTAAGTCACAGGCACAACTTCATCTTTTCCACTGGGACACAGTGAAATTAGACCTTACCTTATTTCAAGTTAAAACATTTTGATTTGCACTGTTTACCTCCTGATTTTAAAAATGTGCAATTTGAAGGAATACCCAACTACACTTTACAGTTTTTTAGATTTATTTCCATTGCTCACCTACCTGTTAGCAGCTTGAAAATGAGATTTCTTTCACTGCCCACTCCTGTTCCTGTGTGCTTAAACTATACTTGGCATACTTCAATGGCTTTTTTTTTTTTCCTCTCTCCGCTTCCTTGTACATAGATCTAACAATGCTTTTCTGTTTGCTTCCTTGTGCATAGATCAGTTCATCACTAAAGTCTTTCCAGGTCTAAGTGAACTATAAGAGTGCTAGAGGATTCAGAGTGAGAAGGAGGAAGAGCAGAGCACAAACATTTTAGTGTATTTCTTAACAGCAACTAGACTAGATGAACACACAATAGTGAAATTTATATGCACCACTTCGGTGTTTCAGTATTCCCTTCTATTGCCCAATTAGTCAGAAGCAAGTAGAGAAAAATAAGCTGAAAACTAGACAAAGCTTTATTTACAACTGATTATTTTAAAGTAAAAAAAAAAAAGCATATACTATTGTTATTTTCTTTCCCCTGCTTACCATGACTGTCAGATTGAGAAAACTATTTTACTTCTGTTAACTCACATGTGAGAAAACTTGGTCATATCGTCTCCACTTTTGTAACTTACGTGCATCTTAAATATGGCAAAATATTGGCATAAAATAATTCCGGGAAAACACTAACACTTTCCCTTTAAAACTTTCTGAAGAATTCAAGTATAAGTATTGTTGTTCTTTGTATCTTCAGCTCACTAACATTAAGCAAATTTAAGCGAAGACCATTCCAAGTGTGAAATACTCCTTACTGCTAGCTGTCAGATATTCAGCTATCTGGAAACGTACCAAGACTTCACTTCATAGGATAGCGCAAGCAGAAGTGATATGTAATTACTCTTACTTATTAACAACATCATAATTACAGAATGGCAAAATAATCAGTCTTTCTAGGACCCACCACTTGTCCTCTATGTCAGTCAGAGCATGATAATTACATGGCAATCTGCTAAATGCAATTATTCGGCAATATACACTTAGTGCTCGCTATTACCATACTTGAAGCCATTTAAAGTCTGTACAATACAGCACTTAACGTTAGTGAAGTACTTTTAAACACAAAGTAATCTTTATAACAACCCTCTAAAGAAGGAAAAAGCCTCCCTTTAGAAGAGTAGGGAGAGTAAATGAGAGGTGAAAGAGACTGGCCAACACCATAGATTTATTTAGATGCCACTATAATACACAGACTGACATGGAGCTCAGTACTGCACAAAAAAAAAAAAAGTCAAAACAGTGACTTAAATTGAAGGCTACAAAGGCTAGCCTTCACGCTGGGAGACCGCACCAGCCAACTCCCCAGTCTAACATACTGCATCGTGATGCTTCACCGATCAAACTAAAACACGACTCAGTTTTACACTGCTGACTTTGTGCATTCTTCTGTCCAATGACTTTGTTGCAAATAAAACTGCAGGTTGTATTACAGTGACTAAGCTAACCTAATGTGACAGAACACCATTAATATCTATTCCAGATAGTGCTGCAATTAACAGCTGAAAACTAGAACCACAAACTCAAAATGTCTTGACTCTTGAGACCTGTCTGCACTTGCATACAATATACCTTAATTTTAATTCCTACGCCCCCACATGGCAATGAAGACAAGAGACCACTTCAGAAAGTTCTGTTGATTGAATAGGGATAATAAAGCTGCTGGTCATTCAAAGGTTAATGTTAACTCAATTTTAGAAAAGCAAATCTGAAAATGGAACAGCATCGTTCACTCTGCTGTTCGCACTTCCTGCATAACAGCATGGCCACCAAGTTGTAGGTTACCCTATTTCAGGAGTCTACAGGGATACTCTTCAGAGGACGAGCAGCGAGTCACATGAGATCTGAGTGTTTAAAGTACTAAGACCATTTTGTTAGCCTTGCACGAAGAGCGCTCTCCCAAATTCCCCAGTTCCTTCCCATGCTAAACAGCCCCCAGTGTTAGCAATTCTCCAGCTCCCTATTCCATGACAGATTCTATCTCAGGTCTTAACTATTAGGCAAGTCCCAAATCACCTCTTGCAACCTTAATCTCTAGCAATCAGAAAACACAGCCAGAAGAGACCTCAAGAGGCCATCCAGGCCCTATCTTTACCCCTAGGAAGCATCATATGTCACTCCTGACAGATATTTGTTTAATCTGTTCTTAAAAGCCTCCAGTGATGGAGATTCCACAACTTCCCGAGGCAATGTATTCCCATGCTCAACTATCTCTGCTGCTGGAACTTTTTCTTAATGTTTAACAGAGACATTTTTCTCTAATTTAAACATATTATTTCTTGCCCCATTCAGTACAGATACGGAGAACAGATAATTACCCCCCCACTTACAACAACTTTCTGTATAATTGAAGACTTGTCTCCTCTCAAGTCCTCTCCAGATTAAGCCTTATTAACTGCAACCTCTTTATTTCTCTGTAGGTTCCACCCTCACCCTCATGCAAGCCATGCAAACTGCTGTCAAGCATCTACATATAATTCCTAACAAACTTTTTTAACCAAGCTGTGCCAGGAGGAAAATCCAAGCTTTGTTTTTGTCTCCTTACCCTTGCTCTTCTACTTCCGACTTTACTTACACTTCACTTCACATCTAAAGTGCACTTAGCCTACCCACTCAAGAAACCTCAAGGGAGAATTCTCTTCTAGTGCTGCTGTGACCGATGCATAGGACAGCAACATCACAAAAAGCATGTTCTAGGCAGCATTTTAGATTAAGTCCTCTAGTATCATGCATACTAGTTTATTGCCTCTTCCTCCAGGACAACTCTTTACTTGACCTGACTATTCAGCTCTGGTATTCAGTATCCAACACCCACAGTCTCCAAAGGTTTCACTCACTGCTAGATTTGGTATCTAAAAGCTGTTAGGTAAACCCTAACATCTCAGCTGCAACTGTAATGCTCTACTGTGTTTAAGAATGTAATGTGATTTCCATATAGAGAGTCATATACTGAATACAGTGCATAAGCATTTCACTTTTCCAGATTAATTTCAGTGTGTAGTTCAGTTGCTGTTTTGGTTTTTTTTTTAATGTTAAAAGTAGCAGCTATTGTTAGTTTTAATCTCAAGGAGCTTTAGATTTTAACCTTAGCTAGTATCTCTTCAAAGATTTTGTACATTATGATATTATTTTAAAATTCAGTTACAACCATAAAAACTCATGTCAGACTGCCCTCTCCTGGTAAACCAACATACTGCTATCACAAGAAGATTCAACCCAAGTAACTATTGCCATTCTGTTTCTAAATCTACAGTTTTCATTGTGACACAAAAGCAAACCCCAAAATAAAACATCAAGGAAACTGTTTTGATAACTTCAGTAATGTTTCTAAAGCAGCATAAGATGAACAGCATTTAAGTAGTGAAGTTTCTTTCAAGTTGCCTTAGGAGTTCTTGTCTTGGGAAAAACTGATGATGTCTGTAGAGAAAAGTAAAACATGCATAAAAATGAAACCATTCTGTTTGCTTTTAAGCTTTATAAAAGCAGCCAAGTACATAAAGTATTTTATTCCACATCAATAATGTTAAAAACAAGGTCACAGAAGAGATCATTTGCAACAGAAAGCTATTTCCTTCAAGCTGGCACAGGTATTTCACTAGGGCTGAAACAGAACAGTATGAAAAATGAAAGCAACAGCAAATGTTTAAGTAGACCACCTACAGTCATCACTTTTTATTACATTGTTCAAACTAGAAAAATGAAAACAGTAAGATGACAGGTCAACTGCTGAATAATCTGCACTGTATTTAGTACACATACACCAAAGATTGGAAGTGTCCACAAATGAAGTACAGCTTTATTGTATGATGAATGTTTCACTTTCCTTAGCCAATTTAGTTTTTTAAAATTAATGTTATATACAATAAAGATTTAAAAGCTTTTTTTTTTTTAAATGACCAACCTTAACACTAGAGAAGCAGAATTCATTAACTTTCTAACACTAAATTTAGTCTTACTTATAGGAACTCTACCCCTGCTCGTGCCCAGAAGGTAAAGCAAAGTCTTTTCAGAAGATGGTAACAGCTTCCCCGCCTTCTACTCCTCCCCTTCAAGCCAGAAGTGATTTCTTTCTTATTTGCAGAGAATCTCAAGGGGTTTTTTAGGATATTTTTGAAATCTGGAAGAAAATTCATGCAGATTTCAAAAGCAATTTATAAGGAATAATCAAGCACATGGGAAACATCAACACTTCAAGCAATTCTAGCTGGAAGGCATACTTTACAACATCATGATTTAACTACTAAAGACAAATTCACGTTTTATCTACTTCAATTAAACTTCAAAAATATAACAAAATCTTAAGCTTGAATCCTGTTCTTTCAAAAAAAAAAAAAAAAAAGAAAGAGCCCTATCAGCAAAATATGGACTAGTATCAACTCCCAACCGTCTAAAAAGTAACTTGTCACCACAGACCATATTTTTGAACTATCAAATTTGTTCATCTTTACTTAAAACAGCTGAGAGTCACATGTTTGCTGACATGCTTCCATGTAGCAACTTCATGTATTTATTGTGCATTTGAGAGCGGAGCAAGTGGAGCAAGATGGTCTACTAAACACATCCAGTCTAACAATCACGACTAAGGTTCAAGGGCAAAAATCCCACACTACTGTGCAGGTACCACAACTGTAAACATTTATCTAAACACAAGAAAATCTCAGACTGTGATAGCATGCGTACAAATGCATGCATAAACATTATTTAAATTTTGTATATTGTCTTGCAACAAAATTCACTAGCCCCCCAGTAGGAATCCTTCCAGCTGCGAAAAATTAGGCTTTGCCTTCTTGAAATGACTGAACTTGGTGTTGCAGAGAAAAATCGCTCATTTGTCGAGTTTTTTGTAACATTAGCAGTGTTTAATCGCTATTGCTCTGCCCTAAAGTATGAAAACACATAAGCAAGGATGTAGACTACAATAAGGAGGTGGTGTCAAATTCAGCTCACCATGGGAGAAAAATTTTTTATCCTCTTGATTACCTGCCATGACTGTCTACCAGACCAATGCTCTGAGCCAAGCTAGGTCTTCCACACAGTTCTGATCTTCAAGCATTTTAGGCATCAAGACAAGGAAAATCAGTTCTAAGTTATCCAGAAAATGAATAAGGAAATAATAAGTAAGGAAATGTAAGTGGGAGAGGGAAGAAAGCAGCATTTAAGAGAGAACATAAGAATCTAATACTGACCTTCATTTTAGAAAATCAGAGGTAGCTGAAACCTCGCTAAATGTTAGTTATTTTCAAGAGGTATTTCTACTTCTTCACAGTGGTTTTGGTTACTTCTGTCCTTCCTATATACAGAATTTGTTATGCTCCTTTTCCGGGTTTGAGACCAAGTTCTTGTTTCTTGAGGTGTGGACACACACATGCTTTTCCTCCTCCATCTTTTGCAAGGACCATCAGCAAGATTAACAGAGTCATTGTTCTCCTTCCCTGGTGCTGAAAACTGGATGAGATTTTGTTCTCTACGGTGAACATTCTCAGATTCTGTAAGGATGGATGTGCTTATTGTCTTCCTGATTTTGCAAGCAGAAGCTAGCAGGGGAGGGTTCTTTTGAATCTCATCGGGTACTTGAATCCATGCAAGTCCTTCAATTTCTGCATCTTTATGTAATCTCATGCTGCGCCTCACTCTTTTTTCGCCACTGTTACCGCTCTTTCTTCTAAAAGGCTCCAAGGAGTCACTTTTTAGCTGAGGAGCAGATAAGACTTCTTCCACATTAAAAGAAGAAACCGGAAGATTGTTTCCGGTTATTTCCAATTTTTCAACAGGAGGAAAATAGATGGCACTACTTCTTCTTCTTCTCGGTGGACTACCTCGCATAGAATCTTTTTGTGGACACCGAGTTCTTTGGGCACTCTCACGTACGCTAGTGTCCTGTTCCAGAAATTCTAACCCAATTAGCCGCTCTGCCTTATTTAGGAGATTTCCTTGTAATTTCTCATTTTCTATCAAGGAACCACTTTCTTTTGCCTCTTTTACACATGCAGTCTCTCTACCTTGTTGGAAATAGTCAGATGTATCAAAACCACACTTTGCATCTGGCACAACATTTGAAAACTGGAAAAAAAAACAAATTGTGGTTTTTTTTTTTAAATATAGGCACAAGGTAATCCACAAAAAAACTACTTTCAAGCAGCTGACAACTAAACAACTGCTACTGTTTTCCTCACTAAGTCTAGTCATTCTCAAAAAACCCCAACCAACACACAGAATCCTGCATGTTGGAATCTCCTCCAACGTGGGGCCAAACTAGGTTGCTTGAGGCCTTGTTCAGTTGAGTTCTGAATACCTCCTTCCAAGGATGGAGGTTCCGTGGCCTCTCCAGGCAGCTTGTTCCAATGTTTAATCACTCTTAGTTTTTTCTTCCCCCAAAACATTACTTTTTTGATCCGACAACATCAAGCACAATTCAATTTCTAGCAGTATCCTTAAGCATATCAGTTACCTTATGATCAATGCCAGAAACAGACTTCAGATCACCATCTGACACCTGAAACACCGTATCATTGGAGCTGCTGGCTTCTACGGCGTCCAGGTCCTTAGAACTTGAATACATATGAACTGCACAGATGTTTTCCCCTCTCATTCTTTCAACCACTGACTTCTGTTGAACATCCTTGCAAGCATTCCTGGATTTGGTATTATCTAAAAATTCATCCTCTGAATTAGAATAAACACGTGGTTACTAGAATCTACTCATGAATGTACAAAATCTTTTTTTAAATATTACAACAAAAGCTTTATAGTATTTTACGTACATAGAAGTAACCATCTAAACAACCATTCCAGATAACTAGTGTAAAAAAACCAGAAAGCTACTGCACATCACTTAACTATTCATGCCTAACTTAACCAGTTTTAAAAGACTATGAAAATATCAGTATCCAGTCAAAGTACAGAAAGGCTTTTTTTTTTTTTTTTGTCAGCTTCACACTGGAGTCCAACAAGAGTTAAATTTATCCATTGGAGATTATTAATCTATTAGATCCTCTGGACTCTGCTACTACAGAGGCAATTAAAAAAAACATATACTGGGCTCTTTACCTATGGACAGAACTCAAGGTATCTATCAACAGTTGTTTTTATGTAACTGTTGAAATAAAAAATTAGAAGCAACAGAAAGAGCAAGGCAAAACAAAACTAAAAACCACAATACCTGAAAAAAGTGCATTTGCCTTTGGTGAGTTTGGAGATGAGACAGAAGAGAAAACCTCTGGAATTTCAGGGATAGGGCTGAGAAGAGGTTTCTTAGAAGCCATCTCTCTTTCCCCATATAAAGATTTTTTTACTTTTTTCTTTCTTCTTTTCCCATAGCTTGTATGTTTTATTTTCTGAAAAGATTGAGAAGACTGAATAGAGCACAAGGTAATTATAATGATCCTGTACAAAATTTTCCAACATATAAGTGACACCATTACTGGATTTTGATGGATAACAATTGTCTCCCCTAAAATGAAGGTTCCAGTCATTTTGCCATCTACAAATTAATCTAAAAAATCAAAGCAAAGGAGAGTTACTTCTCAAACATGAGATCTGATTTTTGTTTCATTTAACCAAATCTAGAAGTCAAAGAAATTAGTCTTTCAGCTCAAAACCAGATTCTTCATTCATGCTTAGTTTGAAAAGGAATATGTGTTTTCCCTTCCAATACATGAAAGCAAAAATCTTTTAGAAGTCTCACACCTTTACAATACTTAACTAGTATATAACTGGTCAAGTTCAAAGAACTACTACTGCATACACTTGGTAAGAGAAGAACCGTAAACTCATTTTCTGTCCCTCAAGTCTGAAAAGTGACCCCCCCTTCACCTCCATGAAGTATCCTTTTTGCCCGACAAGTATTTACCCTGCTAGTCAGCCTCAACAAGCAGCAAGAAAGAGGGGCGTGGCAGTAAGCGTAGGAATACAAGATAAGCACGAAGAGAATATTGGCAGCAACAGGAAACATAACACCCTTTAGAAATCTAATCTTTACTACAAAGATGAAAATAATCACATAAAACACACAAGAAAGAGACACTTGGATAGAGAAATAAAGGCAGCATTCACCAACTGCAGTGGGCTGTCACTTACTTGTGTCTTTTTGGCAGCAGATGTAGTTATATTCTTTTGTCTTTGAAACTTGTTCTTTCTTGGATTTTTAGTATCTTTAGCATTCTTAGTATTTGCGGCTCTTGAGATGCTAAAATCAGTCCCCTCTGAAATGGTGCTACACTGTTGAGGAACATGTATTTTAAGTCGTTGGGGTGCATGCATATGTGCACATGCATACGCCTGCTTTTTTTAAAAATACACCACAGTCCAACAGTCATAAGAATCCCATTGTAACTAGTCTCCATTATTTCATATGAGGTCATAAAAGCTAGACACAATTGGAAATTAAGATTCATAGAGCTAGTCTCTTCACACAGTACAATATAGTCCTATTTGTACAAAAAGGACATTCTAATGAGAAAATAGTAAATTTTCATCTTCAGCTATGTCTTTCAGAGAAGATGGGTTACTTTTTTCATATTACTTTTTTTTTTTTGCCTTCCCCCTCCAATAAAGCACACTAGAACTGCACAACACTGAAGTCTGAAAGCACTTCTTACAGAAATTGTTGTGCAATAAATTCTATGCACCTTAAAATTCCTGCAACCAGAAGAGATACACGTATGACATTCTGTCTGCCTTACGGCTAGCAGACAAAAAGGTTAACAAGACTGAAGATCTTTAGCACTGGACTTGGGAACACAACCACATTTTCAGTGATACTGAAAGTCATCACAGGTTGCAGAACAAACTTGACTTTATTAGCCTCTATCTCATGTTCCTATGTCTCAAAGAAATTAAACCAAATAGAAGAGTCAGACAGAAAACTTTGTTTCCATTCTCCTCAATTTTCTGTGATTGTAAGTTTTTATATTCCCATGAGTGAAGCCCCTGATCCTATGAATGAAAGTCTATGAATAGATCTCTTCTAAATTTTGTCAGACTGTTTGGGAAAGTTCCTGGAAATTCAATAGAAATAATAAATTTAAGTATCAGGCTATAACCAAAAATGTTTTTAATAACTGGAAAACCACTTTCACTCAAAAATGAGATTTCCTTAAGACAATTACCTGCACTAACAGGAGATATTGCCATATACCTGGATATATACAATCCTCATACCTGAGGCTGTAAAAACTCTTATAAGCATCAGGAGGTATAAAAGATAACAATTCTGCCTGAAGTAGTTAAAAAAAGCAAAACAAAAAAATCATCACTAAAGAAACTTACCTTTCTTTTCGTAGAAGAACGAGTTTTTATCATATCAGATTTGTCAGTTTCTGCTATTATATATGAAGAAAATAAGAATATTGATTCAGTTTCAACACAAAAAGTTAATCACATTTTGAGGAAATTATCCACATAATTTCTAAGATTGTGCACAGAGTGTTTACTCATCTTAGTCCTGAATAACTAGTAACTTAGTCTTGAGGACTATCAAACATAGCAAGATAAAAAAACCAGCTTGCTGTACAAAACAGAGGGAAACAAAACTTGTGAGGATTTGGTAACAAAACAATTAGCACTTACACAACTTTCAGAGATACAGACATATACACACACGACCCCCTTTCAATTTTTTTTGTTGTTGTCTTGCTTGCTATTTTAAAAACATCAAAATTACAATATTAGAATCAAGACAGTAAGCCCAATTACTTAAAGCAGTAAGTCTAATTAGATCAGCCACTTTCACAGACAAACACCACAAGGTCAAATAACATCCAGTTAACCTAAACAACAGGTAAACACTGCAACTACTGCAAATATGTTTAGAAGAAAGCAAGAGCATTTAAATTTTAGCACAACTGAAATACATCCCCTGTATAAAAACAAACAAACAAGAAAGCCCTGTGTCATCTCTCAATTTTCAGATACAGAAAGATGCATTATCTAATGACAAAAATACAAGTTGAGGTTACCTTCTAAATTTTCAACAGGTAAGAGGTCTTCTGCAGCAACAGGACCCTCCACTAACTCCTGAAGAGGCTCAACACACTCCTTTAAACAAAAAAAGTTAATTTTTTGGCAATATACTATACCACATATATACTGAAAACCACCTAGTCCATTAGTGTTTGGAACAGCCAGGCAATTTTATTTTTTTTCCTTAAAGAATGCGGCAGCTCATTAGCTATATATGGCAAAAAGAAATATAGTATCAAAAGTATATGAATAAGCCAAGGCAAAAACATTTCATGTGCTACCAGTACTCAGCTTTAAACACAGCTCTACAGGCTAAAATGTTATTTAGAATTCATAAAGCAAAAGTTCTCAATGTCATTCTAAAGCTTCAAGCAGACTGTATTTTCATATTTTAGCAGTTCTTTCCAAAACCAAGCAGACGGGGGGGAAAAAGATTAAACAAAAATTTAACATTCACAGAGACTAAAAGGCTGTTTTTATAGTTAAAAAACCCACAACCACACCAACAAAAAACTTACATCATTGCAATCAAAGTTCGGCTGGGATAATGGTTCTTCAATGAGCCCTGACCTTGCAAAAGGGCTATTACTTTGTAATTCTGGATGACGGACTGGCGTTGCTCCTTTGCGCAATGGAGTATTTGCAGGCAAAGTTTCGTCAAATATTTCTGGGCTTAGAACTTTTCCAAAAGTAACTCTTTTCTTCTTTGGCTTTTCAGAGCTATGTCTTTCAGTTTTCTCTATTGTAATAAAATACATAAACTGCTTAGTGAATTTAAAACGGAACTTTCATGAGCAGAGACTTTTCAAGGTTTTTTTCACGGGTCTTAACATTCTCTTAAAAATCACACCCCCCCGCAACCAAACAGCAAAGTACCACCTTCACCTGTCCTGTGGATTCAACCAGAATTTTCAATATAGCTTTATTACAGTATCAAGAATTAAGGAAGAAAGAAAATAGAAGACTAGAAATGACTAGCTGTTCCACAAGTTCCAGCTGTCAAGCGTAAAATTTCTTGAAAAATAGGTGATTCTATTCTGGTATTAGAGGCTTTCTGAAGTTTTGGTGTGGGATTTTTTTTTTTTAATAGACATTCTTTTCCTTGGCAACCTTCTTTGCCACTTCACACAGTAGGATGCCACACATGAGCTACTTCAGTGGTGGTTAATGCATATCATTCTTCAGATTTACCAAAGAGGCAAAACCTCACGATCCCACATAATACTCTGCCTATTTAAAAAACAAAAAGGGAATCTGACCTGTTTGCAATGCGTCAAAGATTTTTGCACAATCGGAGACTGCGAGAGATTCACCTCCTCTGTCAACTGCATCGTTCGAGTATTCCTATCAAATTTAAGTGATACAATCATCTATTCAATACCATTTAATTGAAATATTGTCCTTATTCAAATCAAAAGTGAAAACAACTTTTTCTGTAAGCAACATTTAATAATCAGTCCTAATGTTTAAAAAACTACTTGTTTTCTAAATGAATAAAACTCAACAACATACATATGGATCTTCTCATAACATGAAAGCTTCAAACAAAGCTTCCAAGATGACCAAACAGCAAATAGATATCCATTGATAGGATTAAATTATTTCCGATGCATATCAATTAGCCAAAAAGTATCTTTAACCACGATTCAACTTCTGGTAGTTCAATAATGAGTACAGAAGTTCATCCTTAGTATTAGTACCTCCATGTAAGTCAGTTAACCAACCTTCATGCTATCCATTAGTTGCTTCATTGGCGTTTTCTTCAATACAGATCGCAGATGGGAGCCACTCTGTGTATGTTCACTTAATGAAATATTTCCCGTTTGTAGTGGTGTGATAGGTGGTGTGATAGGTGGCTTGCTTTCATCAAATATTTGCAGGCTCAGTTCTTCTGCAAAACTAACTTTCCTTCTGCTTAGATCTGATATAACATTACTTCTAACATCTTCAGCGATGTGGTCAGAACTGAAATCTTTAAAGCAAGTAGACAGATATGACAATTAAAGATTGAAGTAAAATTGAGAAGACTTTAGTATTAGCAACATGAACTTTAAAATGTACACATCTCCATAGATTCTGTGCATCAACATCACAAAAAAATCCATTCATTTCTAAATTTCTGCTATTATTGTGCCACATTTACATTTCATATTTTGAGAAATTTACAAAAAAGTAAATTTACAAAAGTAAAATGGGAGCACTGCATGAAGGAAAAGACATTTTGCATAAGGATTTCTCTCTCATCCATGTAAACTGGGGGGGGGGGGGGGGGAAGTATTCTCTAATGTACAGAGAGGGACACTGTATATCAACATCTCTCTCTCCTTCACAGGCATGAAGTACTCAGCTACACTTTTCCCTAAAAATGGCCTGACTAGCAAAATTAAGGAAAACTCTAAACAATTATTGCCAGCCTGTGTCTCAGTTTAAGCTTGCTTTTTCTATCAGAATCAAACTGCTAACGTACCACCCAAGAGGCCCTACCCCACCTTCCAAGTATTTCAGCTCCTCTCATAAAAGCTATTTCCTTCCTACGAATTGTGCTTAAGTAAAAACATGTTTAATGCTATGCTGTACTGAACGAGCTCTGAATTCAGTTTTTAGACTGGGACTTGAGCCTCCTCTGCAGCAGCACTTGAATAGATCATTATTTGCAGTGCTTTTTTTTTTTGTTCCCCCATCAGCCTTTATGTCAAAGTTATATCAGGTTGCTACTGCATTATAGACAAGACGACAGACATGGGATGACTGCTTGTGAAACATTTCCTTACAAATATTCTAAGTATTTTTACTTTCTAAAAATAATATAACAAAGATTCTAATAGTGATAAATCCTCTTACCATGGCCTGTTTCTAAGATATCTCTAATTAGAACAGCCTCCAACGACTCAATAGGATTGTGTTGCTCATAAATCCATTCCTACAGAAAAAGTTACAAGATTTTATATATATATAGCATCTATTTATATATACACCCGCACAACATGATAAAGAAATAAAAAACTACTTGCAAATGCTGCCTTTTAAAATAGTATGAACTATGGAGTTTTTTGATCCCGTAGACAAGGATTTCAGAGTTTTCTCAATCATCCACTACTTTAGTTGAATTTATTTTCCCAAAACTCTAAGGCTAAATGCTTAAAAGGATTAGACATCAGAAATGAAAAAAAGATGGAATGAAAAACCTGTATATTTTAATCACTAATTTAGGAAGTTTCTTCCTAACCTCCATACAACTGTTACACTATCACAGCTGTTTGACAACTCAGAAGCTGCTAGGTCCAGCAGCATCAGAGGACACACCTAGCAAAATGGACCCCGTCTTCACTGTTTTTATATATGACACTAATAAAAGGATCACTAGAGGTACTTATATAGATGACAAATTAACTTCTCCATTTGTATACAAGGACATCCTTTTTTTGCATGGAATATCAAGTAACTGCCAAACAGATATAAGGTGAAGATTAAAAATTGCATTTGAAGTCATCCCAATGATCAATAAAGTTGGTTTTGACATCTGGAAAAAGCTGTATTTGCCAGATCTGTGAATCTGAGATCTCGCATAGTTACAGCTGCAGATTCAAAAGAATTAAGACATATTTAAATTTTATTAATAGAATAAGATTTTCCATGTAATTATCAGAAAAGAGTGTAGTCTTATTGACTAGAACAGCTTATAGCATCCACATTGAACATTTGCATGTAAAAGAAAACTGAGCACAGCCTCAGAAGAGCTAGCAGCAGGTATCTGAGGTTAGGCTATATTCACTGTCAGTCCAAATGGATCATTTTGCTTCCTTTGACTTGTCATAATAAGACATAAAATTCGTTCAAGGGAGATTTGCTGGGCTATTTGTTTTCTCCATGTTCTTTGCCCACACTTATATAAGTACCTTTGAAACGGCAGGAGCAGGTTCAGTGACAGTCCCATCTTGGCATGAAGACAAGATGGCGCAGATCTTGGTATCAGACTTACTGCTGCTGGTCAAATTTTGTCTTAATTTTTCTTTCAAATCAGCTCCACTGTTGTCTGACATGAACTTTTCACTCCACTGATCCAGGTTCCGCTCTTTTGTAAAAGGTACTTTGTTCTGAGCTGCATCAATTAAAAACAAAACAAAAACCAAACAACAAACCACAAAGACAAACTTCAGATTTTTCAATGAATGCTCTTTTTGTGTTTCTTCACCAAAAGGATGGTGAGATTCAAAAAACTAGGTAATTTTCTAGTCAGGAAAAAGAAAACACATGCATTTTTATTTCTACTTTGAAAATAACATTACCAAATCTTCAAAACAAAGCAAGTTATTCTTTTCATATAAATGTTATTAAGACCACCAATGCCAGAGAAGTAAAGCATTGTAGTTTGTTTTACACGATCATCTTCTCACAGTTACCACAGTACTGCCCTGACTTGCTTTTGCAATACTTACTATTTTCATTAAGAAATAAGGATGTTAACAGTACAGTAATGTAATGTGATTTCTAAAATTACTGCACTTAAAAGTTATTTAACAAAAGTCTGCACATCATGATCAAAAGAGATAAGTTACAACAGCTAAAACCAGTTGTCATAAAAACCATTCTCAGTTTCACAGAAAAAGTGTGAAAACACTAATGCTTAGTGAAAAGTAAATTAAAGGGTATAAATCTAGAAAGTAAAACTGAGAAAACAGTCACAAAAAATACTAGTCTTCATTTTTCTTCAGGGGTTATTCTGAGAAACCACTATTCAGGATGCACTAAGAAGTAAGATAGGTTTAAACAAACAAAAAAACCTCAAACCAAACAAAAAAAACCTGTGCCAATCCTTATAAAGGAAGATTTTTTTGTTTTATATTAAGTGTTTGTAGTTTCATACTTTTTGGCCTAAAGGAAGACCTGATGTTTAAGATAAATCATTGACCAGAAATATAATCAACTTACAGCAGCCTGCTTCCTGGGAAGCATCATTCACTTGTGACAGTCCAGAGAAGCCAGTCTCCCCTTCAGCTTCTTGTACTGATTTAAAAGATGTTTGAAAGGCATCTATCTTGTCCTTCAACGACCTGACATTTTCATGTTTAAAAGGACTAACCTGCTAAAACAAAATTAACCTCATGAGACTTTTTTTCCTCCCACAAGATGATACGGGCTTTATTACTTTGTATTTGTACTTTGGCATAAAACAAACTCAGAGAAGAAGCAAATCTTGTATTTAATCCGGCTGCAATTTTAGTTGTATGGTAAAAATACGCAAAAAAGGAACTGTATCAAGAAATCTGTTAAATTGTACTGCCGTTCATAATCTGTCCCTCTAGACCATATCCAGAATGTTTTCTGACAGTCTATGCTAGTTTGAGTTAAGAACAAGTCTGATTAAAAAACAAGTCACTTATGCCAGTATTTACTTCACTTTGAACAATCAACACTTTAGCCAAAAATCAAGCATGGCAAATGCAGGAAAGTAAAGGTTATGGTAAACAAAAGTTAGAATATATGAGGAAACTAGACACAGAGAAAAGACTCCAGACTCTACACAAATAAAACTCTAACATCCCCTTATTCTAAAGTAAGGTGTCCAACAAGTCAACAAAATTAAGGCCATGGTTATTCCTTCTACTGGCTTCTTCCTGAGACTTGCCTTCTCTTTCTGCCAGCATATGTTGATTCCTGGGGGGAACTAAACTGTCACATTATTTGAGAAAGACTCTCACCTGTGTAAAAGCTTCTTTTTGCCTGTTGCTTCTCTGTTGGGCAAGGTATCGAATAAGGGTGTTATTTTCTGGTGATCCCCGTACTCCAATTGCTGATCTTCGTCTAAATTTTAATGAAGTTGGAGACTTCCCTGAAATGGGGGGGGAGAAATTTTTTTGGTAAGAATAGCTACAGCTCTAAAATGGTATTTTTTTTCTTTTAAGAGTGATTTATGCTATTTATGCAAACATCCAAAGGCAGCTGCTCAGCTCCAGAAACCTTCCTGAGCAAAAGCAAATTAACTTCCTAAAAGCAAGGTAATATTTAACCAAACTATATACCAAGTGAAGAGCTGTCTTTCTTACTTTTTCAATTGATAGTTAAGGAACTGTCTACCAATACTTGCAGAATTTGTCTTAATACTCCCTTGTGAAACTCACTGACACCTAACCAACTGGACATAAAAAAGTTAAATAGGGAATTATAGCAACATCATATCACAGTCCTATCCTTGGGCATACTCAAACTCAGCCAGACAACCTGAACCTGACCTAAATTGAAGCTTTTGATAAGAGGTTGGACTAGATGACCTCCAGATGTCCCTCTAAGAACGACAACAGTCATTAGCCACTCCAGCCTTACCTATAGATCGTTTAGTAAAACTTTGAGTAATTCCAAATTCAGCAATTGTTACAGTTGCAAAATCAATAGGTTTTTTCCTCTGTTTCTCTGATATGCCACAATCGGATTTTTCTTCTGCTTTGTCCCTATTAGGTGTCAAGTAGCATTCATCCCCCAAAGAAACAGGTCTACTCCCTGAAAAGTTTTCCTTGCTGTTCAAAGGCAAGGTATGTTCACCAACCATATCCCCTTTTAGCGTATCAAAAAAGCATTCAGTAAACTGACAGCTAACAACATCCTCCTTGTTGTGGTATGATTCCTTCTCGAGGCCTTTGGTGTATTTCAGGGTGCATTTTTGCAACTGCGCCTCATTCCCATCACTTAAATTCTCCTTCTTCGATGCCTTTACGACTTTTGATTTAGTCACTTTGCAAATCTTCTCGTCTTTTGACAGATCAGGGCAAGAGGCCTCTTCCTTCTCTTCAGTGTATCTACTCTCATTTTCTTTAACTTCCAGGGGAGCATTTATATTCTTGGATCGTCTGTGCATTGTTAGTGATTTATTTTAAGAAACATTTAGTCAGCCTTTGCTCTCCTGTATCCTGAGATACCTATCAAAAAGAAAAAGAGCTTTTAACAGGTATTTTGTAAGAGCAAGAGTTCGCTACCATTCTCAAACTTCTACCAAATCTAGGTTTGTCCTGGAACAAGGAGCTTAACGTGGGGTGGAAAGGGAAACTCCAGAAAGCTAGACAGAAAGGACACAAAAGGCTAGCACTATACAGCAATACAAACCTGCAACAGAAGTGTTTCACGAGTGAGAAAATACAAGGCTATGCTTTCACTCTTTATCAACCTTAAACTTCATGTTACTGTAAAATATGTTAAGCACAATCACACTGTGATCATTTTGCTCTACGTGTTGCAACAACTATTAGCATTTTAATACTAATTGGACAATTTAAGACGCTAACATATTTTGCCTTTAGTTTCTTGGATTTTAAGTTACGCATATAGAATTCAATAATGTCAGTCTGAAACTTTGGTTCCACAAAAATATTCATTTTTCCGTGTTTTGTGTAACACGAGTTAAGGTGTTAAATACCCCGTGCGCAACCTTTTTTTTTTTTTTTAAGGCCACACCGAAAGCTGATGCCTACATCTACCCGGTCATACAAACGAGACCGGATTTGTGCGAGGGATCAGTGTCCAACACCGGCCCTCCCCGGGGCACACCGTGCCCCACAGGGCTCCCCGTACGTACCCCCCTTCCCCGGGCACCCCAATTCCCTCAGCACTCACCCTCTTGTGCCCCCGCAGCCCACCCCACCCCCACCCCCCCCCAACGCCCCTCACTGTTCGCACCCCCGACACCCTTCCAGCGTTCTCCCCTCCCTTATATCCCCTCACCAACGCACCCCACCTCCTTCCGCCCCCCAGCCACCCCCCACAGAGCCCCCCTCTCCCCGGCTCACCCCACCTTACCGCGAACCCCCCCGCGCCCCCTCACCTCCGCCCTCACGCCCGCCCCAGCGCTTCCCCACAGCCACCAGACCCGTACCCGCCTCCGACATTCAAACCAGGCCGCACTACCGTGTATTCCTCCGCGCCATCGCCCCTCTCGCCCACCCCTTGCGCCCACCGGCCACCAGGCATCACGGCCAAAGGTGCACGGAAGGAAAGCGGCTCACGAGAGCCGGTTCCGTGCCGCCCCCCCTCCCCGGGCGCCGGCAGGGCTTCACGGGGACGGGGGACTCTTTGGCTCCCTGCGCGCGGAGGGATCACGAACCGTTGCTGAGGCGCTGAAGTTACATTTTGAAAAAAAAAAAACCCAACCTGTCCATTCAACGAACCGCGCCCACGTGACAGGCCGCACCAATCAAGGGCGACTCTGCTTCAAGTCATGCTTTATGCAAATGTCGAGCTTTATTCCTCCCTTGATTGGCTACCGGCAGCGCTACTGCCGGCCTGCCCCTCGCCGCTGCGCTGGCATTTCCCCGCCCAACCCTCCCACCCGTCCTTGCCCCGCCACTCCGGCGGAGCGCGTTTCTTATTGGGCAGCGGGCGCGGCGCGGCGCCGCCGCGATTGGGCGCGGCTCATGTCGGTCAGCGATCGCTGCCTTCCGGGTTCGGCAGGAGGAGCGGGCTGCCGCCGCCGCCGCAGCATGAGGCGGGTCACGCTGTTCGTTAACGGCAGCCCCCGGAACGGGAAGGTGAGGGGCGGGAAGGGGGGGGGTCGGGCCCTCGGCGGGGTCCCGCCGCCAGCCCGCGGCTCGCCCCCCGCCCGCTTCCTGAGTAATTCCTCCTCCCTTTCCCTCGCCTCAGTCGCCGGGGCGGCAGCCGGCGGGCAGCCGCTGGCAGGGACGGAGCGGCGGTGCCCATCTTTCGGCTCCCGCCGCTCCGGGACGGGGCCGCCGCGCCTAGGGCGGGGCTCCCGCTTCTGGTTCGGCGCGAGGGAGAAGCCCTCAGCCGTCCCTCACAGCCGCGGTGCCCGTGGCTGCGGCTGAGGAGCCTCGCTGCTCCCGCCGCCCCCTCCCCGGGACTCGGTGGTGCCCGCTGGGGCCTAGCCCGTGTGCTGCTGAAGGGCCGGGAAGCCTCGCACGGCCGGCGGGGGAGGGAGCGGGGTGTTAGCCACCTGAAAACACAGCGGCTGCTGGCCTGTCTGCCTGGGAACGCTGAGGGGAATCGCGACAAGCCAGGAACTTCTTGCTGGAGTCGCAGTTAAAGTCACCTTCATATCGTCATTATTGATTCGGGTCCTGCTATACATGTCCTAGGTAACGGCGGGAAGCATGTAAATGAAGTCCTGCAGGATGTCAGGTCTCTGCCGTGTCTAACTAATAGTGCATTGTACGCTTTCTGTTGGACAGCCAATAAATGCTCTTGCTTAAACTCTGCTCTCTTGTTTAAAACCTATGTAGTTATGTCTCAAGAGTGAAAATAGATTTCTAGGCCTGACCAGTGCACAACTAGCATAGGAAAAGGCCCTGCGATGCAGTGCTACTAAATGCTATCCATGATCCCTGATTTTTTCCTATCCACATCTCTGGAGTGAAGACAGTTAATGTGGCGGTAGTGTAATCTTTGGTTTTAGAGAGGGGAAATAAATTCAGGAGAGACTTGGAACAGAACAAACAGCAGTATTTCTTTAGAGAAATAAATACTTGAATCATAATATTCCTGTAGTGCCAGCATTCATTCTTTCACTGCTGCTGTACCTCAGTACGTTGAGTCTTGGTGAGAGATGTGCAAGTCGCCCCATTTTAAGGCAGCTATGTTTCTAATATCAAAGTTGGTCTGTTTGTTTCCCTTTTTTAGTAAAGATCCATACATATCTTCCTCCCCCCGTAAGAAGATATTGATAGCCCTGGTAATAAGTCTGAAATGGCAGAAACTATGAACACAGTGCCTATAGCTACCTCTCTCTTCCACAGGTTGTGGCTGTATATGGGACTTTATCCGATTTGCTGTCTGTGGCTAGTAATAAGCTTGGAATAAAAGCGACCAGTGTTTACAATGGAAAAGGTGGACTCATTGATGATATCGCTTTGATTAGGTAAGGTTTATCCAATAAAAGTCAAATCACAGATGCGGATTAAGAGACTTACTAGCCTATTAATCCTCTGACCTTAATCAATAACCAGTGCTTTCCTTAAAAACAGATACTATCATTTCCAGCCAGCATGCCCAAAGGTGCTTTCATGCCTCAAGGAAAAATAATGCTGTCTTTTGAACTTCAACGCATTTCTATCTTGATGAATCAGAACTTGACACAAGCTGCCTTTTAACATCCTCCTGTGTTGACTCACAGTGCAATGTATGTACCAGGAAGATCCTACTGTTCTAGTCAGCACTTGGATGAGGTTTTTTTGAAAAGGAGACAAACTCTAGCTTTGCTTTGGCTTTATAGAATACTCACAGAGTGGGGAGAAAAGCAACTATTTTGTAAAACTAAACTGGTTGAGTAACAGAAGTGATCCCTACCTGATTGATACAGATAACATCTCTAGTGAAGTCAGGCGTATTACAATCCACTGGAACCTGCAAAATTAAGATAAAAATCAGATACTGAAGTTCTAACTAATGGCAACTGATTATCATTTACCTGAAACTAATCAGGAGGGGTTCCCACTGCCAATTAGATCAACAAAAAATTATGATTAATCTTTTTTTTTTCTCCTTCTCTTCCCCCTGCCCCTTCCCCTTTCAGGGACGATGATGTTTTGTTTGTCTGTGAAGGGGAACCATTCATTGGTAAGTCTCTTATGTTTAACCTTCTGTTTAATGGAAGGAGTTTTTGTTTTGCTTTAATGTAAATCTAAAATTTTATTTTCTGGTGGTTTCAGAAGATACCTCTTACCATATGGAGGATTCAGAAATATTCACAATTTTTCTAATAATTAATGTGTCTTTCTCATCTATGTAGATCCTCAGACTGATGGGAGACCTCACGAAGAACTAACAGGGTCACACACAGATTGGTTAACGCTCAATGTTGGAGGCCGATACTTCACCACTACACGGTAAAAATGCAGCTAGTTGGTTTTGTTCTTAAAGGACTTGATTTCAGTAAAGTAGTTATAGCAGCTGGTAGTGGGGGAGGCTTCAGATGCTCTTGCAAAAGATGCAGAAAAATAACTTACTGTGGAGTAGGAGGTCTTTGACTTCTGCAACTTTCTCTGTATTTCGTATTTGCTACCACAATTTTGCGACAAATTAATTAAACAGTTTACATATGAAGTAAAACTGGCGAAAAGCCTGAACAGGCCTGGATTTATCCTTGGAATATTTCAGTTAACTAAGTGCTTTGTATTTAAAATACCTTTACGATACCTCAGGTCAGAAACCTATTTTGTTATCACACTATATGAAATTAAATCAGTACAGTGTTGTAGCTGCTGGCATGCATATCACAGACCGAGGGCAGAAAATACACTGCGGCCAGCAAGTTTGTCTCTTGAGGAAAACATTCCATGTAAAAATAAAATTGCGCTGCCTTTGTTTTCTAGGAGCACTTTGGTTAATAAAGAACCTGACAGTATGTTGGCCCACATGTTTAAAGATAAAGGTTAGTATATTGAAATAAACTTTATTTTTTAAGCTAACAAATTAGCAAAGTAGGCAAAAGGCACTATCAAGTTGAGACTCTTGTTCATATGTTAAAATATCAAAAGTATGTTAAAGTATCAAAGCAGAATGTATAATCGTTTTTTTATAATTGTTTGTTTCTCCGTTGCCCATGTAATGCTTATCGTCTCACAAACTGAAAATATAACTTCCATCCATAGTTAATATTTTGGGGTCTTTGTTTGTTTGGTTTTTAGATTTTCATCTTACTGTTGCATCTTGCTCAGTTTTGTCAACAGAATCAATGGGCAAACTCTGTACGAGACAGCCTTTAGGAAACTAAAATCTTAATGCTGCTTTTATTCTAGCAATGATTCTTATGTATGTGATAAAATGTTTGTTATTTATAGCAGGAGCGAGTTCATTTTAAGGTGATTTCCCCCTGCTCCCCTCTTATTTTCCTTCCTTTTCTCTAAGAAGCACCCTTTCAAGTGGAGTGTTTCATAATTCAGTACCCTTTGGTAGTAAAAATCTGAAACTGAAGCAAATGCTCTTCTATTAATATATCAAATTTAATTATATATATATGTTGTGGAAACAGATGCTTGGGGAAATAAGCAAGATCATAGAGGAGCATTCCTAATTGACCGCAGTCCAGAGTATTTTGAGCCAATTTTGAACTATTTGCGTCACGGACAGCTCATTGTAAATGATGGCATTAATTTGCTAGGTAGGTATTACCTGTATGACATCTCCTAAATTATTACTCTTTAGAAGTTAAACTTTGCCCTCAGGTAAACATGATAAAGTCAGTGGGACTTTTGTATGCTCATCTAAATGTCTGGGATTTTTCTTTGGTGAATTTATTCTCAAGCATTGCAATTCCACATGCTTGGTTTAATGCAGATACCCTGTTTAAACTTATCTTGAGAGTATTAAAAATTCTCCCTACGGGATTAATATTTGGCTGTAATTCTGGATTTGGTATCTTTAACCTAATACTGGTATTGGAAACATCCTTTCTGAGTTATTTTTTCCTTTTAGCTGCAAGCAAGCTCGCTTCTCTCTATCCAGTTACATCTAATATAATGTATGTGGTTGTCAGTTTTATTAGTTTATGCATTTCTTCGAGACTCCTTAAACTTCAACAAGCGATCTGCTCATGTTTGTTAGTGTAGCTAAATGTGTAAAAGGTATAGAAGTAGGGAAAGTTGATTGAATTGATGCTCCTCCAATAGTAAGGATGGATTAACCCAAACTTTCTGGCATGCTCTTAGTGTGGCTGTACACTGCCTTCTCCAGTAAGGGAAGAAGAGTGCCCTCTTGTTTAACGACTCCCTGTAAATAACAAATGCTGCTTTGTTTTGTTAGGTGTTTTGGAAGAAGCCAGGTTTTTTGGTATCGATTCACTAATTGAACATCTAGAAATAGCTATTAAGGTAACTTGTTTTCCTTAATACATGAACGCACATGTCCTATTCTTCTAGGCAATATATAATTTAGTCCTATCCGTATTAGCTTTTAAACAACTCTCTCAACAGAATTCACAGCCAGCTGAGGATCATTCTCCTATATCTCGGAAGGAGTTTGTCCGATTCCTACTGGCAACCCCAACCAAGTCTGAGCTGCGATGTCAGGTGCGAAAATGCAGGCTTTGGCTTGATCTGTAGTGTCGGTGTCTGGTGGTGAGATACCCTGCAGCATCATGTGACAACGTGAAATTTAAACAACGTGTGCTTCCCCCCGCCCCGCTTTTTAATTGAGTTTTGATTCTAAGCTGTGGCAGAGTGACCTTAACATGAAATTCAAGTGCACTGTTGGGGCCACTTTCCTTCTTTAGGTTGAAGGTTTCCTGGAGGAGCAATTTGTTAAGCTATTCTATTTAAATGTAAAATTTAAATAGAATTTAAATTTAAATAAAATTTTAAAAATGCACTAGCATAACCAAGGACAATGCTTGATAGCTTTGCATTGACATTTCATTAGTCTTATGTAGTAGAATAGATGGTCTTGTGTGTGCATGTGTATATATCTGTATGTCTGTGTATATTTATATACACATGTACATATACATGATTGTCTTACTGTTTTGTGTTCAGAGCTACACTTCATCTTCTGTGACTTTTTTGGGGTTTATTGTTTTGTTTTTAGGGTCTCAATTTCAGTGGAGCAGATCTTTCACGCCTAGACCTTCGGTACATAAACTTCAAGATGGCTAACCTAAGCCGTTGCAACCTAGCACATGCCAACCTGTGCTGTGCAAATCTTGAAAGAGCTGACCTCTCTGGATCAGTGCTTGACGTAAGAATTGTTGCGTCTTGGAAAGTCTGGGCTATACTTTAGTTATTTTAAGGGAAGAGGAATTGGAACAAGCAGAGAAGCGTAATACAAGTAGTTCTTCAATATTTTCTGCAATTGCTCTAGTTAGAGGACTTCAAAAGCTTTTTGAAGCTATCTTAAGTAAAAAAAGGAAAAGAAGGGCAGTGGGTGAGAATTATCTGCCTTCCTGATGATAGAGAAGTAAGAGTATAGCAAGTTCCAAGGTTGTTGTGCTTTAATAGGATTCACTTCCGAAACAGAAACGAAAACTATACTCTGATCATTTTTGGTATTGTTCATCTTCGCACTTTTATGAATCTGACATGTCTGTCTCTATCAGTGTGCAAACCTGCAAGGGGTAAAAATGCTGTGTTCCAACGCAGAAGGAGCATCTCTAAAAGGGTGCAATTTTGAAGATCCGTCAGGCCTTAAAGCTAATTTGGAAGGTACGAAATTTTTGCCTGTTAGGTGCTCTGTGGAAACTGAACCATGTGTTTGTAAATTTATATGGCATGTGAAAGGTTTAGCTGTGGTTTGTACAATCCATGTTTTCATGAGAAGAGGCCACAAATACCAGCCTGAGTGTGTGTAACCGTATAATCATTAAATTCCAAGTTCTACCTTGACCTCTATCAATGTACATGGCTCTGAGGAAGCATCGTTCTGGAGCTACTGTGTTTCTGACTGGTTTTCCTCATAAAACTACTCTTTGTGTATTTTAGGTGCTAACCTGAAAGGTGTTGACATGGAAGGCAGTCAAATGACAGGAATTAATCTAAGAGTTGCAACGCTGAAAAATGCAAAACTAAAAAACTGTAATCTTAGAGGAGCAACTTTGGCAGGAACTGATTTGGAAGTGAGTTATGATTCATTTTATACACTAACTAGTCAACTGATAAAATTTTTGGGATTGCTGGCTTTTGGCTGAGTTCTCCAGCTTCAAACTAGACAGAATGAACTAGTCTTTTTTTTCAGTCTTAGTGAGCTATGGATGATCTAAGGAATCATATCTCATTCTAGTCTCAGTTTGGAAGGTGAGGCTAAAGTCTTGGATTTGCCAGCACCTCAAAGCCACAGGAATGGCTTGTATCATCTCAAAAGTGATGCATGGAAATACTGCTAAACTTAACTCTTAGCGTGAGATCATGCCATCACTGAAGAACTGAAGCGAAATGCAGTTGCCTGGGTTTGTGGGGGGTTTTTTTGATCCTGGGACATCATTTGTAGAGTATTGATGGAGTCTTACCTGACTGGTGGCACGTGATGCAGTGCTGTCTCTTACTAGTTAGAAGACAAACTAGCTCATTTTGCAAGCTGCGTATATGGCTGTTCTTCCTCAAGTACTAGAGAAGCATTCAGAGTAATGTCTGGTGAGATTGCAAGAGGCCGCTTCTTTCTAGCTTTGTTCAGCAAGCATTAGTAACTCCTGGAAGATAATTTGATATAAAGAGTGTAAGTCTAACAACTTAAAAATAAATCCAGCTGTTACTGTGGAAAGGAACTATTCTCTTACAAGACGTAACTATAAACTAGAGTGATAGACTAGAAGTTTACACTGAAATTTATGGAAGTAATGTGGTTTCTATATAAATGTAGTTAAGATGAAGTTTTGAACTACGTTCTGGGTATATTCAATTAACGTTTTTTTTTCTTTTACCCTTTAGAATTGTGATCTATCAGGTTGTGATCTACAAGAAGCTAATTTGAGGGGATCTAATGTAAAAGGAGCTATCTTTGAAGAGATGCTGACACCTTTGCACATGTCTCAGAGCGTCAGATAGGGAAGAGAATATGCTGAAGAGGAAGGAATCAAAACATTTATTGTGACTTTCTTCACCTCCTCCCCTTATTAAGTTAGAAGTAATGGTTATTAGACAACTTACATTTGCAGTAGTGCCTAAGTAAACTCTTCTTTGATCACTTTTGGGGGAGGGAGCTTTTGTTTAAGAGGTAGAAACAGACACCGCTTCTACCTCTGTGAACAGAGTGAGGAAGTGGGCTGGTTCTAGAACCAGAATGTGTGGCCGGTTTGGGGGGGAGGGTTAAATAGATTCATCGTTTAGCATTGCCTCACTTTGGAATGCATTTTAATTTATAAAGCACAATATATGCAAATCTATTTATTAAATCTGTAGCTGCAATATGAATAGAAAATGTTATTCATGTATAGTAGCAACAAAGTTCAGGTTTACAGTTAGACTAGTGTATTTACAGTTAGTTTCTCCATTCATGCACAGTGTATTAAATGGCAGATGTGCTTTAGACAACGTCCACAGGATGTTTTCAGGTACTCTCTTTTTCTGGGGTGAAAACAGTAGTTAACTGTCATCATAGCTAATCTATTGCCTTGTAGTAGTAGTTTGAATGCAGGTGTAGAACAGCTTTATCATCTTCTAAAATGGGTAGTGGAAGCTGCTTCCACTGAAGGGATCTGCCTACACAGCAGACTTAGTTAAAACTAAAACATCCCTGTTCAGAAATTGGATGTCTTATTTAATCCTTTCCAAATTAGTGTGAAATTGCACTATCAATCACAGCTGGTAAGAAGAATTCTCTCACTTTCACATGTCCTAACCACTCCAAACTGGAGTACCTGTAGACTTTTCATTCTTTGTGGGGAATTAAATGTACATAGGAAAAGACAATACTGTCGCCAAAGCAGAGATACACACTGGGGCCACAGCACATGCTCCATCCTCCCATCGTTACTCCAGTCTATGAATAAATGGCACCTGTTTCCCCTTAATGTACTATGCAAATACTCTTGTACACTGAAGCCTTGAAAGCATGGGCATAATCCTTTTCCCAGCCAGATCTTAGTTTTCCACTTTGGGCCTGCTTAAAGAGGCTGTAAAAGCATCTTGCATAGGGCAAAGTGCCCTTTCCACATCTGCTTTACCTGTGAGCAAATAGGGAACTATGTGACTTCTGCAGTGCAGAAAGCCTCACAGCATCTCTTTAAGTGGTGGTGCACTTCATTTAACAAGCTGTTTCCACTTTAGTATCAATCTAGTTCTCATCTAACACAACATTTATTTTCTACACAATCAAAAGGCACACAAAGAAACTATACCAAAAAAAAAAAAAAGGTGCACCAAGAACTCTTACCTCAGATGCTTACTTAAAACACCCCAAAGTTAAAACTAACCTTGAATCTAAGGAAATACAGCTATTACTGGAAGTTAAGAACCAATGTATCCTAAAACTTACAGAATGTGACACTGTTAGCAGTAGTTTGAGTTCCACAGTTACTTCAGTGGGTTGTCTTTTACTTGCAGTGCAGATTTCCTGTCCTCTGAACAGAAGTCTTGTTGTCTCAGTAGTTGTTACGAAAATGCTGCTTTGCCATCAATCTAGAAAGATTAGTTCAGGACCAGCATATGATTTGTTTGGGGGGAATTGCAGGATTCTCCCTTATTTTCAAGTTGGGTTGACTCAGGCATATGACATGAACTTCTGGGACTCAAAATCCCACAGCCATGTGGTTCAGAATTGGGATTTTATTTCCTCCAGATTCCCAGGCCTCTTGATCTGGCTCTAGGACAACACTGTATCCTTGGTGAAATACACCTATAGATTCAAGGGAAATACTTCAGTGTGATTTTGGAGTCCTTTCTCCCACCTCATCGCTTTCATTGAGAGTGATTTATATGTTGCAGTAGAAGATTCCTAGGGCTAGAGAAATAAATGAATTATTTTTCTTTATCATATTTTGTAGCTGGCAGAAGTAAAATATTGTATGAAAAAAAATCTATTTTCATAATCACTGTGTATAAAATATATTTGAACTTTCACTGAAGCACTATGTTTTGAATAATCACAGCATGTGGCATCATTCGTTCACAGATGAATTTAAGGTACCTCTTTTGCTATGACAAAGCTGTCTGAATAGCCCAAAGTGGCCTATTCAGAAATTGCAGGTTCCAGCCTAATTTACATTGCATTAATAAAAACGTGAAATATAAAAGTGCCTTGGTTGTCTTAATTTAAAAAAAACAATCTTATCTGACTTATATGGGAAGGACAGCAACTTAGAAGAGAACGCAACTTTTAACTTCGATAGGTCCTTGTATACAAACTCAAAAATACTATAGCTAAAGTTGGTTTTGCCTTTCGTGTGACCTTGACTGTCACCTTAGCCTGAACTTGTATGTAACCAGTGGTTTCTCAAATGGACTACTTGTTGTAAAATAGGAGTTACCCATGCTTGAGTACTTTATGAGAAGACTGAGTTTTAGATGTCTTGCCTTCTGCACAGGCAATTTGCACTATGGCAGAAAGCAAAAAAATTTTTGCTTTCAAGCATAAAGCTTACCTGCTAGAAAAACAAGCAAGTGTACCTTGTGTTGTGGGCATTGCTGCAATGTTTCCAATACATTCAGTTTGAGAACTTTCATGGGGGTTTTTTGACTTGTCATTCATCTGCAACACTTTTCAGCTTTTCTTTGTCCCCAGCCTTCATATTTGCTTAATAAAGTATTTGGAGTCAGAAGTCATTAACCACAATTTACGTAGGTATGTGCACTATTTAAAACAGTCCTTCCACATTAGAGGTTATCATCACACAGCACAAGCAGCTAAACTATGTCTTAATAAGGAAGTGCTAAAGCACTTCGGGAAGAAAAAAACCTGTCCTTGACACTCGTCTATAAAGTGCTCACGATTTCAGTCTAAAACTCTGTGGCACAAGTGTGATAATACAAATACAGCACATCTCCATAAGTGCTGTAGAGCACCCTGAGAACAAAATTGGAAAAAATGTAGTTCCTTCTTCAGTGTCTCACCTCCAGTACACTTCTTCGGGCTAGGAATGCTGTCTAAAAAGCCTAAGAGACTCAATAGGTTAGGATATCCCTTTCCGACACTTCTGATAAAAGAGAAGTCTTGATTCTTGGAACGGGAATCCACAAACCCAGCTTTTCCTGAGAAGTCCTTGACTTCCAGGTAGGTACTTAACAGCATCGGCAGGCATTAAGATATCTGTCTCCAAAACAGAAAAACTAGCACACTTGAAGGTCTGGGAGCTCTTTTGAAAAGTCTACATCAGCCATATGCCAGTGTCGGAAAACTAAAAAGAGGTCACATGATTAAAAACTCAGCTTCACGCTGTGATTTTTTTGAGAGCACAAAGCTGGCACCTGCCTGACAAGCCCAGACTGAAGCACTCCCAGACCTTGGATCAGACTTCCATTCAGACTCTGCCTCTGCCAAAATCAGAGTAGTTTGTTGGTTTCTGTTACACAGGCCTGTAAAAATATGTGTGGGCAAACAAAACCAGCTGTCATCTTTTTTTTAACCTTCCAACTCCTTTATGTAACTTAGGACTGTGGCCTAGAGTTTAAGAGAAGACAAGGCCCAGCTCACTAGCCAGTGCAGTTATGTGCCCTTTCTGACGTGCTTTGGTAGGTCAGCTTTGTAAGCTGTAACAGAAACCTGTGGAGAAACAGAGTTGTCGAACAATGTTAAGGGTAGGCTGTCATTAGACCTAGCTTAAAATGGTGGGTTAGTAAGAGGTGCAATTACTGGGCTAATTGCAGGCCCCCTTCTCTCTTTAAATGTCATCCCTCAGGATGAACAAAATCTTCTGTTTACCTTTAAGTAACCTTAATTTTTGCTAGGCTCATCAGGGAAGAAAGGAGTCTTAAAACACTGTTACAGGAAAATCTTCCTTCTGAAGTGATGTGCCTACGCCAAGGTAATATTCCTCCCACCGAAACAAACTATTTTCACAGCTTGATCAGTTTATCAGCTGAAGTTAAATGTTGGCTACTCTTGCCATGAGTAGGAGGAGCATTAGAGCAGGAAGAATTACTTTTTCCTAGAGTCGCTAAATCCTCCTTATTTACTTATTAAATTACTTTTAAGCCATTAATCTCAAAGAGGTCATGGGAGCAGGAAGAGAGGATGTTTGAAGAACACTAAACATGATACATTCAACTGCACATAAAACAGTGCACAGCAAGTCACAATAGCTGCCAGGGAGATAAAAAAAAAATTAGATTTCTGTAGTCAAAATTACTGAATGTAACTCCTGCATGCAAATAGCTATCCACTCCTTTATAAAACTGCAGTGCATAAACTCTCAAGAATGAAGAACGTGCACACACACATATATACATAAATCCAAAAAACCAGCAGTGTCTAGGAGTCCTATTAATGAAAGAGACTCCATTATGACAACAAAGCATGTTTACAATCTAATATACTTGTCCATTTGATCAGTTTAATACTACTTTGCATTTTATAGAGCAAAGAATATCAAGGCACTTTAAATTAAACAGTAAGGAGGAGGACTTTGAAAGGAGCATGCAAAATGCTCTGTGCACTTGTGCAATCATAGGCTCTTGTTTATGCCCCGAAGGACTGTTTCCTTCATGCCCGAGACAAAGCTGAATTCCTCATCCATTTCAACTCCTGTAAGCCCCTCTGAACAAATTGAAACTCACCCAAGAACTTTTACTTAAAAATTAGAAGTCACTGAAAGAAAAGATCGTGTGTTTTCCACAGGGCAACAGCAGTCAGCTAGGTTTGAATGTCAGATTTATAGCCTCTTAAAAGAAAGGCTGTTACTTTTCTGGCTCTTGGAGAAAACAGCTGAATTTAATAGCTACAGCAGGGGTGTTCCAATTATGTGCTTTACTTGTGCTGCATTACAGCAATTTTAAGAACAAAATTGCAGCCTGTGAGGTAGAATTAGATAAAGTTACCTGCTGGGAAAGGTTTGGTGGTGGGGTGGTTGCATATAAAAAGTGAGATGACAAGCATACTTGCAGGACATTTTCAAGCAGAGAAGAGTTGGAGTTATTCTGCAACCTCTCTCAGCAAGCAAGTAATGTGCTTGAACAACATACCATATTCCCTTTTTACTTATTCAGTGCTTACAGATGCGTGTATTAGAAGAAACTTGCATTAGAAGAGACTGCAAAGAGCACTTTTTAAGGACCAGGGACATTAGAACAGAAACCGGCTAAACTGAACGCATCTGTCAAGTATCAACAGGGACTTTCATGGAACCTTTGAGGTCTAGATATTCCTAAAACTCTGAAAGGGTGTTCAAAAATCCTAATTTAGACCTTAATCCAAATCTTTCAGATGTTAAATCTCTTTATAATAAGCTAATCCACACTTTGAGAGGCTCAAAATCCAGCTGTGGCTCACACATAGGCACAATGCCACTGGGGTGCAGAAGATCAGAACTGGAGATCCAGAAGTGTAACATTTTCATAATTCTAGAAGATAAAAATGGAGCTGTAACGCCATTATGATCAGAAAGATGTTTTGTTCTCTCACAGGATGAAGAAGTCCAGGAAGATCTTTGTCAGTGTCCTCCTGTTTGTCATGTCTGTGGAAATCTGCCTGGCTCAACACTGGTCTTATGGCCTGCAACCAGGAGGAAAAAGGAACGCCGAAAACCTGGTAGAATCGTTTCAAGAGGTAGGTGCTAGACTGTACAACCACCCTGTTGTTTTAGCTAGGATTCCTCATCTGTAAAAGATGCAAGCAAAAAAGAGGCGACATAGGCTTTACTGCATATGTGTGTCTCTCTCTCTTTCCCCCCAAACATACATACATATGTATATATACACACACATTTTTTTAAAGTAGTAATTGGAAAGTAATTAGCATTAGGGTAAGATGACATTTGACAGCCTTGCATAAAGAACAGTGTTGTCTATTGCAGACAGAAGAGCTTGGGCAGCTTGCTCTCAAGGAGAGACGGAAGTTTGAGTTCCAGCTTAAACCCGATTTCCTCCTCTCCCTAAATTTCAGCCAATACTCTGATGGGCTGTTTTATCACAACATTCATCCACTTCACCGAGAATGTGGCAATGGGCAGCTGTCATGCGGTAACCAATTAGATAGTAAGCAATTAAATGACAAAGCAGATGTGGAAGGTTCTGTCCACCAGTGGTTTTCCCATCCCTTCTAATACTTCATGTGCAGTCCCTCAGAACAGCAGTTCTAGCATCCTGATTTTAAGTTTGCTGTAGCACAAGCATAGCACCTGGGAAAGAGGTGAATTTAAGTTGTGCAGTGGAACAGTTTCATCTTCATATGTAACTAGGGTAGAGTTGCTTTAGCAGAAAAATCTCCTTTCATGAAGGCTCTATCACTCCCCAATTCAGATTGCAAATGAAATGGAAAAATTAGGGGAAGCGCAGAAGACTGAATGCCCAGGCTCGTATCAGCGTTCCAGGTTCAGTGATCTGAAGGAAGCCATGGTAAGTAACATGTTTTTTCTTTTATCGCTATGGGAAAACTAGAGAACTGGTCCAGGCTGAGAAAATACATGGAGGGAAGAGAAAAAAGGTGGTGGAGGGTGAGGAAGAGGCATGTAAGTTTAGTTCACATGTCGCAATACTGTCTCTGCCCTTATTATTTGCATCATTCTCAAGTACCTCAGAGTTACAGTCCTAGGACAGGACTACATTATTTTTATGCTCCCATCAGCAATGTCATTACTCACTAAATTAAAAACAAAAAGTCAAACACATTCTACCTTAATACAAATCTATGCAGCTTTCACAGATGCTTAACTTCAAAGGCACACTTTGCCAGCTGAAGGATCAAGCCATATGGAAGCTGCTGCTCCCAAGGTCCCTAGACTGGGAAATGTATTTTCCATTAGATGCTCTAATGCAATGACAGCAGAGACTTCACATACAAACTAACTGCCATAGAAAGAATACTCTCAAGCAAAAATGTGCTCTTTAATTAATATAGCAACACCTTGATCAGGCCAGATGGTCACCACTTTCTGGGAAGTGTCTCTGAGCTGTCCTAAAAGTTGAAATACTCAATCCGTACTTCATTTTTGAAGCCAAGACCAAAAGTTTCAAGTACGCACTCTAGCCTTTCACTGAGGAACCTGGCCTGAATAAAGGCTCATGAACTCAGTAACAGTAATGCAGACAGGTCAGAGTCTGACTTCCATTAGATTTTCATGCAGAAACTACCTAAAAAATATTTTTTTTTACATCATCTTTAATCCTATTTTTACTGAACATAAAATGGAATCTTTGTCCATGACTCTGGCTTCCAATAGCACTACTTGCAGAATGAAGAGCCAGCAACAGCAACTTAGTATGTTTAGACTTTTTTTTTTTTTTAAACTGCAGGAAACTATGTTAGGCAGGACAAGATACCAGAATAATTATCAGAATATTTGAAATGAGTCCTTGATGCTTCTTGCTCACTGAAGGAAACTTGGCCTTTCTTTGCAGAGCTGAATGCACCACCCCCCCAGTCAGATTCTTAGGTTTGCTCAGAAACTGCTGGTAATCTTGCACAGAAGTGTAAAAACTTCCAAGCCTCTGCATCAAACACTTAGTTTGCATGTCTTATTCCTGTAGCATAGTCTGAACTCTGTGGCCTTCTTATTTCTAGCTGCTTCATGACATTGAAAACAAATGAAACTTTTTCCAGATGCAGCTTTTCCAATGTAACACATTCCTGGAGTCGCTACAGGAATATTATGCAATGAAAGGGGAGGTGTCTGGAAATGGTCCACCCCATGGAAAAACTTTTCAAATTATCTTCATCATTTCCTGGAGAAGCTGGTAGTGAGCACAAACAAAAATACACCTAGCTAAGACACATAAGGGGAAAAAAATAACATATTCAGATAGCGCATCTATCCAAAACACCTCAGGCTTTCAACTCTTACATACATAAATATTCAAGTAGGAGACCAGATCCAGCAGGATGTGACACAGGAACATGGTTTCCATCCGAACAGTACTAAGGTACACAGAGAATGGTAACGGGGCAACTGTGCCACTCTAACGACCTTGTAATACTTTTGCAAGCACAGCTTTCTTGTCTCTGGTCTCTTGGCCAACTGCTTAAGCTCAGAGACACATTCTACATACTGATGCTTTGTGCAAGTTCATGCTTCTTGTCCTAAACTGCTGTCAAAGCGTAGCGTTCAACAGCTGCTGGGTTGCACTCCAAGAACTGCTGCAGTGGTGGACCCATTAACAGATGTAAAGTTGGTCATGCACTTTGGGATGAAAAGGGCCATTATAAGTGTCAGTTACATTACCCTGTATGATCAGATCCATGGGCAGGTGGCAGAGAGATCATGTCGGGTCAGATTTATGTCATTCTAATCCTCCTTCCAATGGAGACCACAATATGAATCTTTTAGCATCTGACCAGGCTTTAAAATTCCATCATCAAAGCTATTTCTTCTCTTTAAAAAAAGTATGTGTGTGTTTACAGGAAAGTCTGATCGAAGGAGAACCTAGACGAAAGAAGATTTAAACCCACAAAGCCAAACGGAACAATGGACCCAGAATAAAATTTCAACGCTATGTTAAAATCAATTCCTCTTCAAATGGCCTTTGCTTAGATTGCATTATGTGAATAAATACTCTGAAGCTGCATTTAAATAGTAGAAGATAACTGTTGTGTAGATTACTAGCTTATATGTAAAAGAGAACACATTCCAGTCCGGTGGCGGGGACTCAGCAGCGTAGGGTCTGCTTTGTGTCCTGCAATGAAAACTTGGACGTGACAGCTTTTGTTTCACGTGTACAGACAATGCCTGGACAAAGGCACTGTCTGATCGCATTAGTCTCTGGATAAAACAGTAATATAACTTTGTTAAAAAAAAATCAAGAATAAACTTACTGTTGGAGTATAATTCCACTCGCACTTCAGTAGTCCATGTACGAAAGACTTTTACATGCTCTTTTTTTACTGGGTCACTCATAAAAACTACATTTATTTTAAAAAGGTATTTACAAACTTTACAACAGTTAATACATTTTAAAAAACATGAAAATTTATACACCTTGCTTTACAGACTTAGTGAATCATATGTCATTTACCCAGAGAGATGCAGACTCCCTTTCCAAAGCTTAGCTCCTACTCTTTCTTCAGAGCCAGTTTAAAAGCTGTGGTTTTTTGCTGATTCAATTGCAGAGGACTAAAAGAAAGACACAAAAAAAAAAAAAGAGGAGGTATTTGCAGTCTGCAGAGGTGGGTTCTATAACTAAACCATCACATCCAGGATCTCAAAACACTCACAAAAACATGTTACACAACATCCATATTCTCCTGAACTCAAGACAAACATGTCCCAAGGTTTATCATGTCATTAAACCTTTATAATACCAACAATGAAAAACTACATCAGTTAATACCATGCATATTGGGGCTGAATTTCAGAGCTGCTGAGGACTTACACCTCTGTTTAAAAAATACAAAAACTGCAGACCATGCATGTGAAAAACAGGTTCAAAGTACGCAGTCATGCATGTCCAGGGATTTCAATGACAGCCTTAAATCAGAACAGTCGAGACCAATACAGCATAAACAGAAGCTTTTCACCTTTTGTTAAGCTCCTCTATACTCCTTTGTGTACCCTCTATAGTGCCCACGCATACTGTCCTAAAGGTGCTTTAATGTTAATAAGAGTAGAATTAGGTGAACCTCATGTGCTTTTTGAAAAGCCCCTCTCCTGCCATGCAATCAGTGAAATCACATTATTTGTTTACTTTTTCTTTGTGATGTAGTCCTAGGAAAAGCTCACCCTGGTCCACCAGATAATTTGGTCTACAACAGTAAATACAAGATAGAGAAGTTTTTAATTAAAAGAAAAAATTGAAAGAAGGTAGAAGTAATGGGTCAGGAATGTTTTCACTAGGAAAAAAGATTACAGTTAAATTACAGACATCTTAAACTTATTATTTCCATTTACAATTATAAAAATAAATAAGGAGAGAAAATCTGAGCCATTATCACTACAAGTCTAACTCACTGTTAATCTGTGGAACATAGACTGGGCTGCATAGTGTGAAGGTTAGTAGATGCAGGTTCTTAAAAACCACTGCATATACATTACGGTATTTTCTGCCACTGCAGATCACAGAGCTGTTCTCCCTGGAATCAGTGTCCTTTCCTAATCCGATAATCCACTGAAATGGAAAGCTGTCTGTTTCTCTCTTCCCCTGACGTGGATTAGAGCCTGTAACATTTTTAAAGGAATTTATCACAGCATGACAAATTTTAATTAAAAGCTCCAGAAAACAAGTGTTGAGCATATTTCTCCAAAGAAAAAAAAAATCCTCTAAGACCTGAAATTTAACACTAGCTTTGAACAGCATGGCTATGAAATGGGATTAGATTTTGTCTTCTCTGCAGACTGGATATTTAACTTTGAGATTTGTTTTATTCAAAACTATGAATTGGGTAGAAATGCTGTTTGCTTTCATTTCTGGTATGCAGAGATGACATCGTTATGGACTGTTCTCCTACTCCCATTTTTAACCCTTCAATTTAAAAGACATTAGATGACACTTCCAAAAGCATCTAATTAACATGGAAAGATGATTCTCGTTTTGAAAACTAAGTAGTGAGACCTTAAATTGTCTCTGAAAATTAAATCTCAGAAATTAAATCAGGTAGGTACCATAGCAAAGAGCAGAACACTTAAAAAAATCAGGGGTCTGGTGGGATTTCTCGTGTGTGGGCACTTAATTCCACTTAATTAAAATCAGTCAGGCCCCATGCTTATTCACACACTTAAATGCCCAACTGCCTTTAAAAATCTGACACTTAGAAGACAATGCTTTTTTCTAAAACTGGCACGAAGCCCTAAATCATTTAGGCACGGTACAGAAATTCCATCTAGTACCTCTAAGCAAACTATGCTGACTTATATCAGCTAAGAACTAACTCTTCACATACCACAGTCAGTAATACATTTAAGAAAACTGAACACCTATTTGTGAGTTAGTTTGCCAAAAGGCAAGGAGAAGCGGGAAGCGTTTACAGCACTTCAGACTCTAGAACAAAAATAACGCTAAGAAAGAAAAAATCCCCCAACCTTAAACCCCTTTCTGGCATAGCAAATTTGCCAATGAAAATGCCCAAAATATCTCGGGAAGGGAAATCTCCTCGCTCTGTGCTCTTTAGGCATCAGCTGTTCCTTTCCTTCCAGTGAGGGTGATGCCTCAGCTACAACAGTCTCCAACTGGCCAGACAACAAAGGCAGCAAGAAGAAAAGCCTGAACTGTGTGGACAGCACACCAAGAGAAACTTTAAGGAACATGCCAGGTGAGACAGTGCAATTGCAAGGCAGAGCATACAGGAAGATATCATCTTCACTGCTTTTTAAGGAGATGGCTCTATAGTGAAAGCCAAAGATCAAAATAGAAATGAAAGGCCTGTTTCAGCCACTGCTCAAATTACACAAAGCACTGAAGCTTCCTAGATTTCTGCCAGCGCTGGGATGGGTTACAGCCACCACCCTGCTTGCTCTCCTGACTCTCTAGGTGACTTGGGCACCTTGTTAGCTCAGGTATTAGCACCTAGGATCAGCACACAGGAGAGACAGCAACTGTTCTTATTCCTAATGGCTGGCAGCTGCAGGATCCAAGGAAGGAAAGGAGGGGAGAGGATAATTAACCACTTACATGCTAAGTACTCTGTTCATAAACCTAGTCAATAAAACTGCAAAAAAAGCAGTCAGAACCAAATCTCCTCAAGTTAGAGAGCATTATGTAAAGGGTCGTTAAAGATCAGCTGAAAAATTCTTCCCAAGGTCAGACTTCCTCCCGTGAGGTTTTTTTGCATGGACTAGTTCCCTCCTCCAGGAGAAAAAACCCTGCTGAATGTACAAGGTACATCTACGAGTTAAAGTTATTAAAGCAGATCGAACAGGTAGGAAAATAAGACTCAAAAAAGTCACTTGGAACCAAAATACCCAAACCTGATAGCTAGTTTGTTTAGCCACGACAGACAAACCATTAGCTGGGATTCAAGCAACCTCTCCTTTGTTTCTGCTTACGAAACAAGTTAAAAGCAAACCTGCTCTGAAAAGGAAATGCACCTAAGAATAAGGTAACAGGCAGATGCAGAATGGGGAAAGGCACTGAATTAACAATAGGTGGTGTTAATATGCACTTTTCTACAATTCAGACCACATCCTGCCGATCTGCCTAAAGCAAAATTCTCACCGAAGACAAAAAGTTCTTGTTCAAATGAAGAGTTTCAGAGGGTCCTTTAGTTCATGTGTGCAGCAGAAGGAAGACAGTGGTTACAACAAGAGGAAGAAGTGGACAAAAAATGAAAGACAAGAAAACCCTGTGGTTTTCAAGTCAAGCAGCATCTATGTCCAAGAACACAACGTGGAGCTGACAAGTCCTACAATGCACCAGAGAGAGGGGGTGAACCATGGTCATGTTGTCCAGAAAGGTTTCAAAGATTTCCCCTGAGAAGGCAAAAGCCCAGAAGACAGTTGTGTATGTGCTATAGCAATGACTGTGGATGTATGTGATGTGACTGCAGTGTAACTTCCAAAATGTCTCCAACCTGTTTTGTGATGTGAATCCAATATGACCCTTTGATGAAAGCATTCTGGTTTACAGAGCCATGCAGACAGCAAGGCAAATGCAGCTTCTGCAGGTTTCTTTAACTGCAGTCACACCAAAGCCAAGGGAATGTATAAGACCAAAAAGAAAGGACTACTTCAGTCTGAACAAAAAAACCCTAGGGTTTCATTGGTTTTGTTTTTCCTTGAAAAAGACTTTGCTGAGAAAAGCTTTCACTAGGTTTAAAGAACTTCAATTTTTCAGTAAGGTAATGAAACCCATTTAAGTCATATGAGCAGAATAATGGTGCAGTGGCCTACAAAAAACCCCAACCCAACAGTATTTGTATTTACTACTGTGAGCAACATCCTCAGCAGGGTTTTTAGTGGGTCTCCCCAACTTCTACCAGATAATCAGAAGCTAAATGACAGTTACAGTTAACAAGCAAAATTATTTCCTGGAAGACAGAGCCCATGACAGAATCTTCATCAATACCGATGATAAATAAACAGGCCACAAGCTGTAAGCAAACAGCCAAAGTTTTGTATAGGTTCAGAAATAAACTTGGATCCAAATTCCTCAGCTTGTCCCTCTTTATGATGAGTTTTAAGAAACTCCGAACTTTCCAAAAAGTTTGAATCTAAACTTGCAGGCAAACTCCCATGTTTCCTGAATTCCATAGTGAAAGGGAACAATGACAAGTGATTTTTTTCCCTTCCCTGGAAAACATCAGTGAAAAATAACAGCCACGACAAAAGCTATGTTTATAAATAGGCCAGTCACACAGGCAGAATAGCATGGCAAAATATTCTGCCTGAATGCGACAAGAGATTAATTCTTACAAATCCAGAAAACCCCAAACTTCACCGGCTTTGCTGCTGCTGGGAAATGTGGCACCAACAGGCAGCTGCAACTTTAGGGGGGGATATATAAAGAAAGTTTCAATTATGTAGCTTGACAAAAAACCCAGTGAAGTTCTTCACAATGCATTAGTTCTTTCCTAAGTGCCTGAAACAGGCAGTTTAGGAAAGTCCTGCTCCACACAGCAAAAATAGAGCTGCTGTAACTATCTTTGGAGTCATCTAGATCTTCTAAGAGTAGAACAGAGTAGAAATACACTGCAAGAGAATTTTAAACTGAACTGTCTTCTGGCTTAAGTGCTGCACAAACTCCCCGTAAGCCTGCTGCAGAAGAGCAAATCCCCACCCCAGGGTTGCAGCCCTTCTAACAGAGCTCAGAGACAAGCAGCCCGGAAAGGGGCAAAACGGGTCTGCCAACATTAGCAGTATTAATCACAAATGGTGATGTCCTGGTTTTTACCAGCAAGATTTCAGTGGCAGCTCAGGCACAGAGGAATGCTGTGTCTAAGGCCCATCTGGTCCATAAATAACAACGACATTTGTGTTTAATTTTTGGTCACTATGCAACTGTGAGGACGGGCTATTCTAACAGTGTGCAACAGCCTTTTTCTGCATGGATCACGTGACTTTAAAAACATCAAAACCTAAGATCATGTAATTTTTTCTCTATACAAAGACTCGTGCTGACATCCAGACAGAGCAGGGAATAAATAACTAAAAGAAAAATTAAATAGATTATCCCATCCTCCAAGAAAAGCTGCAGAGAGCTGGAGTAATCCAAGCAACAGGAAACTAGGTGGTTAATTGTCAAGTCTTTCACATGCATCCCAAGATCTAAATGGCTCCTTGAAGTCTAGTGGCTGTTGAAAACCTAGATCAAGGGAGGCTATAAAACAAAGTGCACGTACAGCCACAAATGGGTGCAGGAAAAAAAAAAGAGGATGAGAATTATTTATATTTGTGTGAATTTGCACAGCCAAAGTAAAGGTTACAGTAACTATCAGACTTTGTTTCTGAGGTCAGGATGTGTAACTAGTTTTACACACTCCATCCTCTCAAAGTTGCTGGTACCAGTACAGTGCTGGTACCAATGCAGCTTCTATTCTTCTCACATATTCACAGAAGAGAAGCAACTTTTTACACCCTATTAAAAAGCACAAAGATGAAATATAGTACCAAGTCCCAGATGCAAGCACAAACCAAGTAGGTAACATAACTCAGGGAGGAATATCAACTGCTCTGTAGTGTTAAAACCAGAACCAACAGTGAAATTATGACAAGGTACTGGTGAACCTAAACTCTCCATTGGGAGTGAGCAACTGCCACTACTCGAGCAGAGATGGTGTAAGGCAGAACGTCTGCACTTCATCTTAAATACATATGATGACTAGCAGAAAAAAAAGACTTCTTATTCTGCTAACAATGCTCAGGTCTCTGCCTGCAATCAAGAATCTTAGGAGACTGCACATCATACACCGGCACCTGACATCTCAGGAGCCGACATTTCACAACTTCGGAATGGCTGCGATCTGTTTCACTTCAGGCAAATCAGGGCTTGGCTATGCTACAGGGGCAGAAGGAGGGATCGGTGCCTAAGTACGGCTGTAATGAACTTATGTGAAAATACTGCAGGACATCTCATACTGCTGTGGCTTACCTTGTTTCAAACACTGGTACAAATCACTACTGTGACAGATTTACACCAGGAATGAGCTGCTGAAATTGCATCACTGAAAAAACTTGGGACAGATAAGACTACGACAAGAATTCCAATAGGGCGACCTCTCCTGCTATGTGATTAGTGTCTCAGTACTGGAAAGGTAAACCAGAGGTTAGGGAATACAGTCGCAATAACAGTTCCTTTTGGTATTTCCCAAAGAAAACTCCAAGGGGAGTGAATGGAACGGCAGGCGAGATCTCTAGTCTTTAGGGTCAGAGAGCCCCAGCACGTCAGTAAAAAGAAAGCAGCTATTTCACTCTAGGCGCTTGCTGTTACACCAGCAAGCGATGATCCTCACTGCAATCCTTGCTCTGAAGAGACAACGCTGGATTTTCTGGTTTTTGGGGGTGGGGGGGGAGGTTTGGCTTCACGTCTGCTGGGTAGAGGTGGAGCAACCTGAGAAGATAAAACAAGAACACATAGAAAAATAAACCATTACCAGGAAGTTAAGACATTTTGCTTTACCAAACAAGAAATCCAAAAGGTCCTGTAGTACTTGATATTTCTTTCAGGACCAAATCTTTGAATTCAGCCTCTCAGTGCCACATGCAAACCGATGAGAGGGGCAAACAAGGACAGATCGCCAGGAGTTAACAGAAGGAGAAAGGTTTAGTTGCTAGAATACACTTTAGCTGCAGATACACTTTAGTTGCTTCTGACCTGCAGTCTGACTTTGAGTCAGAGCATTTGGCCCTCTGTCCCACCTTTTATCAGTAGCATGGCAATAAACTCATTTCCCTCGGGGTTTCAAAATTCAACTGTTTTTATCTTGCTGGCTTGGCGAGTTGCACCAAGTAGGGGCCAAAAGGATGTAAATCCTTCCAAATCAGAATTGTGAAATTAACTCCATAAAATGGCAGCAAGCAAAGAGTGCTAACTAAAGCAAGCCACAGCCTTGCCGTCCAGCACAGAGGCTTGCAGGTGTTCCTTGTTCTTGCAGGAAACTGTACTAGTGGGTTCTTTCAAGTTGGCTCTTTGCTTGCTTTAAGGGGCATCCTGTAAACAAATAAGATGTGAAAGGCCAGGTGAACAAGAAGCTTGTGTGGCTCACCTCTTGCTTAGCCGAAACTGCCAAGATTTCAGGACTATTTTAACTGAAGGAGGACAGAGTCAACTTTACAACAACAACAACAACAAAGTAACAAAACCCTTCAGAAAATACTTTTACAATCTCTCTTTACAGACTTTCAAATCCTTTCCATTTGGCTGCAAGCCAAGGTCAACGTTGCAAGCCAGAACATGTTAGTAATTAGTTTTCTTACAAGACTCAAGGGAAGGAGGCTCTTTTATTAATCCTCTTCAACCAGTGACTCCCACAGCATCCCTAGAGCTGGCATATTTCCGCCATTCATGCCACCTACAGCAGCTATACTGCCCCTTTTCAGAAGCACAGTCAATTCTGACCAAGTGAAGGGCAAAGTAGAAAACCTCCTATTTATCCCATGCTTCAAGGCTTTATACCAGTGTCATCTCTCTCTCTCTCTAACAGAACGAAGTGATCAGCTGTTTTGTTGTCTTCCTGTGCTGTCACGGGTAACAGATTTTGTTAAGTGTGATCATTCTTCAAATTCTTTTTGGTCAAATTCCAGTTCATCTCACTAAGGTACTCCGTAAATCCTCTTTGCAAATTGGACTGGGGAAGACATCCATCCCTTTCACAGTTACAAAAGGATGCTTTCTGTTGCTATGCATTGGTAAGCAATTACAGTCTCATATCAGAAGCACCTACATTTCAGGGGCAGATGAAATGATTCTGACACAATGACCAGAGTATTGGCATATTAATATCTGCAGGCCGTTTGGAATCCCATAGTATAAGAGAAACATTAGTGATACAGCATAAAAAAGAGTGGTAATTTGATGCTCCTAGAAGGAAACCAACCTCATGAAATTGAGAAAAAGGCTGTGGCTAGGGTGGCGATATAATACAGGCTGTTTTGAGTGACTAACGACGCATACCTTGAAAAATTAGATTCTTCTGAGCTGAGGACTCAAAAGGAGACATTTACCATTTCTGAAAATGTGTGAGTTTTTCCCCTTCTTTTTCAGGACCAGATTACTGCGCTATTTTATGTTGATCATGTTTTTGAAACTTTTCAATCATTGTGCTTGTTTGTTTTCAATATATCTTCCCACCCCCACAGACAGTTTGCCTAACAAAGGACAACACAACTCCCACTTGAAAAAAAAGGGACTGCACTTGATAGCCTTCTCCTGAAGCAAAAAACTTTTTATTCTTTTGTGGTTTCAGGGAGTGAACCAGTAAAATGATTAGACAAGTTTCAAGTAGCACCACCCTAGAAGCAGCCTGGAAAATTCCACTGTTGTCTCTTTCTCAAAAGCTGTTTTCCAAAAAAATGTCAGCTCTCATTTCCTTACCTCCACAGAATTCCTCGGGTTGCTGTTCTCATAGGGTTTGCTTTTGGGCGGAGGTGGGGGTGGGGTGCTCTGTAAGCTAGCAGTTGCCAATCCATCAGCTTGCAATGAGGGAAAACCTAGAAGCAACAACAATAATACGAAAAGACATTAAAGCAGGCAGAAAAGGAACAGGAAATGGGATTGACCATGTAGAATTTTAAGGGAGATTCATTTAATATCTTGTGCTTTCAATCTGCTAACAGTTCTCTGCTTTAGCAGCTAAACCTGAATCAATATGTCAAAGTACAGTCACAGTTGTATCTCCCTTAAGTTCAAAATGCCCAGAAGAGTTCTATCTTCATCAAATGAATCTAAGCTTATGTGAAAAATGCATGCCTAAGAGAACAGAAAATTGAATCCATTATCACATCTGCAATGTTCAGTGGGGTTTCCTTTCAGCCTGGGCCTCAACCTGAGAATTCACTTTGATTTTAACTCCAGTTGATGGAGTAGATAAGTACCCAAACTTCAGAAGAATTCCTCAGAAGCTGTCCTGCTACTAATGGCAATTAAAACTGCTTGCTAAGTAGAAGAGTGAGGTTTCACATTCCTTTCACAGATCCTTCTTCATACGGTATTCCTGCATTTGTTTGTGTTTCTGGTTGTCTCCCCACCCTGTCCCCCACCCTGATATGTATTTTTCGGTTTTAATCCTCTCACAACAGTTTTATGCTAGTTTACTTCATTATCTACACTGGATTCTGAATTTATATCCACATAAGAGGACGGACAGTCAGGTCCTACATATGACCTTCTGTTCCTTTAAAAGAAGAGCAGCAGAGTGAGAAATGCAACAGCAAGCAAGGAAGCTGTCAGTGGTCATACTACAGTTGTATTTTTACCTTAGCCATATTTATGTGTTGCTTCAGAATTAACTACAGAGCTTACTAGATATGCAAGGAAGGTAACTGAGCAAGTTATTCATTTTGCTAATTCTTCAAGATAAATGTTACACCTGAAAGAGACGGAATTTATTAGCTGAATTTCCAAGCTGCAGAGCAACTTCTCCTAAAACTTTTTGCCATGTGATGGGAGTTATTGTTCATTAATTAACAAAGCCTTCAGGGCTTGCCCAGAAAGTTTAGCCATAGAGCTCATGAGAAATACCATGCTGGATTGATGCAGTTCCATCCAGTGAATTCACAGGAGATATTCCTCTAGTATGTGCTGTAACCACCTGACTTGATGCATTTACAAGCATCTACATTGATGACATGTGATGTTCACCCTGAGGTTTAATATACCTTCCCACAAGTCAATACAGGAGGAAACAAGAAATTGAAAAAGATAAAAATTGTTCTCTGGAATTCATCTGATATACTAATTTTAACAAGCGATATGTAAGTCACAAGTACGATCGTGGTGCCTTTGATAACACTGCCAAATTCTGTTATCCGACAAAAACGTCTACAAACATTAACAGCCCAGAGCCACTTTCTGTGAACTACTTCAGAGCAGTTCCTCCCTCCCTCTTTCCCTCCCCGGTGAGGTTACCTCAGCAAATATATAGTAATTCCTACTACTGCAGGTACTGCCCTGAAGGATGTGGCAATTGCTCTATAATAGAACTTACTTTGGGTTCTTGGGGTTTTGGGAGTGATCGGTGGCGGGCTGCGAGGCGTTGATTGCTGGAGTGAAGAACCCTGAAGCAAAGTCAGTCTGTTGTCTCCTAATTGAAGACTCTTTGGCCTTTGTGCTTTTCCTGACATGCCCTGGTTGAAACAAAGAGTACACAAAACCTTTAGAAGTCAGCAAAGTTGCTGCACACGTATCAGATAATCAGACCTGTCACAAAGGCATCAACATGCTCCAGAAAAGCCGTGCGTAAGAGAGAAAGGTGCATTCAGGTGAAACATAAGAGTGAAACCACTCCACTGGCTAAGCCATGTCAAAAGGCATACACTGTGCTCCTATGACACATCCAGTTTTCTGTGGGACCTTACTAACTGGATAGTAATAGTAAATTGTTTTTAATGACCTTAGTGTATTAACTAAGAAGGGAAGATGTCAGGCTGAAAAATGGCTGCATTTGACTAGCAGTTCTGTGAACAGATTTGGGGGGAACAAAAAAAAAAAGTCTTTCCAAGAAGAAAAAAAGACAAAATTCTGGGTGCGAGTCAGGACTGCTAGTATCATCCAGCTCCTTAGGGCTGTGAAACAAGTCTATTTCAGGCTTTACAGAGCAAATCCCTTGCACCTGGGACTCTGGAGATGTTGTTCCAGTTCCTTCCAGCATCACACGTGTCCTCTGTGCTCCTCACTCAAATCATGAGGCCATCTGAATATGGTCCCAAGAGTCCAGTGCATGAATATTATGGTCCTTTTAAATATTAGCTTACTGCTTTACAGAGAAGGCTGTCGCTTACACATGTAATTAAACTCAGTGGGCTCTTTTAGAGATGCATTCTCCATCATTGAGCAGTTCAGTATTTCTCACTGCACAGAAGGGACCACACATTGCTGTACAGTGAATATAAAAACTTATAAAGACCAAAGCTGCTGGACATACAGCAAGCCTTTGGTTCCCTCTGGCTTTCTAGCTCCCAAGCAGCTTAGTCAAGAGCTGCATAAAATCAGTCTGTCCAATTCTTGTGCTGTACTATGCAGCTATGGAACAGACTAGCTATAAAAAACAGCTTTCTCTGTACTTTGCAATGTTCTTAAGCATGAATATAACCCTTGACTGCTCATTCGCTTCAGTAAGCTGATCACACATGTAATTTGCCCTCAGAGATATGGGGGGAGAAGGGAGGGTGGGTGTTCTGGTTTGCATCTCTCAGCTCTCTGCAATGCAAAGTCTTAGACAGACATTCCTTACTGTCCTAGCAAACTGGTGGATACAAATGGGCTTTCTCCCAGATCTTTTCTCTCTAGTTTTACTTAATAAAGTGATCAGCAGCTGACATCACAGTTTGTGGGTTAAACCCATTTAATTCAACGGCAGCTCTTCCAGAGGCAGAGGGCCAGACCTCCTGAACCACTAATATTTACAACCCCAGATTTCCCTCTTGAGTGGAAAGCCTGTCAATACCAAACGACAGGATTCTAGAACCACGGTTCCCCTTTTTATAAATATTCTGCAGACTCCAAGTGCTGGCAGCATCACTCAGATTTGATGAGAATTCCTGAATATATAGCAGCATAACCTGTTCCTGCCAGATTCAGTTGAGATCTTGGGAGAGAAAGGGAAATGGAAGAACTCATGTCTTCTCATTATTTACGTAGCCTGTGTTAAGTCAAATCCGTATCGCTGAGCCACCAGCTTAAATACTCACATGTCTCATTCTTGCATACTCTCTGACAGTGTAACATAGTCTTTGCATAAATCAGGATAGTACTCCAAGGTCATACAACTCTACTTTTGGGCTGAAACTTATCCGTTTGTATTAGGTGATCATTCTGAATCCCACTGTCAACCTTAATGCCTAACAGTCTCCAATATATTCCTCATTACAACACTCCTGTGGGGGTATATATTCTCTTTTATTCCTCTTTTACAAATAATTTGCTCACGGAGTAAACACTCCTGTCCTCACGCAGGAGGTCTGGAGCAGAGTACAGACTAGAAGAACCAGTTTTTCAAAGTCTCAAGCTGGTGACCTAACTACCAGACCATCTTTTTTCAACTCCCCAATCTATCAAACTGATCCTCACCTTGCAGTACATTTGATTTGTGCAGTGATGCTGACTGATAGCAGCTGAACATCTGGCTTGCCAGCTGGATTTTTGAGTGGGCTAGCAATATCTGCTTGCTCCAACAAAAACAGAACAATGCTACATGGTGTTGAGTGCATCACGCAGTCCTCCACTCGTACAAGAAATGAGGGCACTGAGCACCTAAATGAAACATCAGTGCCTCATGCTTCCAGTTTGTACCTTAAGCCAAACTGCAGTTCATCTGTGACACAAGTTTTCCAAATAAAAAAGCAAGAATTACTCAGATGACCAAGGCTTTTGGTATTTGAACCCCTCCCACTATTTAATGAAGTTCCCAATGACAAGCATGGCTGAAAGCAACGGAAACAATCTCCTGCTGTGCATTTTATTATTGCTATTTTTTTTTTTTTTTTACCATTTTGGAAGTCAGTTCTGTTTCTGGCTCCTTCTCTACAATAACCTGAGACTTGCTAATACTCCAATCCTTCCGCTTGAGTTTGCTAATCCGGTTATCACCATCATCTTTCGCGGGCAGCTCCTCAGCTCTGGAAGCTGTTGATATTCTTCTCTCCAAGAGAGGCTCCAGAATAGATCTGTGGCCCACACCGAAAGAGTGAAAAAACATGAAACATTAGTCCATCAGACATTTAAAGCACTGTCTGTTAAAAAGCGGTGATCTCTTAGTTTGCATAAGAGATTATTGTGAAAAACTGAGTTATGACCATGGAATTTTCAGTGAGATTTGTGCTCCTAAATTACCCTAGCAATTTTGAGTATTATGTCTTATGTACAAGATAAAGTGTGATCTACAGAGAGAGCCAGACCTGCATTTTATGCTGAACCCTGCCACCGAGTCTGCTGTGTGACCTTGAGCAAGTCACCTAGACTCCCTGGTTATCACAGGTGCAAACTAGATGTGCAGAGAAGTAACATCAGGAAGTGTTCCCACGTGTGGCAGCTCCTTTTAATGCCACGTATGCAGCTGCAAAGAGGTAGGTGGAACAAGTACCACATGACTACGCACCTCTTTGCAGACCACAACTAAATTACCTCGTAGTATCTTACACCTCTGTTTTCCAGCATTCCTGGGAAACAGAAATAGTGCGCATCTGAAATACACTGCCTCCATCCCTCTTCAGTATCATGTAGGTAATTGGGACTCCAGAGACAGACAGTCGTGGGTTCAATTCCCAGAACTATCCCTAGCTGTGCTTCAAACTCCCTATCCGTAAAATGGAATAACAACATTGGCTTCCATTTAAAGTTTTAAATGCATAGGTATTACTACTGTGTATGGAATAAAACTTCATTTAAGAGTAACTGATTCTGGCAAAGGCATATCCCCACTCTTGTAAATCACATGTAAAGGCTGATTACTAACCCGTCTGAACCTGGTCTGGAAGAAGTGCTATCAGAGGACGTGGAAGATGTAGAAACCACAGAAGACGCCACAGATGTGACAGAGAGCCGTCTCAGCGTGGAAGACATGATATAGGGCAACACGACAGAGCCTGACCTGCTCTGTTTCCTTTCGGTGAGGGAGGCAGGCTGCAGACAAACATGCTTGTGATAAATCGTGTAACACTAACTCACAAGTGGGAAAGGGGAGAGTTGTGTTTCTTTAATTCAAAACACTAAACAACCAGGTACGCTTACCAAAGTTATCACACCATACTGCTTCTCCACCTTCTTCTTCAGCTCTTTGAAACAGGCTGTCAGCCTGTCATGCAGAGGCTTCAGCTGTTCTGTCAGCTTCTCACCATGGATCCTAATCCCTTCTGCCAACAACGGCATCTGAAAGGAGGAACAAAATTAAGCTACAAAAGGACAAATCAGCTGTCCTGTTCCAGGAAGGAATTTTCTATGCATGTTACGCATCTCAGATACACTCAAAGGACTTAAATCAACATGTTTTGAGTTTGCAGAGGCAAAAAAAGCAATCATACAGTAAGGAAGCTCAGCTACTGACTCACAACTTGTGACACTGTAGGAACTTCACTGGTTTTTTGAGCTCATGTTCAAGAAACATGAACACTTTCCCCATCTATACCTATGGTTCCCTCTTCCCCACTCAGATTCCATATCCTGCTTTGGAAAACACAGCATGTTAAATATTGGAGTATCGCTTCTTAGCCCCCAAAGCTGTATGATTGTGAGGTAGCTTTAATGGGGCTCTGTTGTGTGGAAATATGTAAAAACTGGTCTGCTGGGATTCAAACTGCATTACAAGAAAACAGGGCAATTTTTCATTGCTATGCAGGTCAAAATAGATAACTTTCAATGGTCAGACTGACAAAACATTAGATCTGATGATTTCATGAAAAGTATTTTGTTACACTCATGAGGGGGAAAAAAAAAAAATCTATGCCACTTTGGCAAATATTTCAGAATAACATTTCAGAGCTACACAGGTACATGGAATATTCTAGGCCACAATTTTAGAATACAGCAGTTTCCTTAAAATAAAAGACAATTGTACACATATCCAGATTGTTCTTATAGCATTTATCTGCATTATCTCTCCAAAACAATGATGCTGGAAAAACATCTGCACTCAGACATAGTGCTTCCACTTCGTTACCAATACGATACCTGTAGAGCAATTAGTTGCTTAAGCAGTTCAATTTTATCTTGATCTTCAGGATGTTCTTGAAGATACTTCTCTGTGAAAAAGGCCTGAAAGCAAAGAGAGAAGATGATACAGACACTACGTTGCTTTCACAGTTAACTCGATGAAAGATCCCTGTACTTTAAAAGCAATTCATTGCCATCATTCCTCATATTAAAACCAAATTTTGCTATCTCCCTAACACAAAGCTGAGGGACAAAGAACCATGGTTATTTGTTGAGAACTGGGAACAAAGAGAGACCTTTTTTTGTTTAAAAAAAACTACTATTTTTTCAGTGAAACACAGATCTGTAAAAAAAGTTACTTCATCAGAAGGGTTTTCTTCAATTCCAGTTCCCTTCTCATAAAACAGTATTGATTTGAATAACCAAGGTTACATTACTTGTTGCTCAAATGCGAGTAGCAGACCCAGTCTCTTGATTTCTCCCTTCAAAAAGCCTCTTTCATTTTTAGCATTCAGTGACCTACAGTACACAACGACATGCAAACCACCTCAGCTGCAGAAAGGTAAACAGGGCATCTCCTGCCTGCAATTTCCTTAAGCTCTATGATTTAAGCCCTTAAGTACAACATTTTCACATGGGGCTTGTTATGAAGATTCAGTAGAAATAAAGACTCTGTTGAGATTTTGACTCACAGTTTGAGTCAACAAAGCACCTTTAGTCTGCACTTATGTGTTTACCTTTAATCAACAGAATCTGGTATCGGTTTAAAGTTGAACAAACACAAGTACACCTTCCTGGACTGAAGCCTTAAAATTGTGCCAATTCACATTATGTGCTACAGTGTATCGCACTGAAATGTATCACGATTCCCAGTCAGAAGAATTTAATTTTTCTTTTTCCTAGATAAAATCCCTAATAATTTTTCATTTGGTTTTAAAACACGTCTGATCTATTTCAGCCTCTGCAGATATTTCTTACTTCTGCGTTCCATTAACTGGACTGTATGTACAAGTGTTTATAGGCCTAGTGGTATGATTCTGAAAAAGGCTGATGTCAAGAAGAGGTTAGTCTGTGAAAGGACTGCCGGGTAGGTCCCAGTGGATTTTTCTTGAAAGTGTTTAATTATTGCAAGAAGAAAGCGCATGTTAGAAATGCAGACTTTGGCTTTTGGCTACAATGAAACAATTAAAACTCAAGATTTTAGCCGCCCACAAAAGCCAAATGTTCTGTACTGATCTTCAGTTGAAATAGGAAAATATGAACCAGAAATGAGTATTTCCAGATGTGGTTACAGATACTTTTGTGTTTCCTAGTTTTAACTGCTTTCCCAATTTCGTAATTCTAAACTTTATGTCAACCTTAATTCATAAAATGGGAGGATTTAGGGCCAAATTCAGCCCTGGCAAAGTATGCAACTCCTCTGGAATCAGCAGTTAGACCCCAGATAAATCAGACCCTCTCCCATTTAACTTTTGCACTTCATTTCATGTGACTGGAATACATCTGAGAAGAATTAGATGTGTTTTAACACCATCCATTCAGTTTATGGAAATAAGCAATATATTTTGTGCTGGGAATACCATCATTAGTTACTGGGAATAAACAGCTTAAGTTAAGCATCACAAAAAAGGAAGAACGTACACTGTTCAACTGAAGTCAACTGAATAAACCTGGATAGGAAATACTACTTTTTTCCTGAAATATATGCTCTTTGCTGCAAGACTCCAAAGACAGATTATCTGCTGGAAAGAGAAATCCTCATTTGCCTTACCATTCTATATTAATACAATGGAGAAACGCTAGCTCTTTTGCTTTTCTTTGTTACTTGCACCGTTCATTGGGCTGACCAAGCACCTCAATGCCCCCACGAGGTAGGATCATGTTATTATCACCATTGTAAATGAGGCCCAAAAGAGCTGGATCATTCATCTCTGTGGCAACGCACTAAACTAAAACTAAACACTAAAGATGTGGAGGTTTTCCACCTTGCAGTCTAGTGGAAATCTCTTATCTTTGTTCTTTTCTTTTCTTCTTTGAGCTCTGAACACAGATACAGCTACAGAACGCACTATATCTGAGTAATAGCTGAAAACTGAACTTGAATCTCCCATGTTTCAATCCAGGTCTTCAACACTGCAGAGGTCAATGGACTGAGCTACAGATAAATGTGAAAAAGACCTTTTCATAGTTGGTATATCCCCCCATGACCGCTGGGTCCACAATCCCATTCAGGAGCATAGAGAGAGGATGTACAGGAAGACTCCGGTCCCAGACATGCTGTTGGACAATGTTGCTGATTTTCTCATTGGTTAGCTCCATCGTTTCTATGGCGTTCTCCAAGGGGCTGATCTCTTCCTGATGGAAAGAAGAAACAGAATAAACCTTCATTTGCCTCCACTGAATACGAAGTTAAGTAGCTCTTCATATATGAATAGCAGCCCAATAGTTTCCAGCAGAGGATTTTGGACCCCTTGTGCTAACTATCTTGCCATTCAAAGATGAATGCAAGAATGATCTTATACCGTAACCTGAACAGTTAGGACTTGGCTGCTGACTGTGGTGTATGTTACAGAAGTCACCACTCTCCCAAGCATTATACAGTCAATGTAGAACTTTGCTGCCTTGGGTAGAGCTGTCTGCAGAATGGCATAACAAGACAAGCACATCAAAGACGACACACATTTGCTTTTATCTGAAGCAGAAGTTATTGGTGTGCCACATCCAACAGTGGAAGGACTAGTAGTCCTAATTGTCGCAAGACGCTCTACTTCATGAAAGATTGGAGGGGATGAGACCCAGCCCATATGCACAACTCACCGTTGTAATCTGTTTGACTTCAAACCACTTGAGGATGCCTGGAAATGAATACGCTGTCATGTAGGTTGTCCTTTCTATCCACATATTCTAGTTAGGGAAGGAAAAAATTTCAAGATGTAAGGAAAATATTGGTCTTGCAATTCAATTCTCTTCTGCAATAGAGCATGGAACCAGGCTTCCAACACTAGCTGACAGAACTTACACAATGATTTTCACCTTCACTAACTGGGATGGAACCCAGTGTTTTTGGCAAGAAATGCCACCACTACTATTGAAATGGTATCAACATGAGCAGCAGTAGGCTGTTATCCTCCACATGGACCACTATTAGCAGGACTGCGATTATGGCATATTTAGCCAAAGTTATATGCAACGTGCCCAACCACTACACATGAGCAACAGTATGCCTCATAGGCAGCAAGGAAACATGCTATTACACTACACCCAAGGCTCACTCTCCACTGCAAATCTTAAAAGTTGGCCTGAAGTTGAACTGATCCTTCATGGTTAGAGGCTGGCCTCCTTAAGGACGGCTACATCATTCACAGTCTACCAGACACACAGCTGTACTCTGTAGGAAGCTGCGGTTAGACAGCACAATATTTATGGATTCTAGATCAAGGATTTTGAATGTTACAACTTCAGCTACGGAGCCCCTGGACATTATCACATTGGCTTTATTTAAAGATTGCAATGCGAAGTGCAGCCCTTTGTTTCTCCTACATTTTAATAGCAAAACTCCATTGCCACATGTGGAGGGGGAAAAAAAAAAAATTGTGACAGTGTCGTTCAAAATGCCACCAACAAAATAAATAAATGCACAGAACTGTCTTCTCATACCACGGACATCCAAGCCAACTGGCATCAAAAGCAAAGGACTCACAGCAAACTCGTTGTCTGGATCTTTTTCTCCTTTCCTGACTGGTCGGGAGTGCGTGAACTGCTGTACCTCGTTTGCTCTGTAGTAGCTAGAAAGAAGCAGAGTAAATGGTGAGTTTTCTCACCTCCCATCCTCCTTACATATATGTTCTTCTGTTCCCTCTCAAAAACAACCAAGTTTAAGCTGGACTGTGAAACAAATTTACACAAGACACAAAGACACTCTACCTTGTGCCTAGGATAGTTAAGAAAAATACAGAGGAAATGTTGAGGGAAAAGAAAAAGAAATTACTTTAAGATCTGTTCAGGAACAGGTTTATCTTTATAATTAGGTGGCAGGTTCATCACAGGCTTCACAATAAAGCACTGCACATCTGAGCAGCTATAGTTAAGGATGAAAAACTATGAATCCTTTTGGGAACACAGGAGAGGGAGAGAAATACCCTTCCTGTTTTCATCAAATGTCAGACTTCTCAACAATTCCCTGTGCTCTTGTCATGTTTGAAGAAAAATACTTACTAGTTCATCAACAATCACAGGCATTATATTGCTTCTTGTAGTTTGTATGCTACTCATGAACTAAAAGCCCAAAAAGATAAGAACTGTACAAATACTTCCAACTATTGAAATTCCCTAGTGAAATGCCTGGGAAGCCTGGGTGCTACCGATTTCTACTTTGGGGACAGGAAAACAAGATTCTGTACTAGGTTCTGTAATGGATGGATCTGTCTCTCCTCTCTCCCCCCCACCCCACAGTTATGTGTCAGATTCTTGCAGTACAGTGAAGCTGCCCCTCCCTTGCTCCCACTTTTTAGATCAATAAAGCTAACTGAAGAAAGTAGGCTGTTTTTAATCAGTGAATATCTACTTCATCTTCAGCTTTTGCACCTGTGAACCATGATAGAAATAAAAAAAAGTTAATAATAGTATCCCCAAGCACAACAGCTTACAATGTTGTTCCTCCAGAGTTCTGTTTTAAGGACTGTATTGAAGGCTTTACAGAGGTAAAAACCTGTATGGAGAAGTAAAGCATAAACAATTTGACCCATGGTAATAGATTATTTCTGTGAATCACCTGCCAATTGTACTCTGAAGTGGCAATGTTTTACTGGTGGGTAGGGTAGCCCCATGCATCCTCTATTTCACTCAGGGTAGTTCTAAACAGTATTTTGAAAGCAAAGGCAAGGTCATTCTGCCTGCACTGAAGAGCCAGCTGGATACGAGCCAAATCTGAACCCAAAACCGCATAGCCATATTAGATCAAGCACTAAGCCCAAGCTAATATATTCTTTCTCTCAAGAGAGCTTATTAGCTTGGGCTTCATGCCATGCTAAGCATGCTATACAGCTTCTAGTTCAGAACTGGTGGAAGACTAGCCTGTTTTAAGTGTGTAGGCATTCCCCGAGACTGTGTACAGCTCACTTGGTATCTCCAGTACACTGTTATGAAACAAATAAAGGAAGAACAAGGCATTTTATCATAAAAGAGCGAGGAAACAGATTCTAAGCAGAAATAAAAAAGAGCCTGAGACAAAGGAGGTTAAAAAAGTATGAAATTAAAACAAACTACAGAACCATCAACCCCTGCCTAACACAACAGTGATTTGGGCACTCAAACTCCTCATCTTTTCAGAAGGTGTTTGTAAGAGTCCGAGAAGAACCTGTACCAAATCCAAGCTATGCAGCTGCTCCCCTTTATAATGGGGCTATGCCAAAGACCCGGAACCAAACACCCCCAAACTTCTGCAAGAGTTCAGATCTGGATCCAAATTTTGCAGTTCAGGTTCATCTTGAGCCAAAAACATTAGAACAAACACAAACAGATGCAAAGGAAGTAGCTGAAACAAAGCAGCAATAGAAGAGGCATTTTTTGATACCAAGTTCGGTCTTGAATGAATTTTAATTTCCTATGTGGATTTAGTGCTTGGCAGGCTTATTGCAAGGGAAGCATCTGGTATCACTGCTTGAGTTGTGCCTTTGTACACAGACTTTTAAGGCCAAAACGGACCATCAGATTCTCTAGTCTGGCCTGTGTAACACTGGCCTGTATAACACAGGCTAGAAGCCCAGTAACTTGGTTTTTACTGACGTACATCTTCCAGGAGCACACTTGCTATTGACTGGAAGTCACAAACAAGAATCTGAAGCATCTTCACTAGGTTGCACTTGGTCATGCTCACAATTAAGAGAAAGAGGATCTTAAGCCCACTGGTGTGCTGTGGCACACAAGTTTGGAGTTCCACCAGCATTAAAAAAAAAAAAAAAAAAAAAAAAAAGGCTGTTCACCCAACAACTTTCATCAACATAATCACTTCACACTTCTTACAAAGTGACTTCTAGGGGAAAAAAACCCCAAAACCCAGCCACTTCATAAATGCTACTTAACTGTAAGCAAGAAGAGAGCGTATTTCCACTCTCTTTATATCCCACTTTCACTGCCTGTATTTTACCTCTTTCACCCAGAAATACCAAACTGGATCACACCTATACTACAGCAGTGAGCACCATCTGCTTGAGAAGAAGGCACAAGAAATCCCGACCTGCAATCTGTTAAGGTTTCATCCTAACAGCAACTCATTTAACTCTGACAATATCAAGCTGTCTCTCTTTTTGAGTATGTTTAAGTTCACTAGTGCAATTCTGGATAGTCTTATTTTCATGCCCAGTGCCTGCCTTCCAAGTCCCCCTGGAGCAGTAAGTTCCTTGCTTATTATTGTTGTTTACCAATTCTGTTATTCTAGGAAACAGGCAGATCTTGACTGTGCCAAAACGTATTAGAACCAAAAGATACACTGTTTAGGAGAAGACTTGATGTCTTCTCCTGGAGGAGCAGTGCTGGTCATCTTCTCAGCGCTAGGAAACTGGGTCAATAGCTTCAGGTTGAAGTCCTCCCTTCGTTCATACTCTTTGCCACGGTAGATAAAAATTTTATTCTGTGGGTAGCAGAAGAAAAAGAGAATTAACACTAAACAAAGCAATGAGAAAGAGCTTTCCAAACATACGCAGAGTAGTCTCAAAGATCTAGTTTATATGAAGGGTTGTCTCCTAGCTTAACAGACAGTCAGAACACGCGAGAGAAGAAACACAGACTGGAGTGAGAACACAGCGACTCTCAGGAGCAAGGCCCTGCAATGGCAGCCTCCTATTTGTCTAGAAAATTCATTGTTCCACATACAAGTGTTATTGAACATGTTCATACTTTCTAGCACTCTAAGAACTCACACATTCAACACATGAAATCTCAGTCAGGGGACCGATTTTAAAAGAACACGTGTGCCAAAAAGTTCTTTCATGCAGGGAACTGCATGCTCCTTGCCAGATCACTTATGGTACGAGTTAACTGAGGGATCTCCCTATGCACAAAGACAGGAGTTTTACCTCCGTTCCATTCCTGACTCCGTTCTGCTACCGCTAACAAAATGGCCAGCTACCGCAGCTTTGCACTACAGACTTAACAGTAGACCATGGCCAATTATTTTTCCAAACTGGCCACCAAGCAGTGGCGGTTTCTGGAAGTGACGGATTCCAAAACATGACCTGGAGGTGAAAGCCTTCTATGCCATCCAGTTACGCAGTCCTAAGTTAACATTTTTCTTTTTTATTAAGCTTGGCTTCCATTTAAGGCCAGCAACTTCAAACAAGTCCAGTCTGAAAATGTAAATGTTCCTTCATTTTAAATAATAGTCAGGAATATTTTCTAGTATGCTGCACCCTGCCCATCTCACTCACTTTGGCTAGATTCTTGTATTATAGCTAGCATAGATCCAGCAATGCTTAGCAGCAATCTCAAACAGGAAGCATCTTTGCATTTTAATTCTTCTGCGTGGGCCAGACTCTCACTAATATGCTTGAGCATTGGAACAATCCATGTCCTGAAAATTAGGTTGATTCAGGCTGAAAAGCAACGGGATAAATTCTTTACAAGCTGAACATTTTCTAACGGCAACAATTATATTTCTGAGGAAGTGTATAGGGCACAGACACAAAAGGTAGATTCTGTTTAAGTCCATATAAGAACATACCAATCATCTCACAAACCCAACTGCAACACACTAACTTTATTAAAACTGGTAACACAAAAAATCTGGTCTCTTACTTGTCTCTCTTTATATGCTGAAATGCTTTGAAATACTTAAGGGATTTAGATCTCTCAGCGTCATTCAAAGGAAAAGGAGTTTGGCATCTGAATTTTCTTGGAAGCTCTGCAAAAGTTGTGACTCTTAGGGTACCCACCACTCTAGAACTTGAGTGCTGAAGAATTCTTACCCGGAGGAAAGAGGGGAAACCCTGACCGTAGTATCCAACAGCAAAGTACTCTGGTTGAGGTCTCATTGCCTTCATAATATTCTCATAAAAAGTAGCTCGCTTTTTCTGAAAAAGAAAAAGTCACCAGCATTTTCACTTTGGAGTATTCAAGGACACTGCCAGACTGTAGCTCACATTCTCAGTGACAATTCCTGATCTATTAGTTCTCCCCTACAGAATACTTTTTACAATTGTTTTTTTGATACAGTATCTCATACTTATCCATTTACTTGGTTAAATATTTGGTTTGTCTGCACCAGAATCAACTTCATTTCCTGGTTTGCAGACATGAGAACAATGCCATGTTTTTAAAGATTCAAGGAGGATATTTGAAATCCTTAACTATTGCAACACAAATTAAAAATAAATATGTTCTGAAACTGAGCAGACACGAATGGTGACAAATGTCAGAGAACTGGCAGAAATAAAACTGGGCAGATGAGTCTCATATGAAAGAACATAAAGACCATCTGGTTACATCTTTAACCACTAAAAAACGTAATTCAGAACCAAGATGATTCTATAGTTCTGTGTTCATACACAGTAGTATTACCACAGAAATAACAAGGTGATGAGATTGACGGAGCCTGAAAATACACTATGCAAATGTTACCTTATTTGATTAACACCAAGAATGCTAAACATCTGCACACGATGTTGTCATGCTAATTACAAGGTCAAAACCACACACTTTAAAAAAAATTATGAAAACATTCTTCCAATATTAAGCTTTACAAAACCATGGGGGTCATGTTCGTTTGTTTGTCTTTAACATAAATGTATTTTGGGCTTATCCTGCTCAACAATATTAATTTAAGCAGTCAGCAGCCTGCTGAAAATGGAGAAAAAAAAAATCTTACCAGGAGATTACCAAGTCCCTCATAATCAAAGACCTTGTTTTCATACATGTCAGCCAACTCTTTGCTTAGTTGAATGGCTTTTTCCCACATCTCCGTGGAGGGTGAAGGGAGGCAGGTGGGGCAAGAAGAGCACAAGCAAAATAAAAGACTCAGTTAAAAGCATTCATTACCACAGATAGGTAAACAAAAAATTCAGCTGATTTTAATTCAGGCAGTACTTTAATGCACTGCCAACTTTCCCTTAGACTCCATGCTGTACATTTTTTGCAATAATTATTACAGTCACACAGCTCTCTTGATTTGTAGATCTGAAAGTGATTTACAAAGCAAGGTTTCTATTGTTACTCCTGATAGGGGAAACTGAGGCACAAAGAGGTGGAAGGACATGTCTAAACAGTAAATGAGAGAAGCCCAGGTGGTCTCCTCCTACAGTAATACTTCATCCCTTGCATCAGGCTTCCTGGGGTTTGTCTCATTTAGCCCTGCTAGAACCATCTATCCAAAGTGCAACTAACACAAGGTCAGTATCAGCCTGACAAGCCATACTTACTGCAATGCAAAAAACCTGACAAAAGCCATTACCCAGAAGAAGAAGGGAAAACACTTTTAGTTTTCTCATCTACCCAGTATCTTGAACAGGGTTAATTTTTCAGATGTTCTTCAACTAACAAGGAAACAGAAGGATTCAAATATCACCAGGACAAATACATGCCCTGCTCAAGCCAGTACTGTGGTCCCTATTTAAAAGCCAGGCCTAAGCATCAAAAGCCTCTTATGGAAACACGCCTGCTTTTACCCTTGAAACCGACTTCAGCCAGCTACATTCACCAAGCCAAGTATTTACCAGTGAACTGTAAGAACACTGCAGAGGCACTCACTTTGCCCCTGTCGAAAAAGGAGATAATTTCTTGGTAGAGTTTTTCCTTGAGTTCCTGTTGTGAGTAGACGTAGTAGCTGTCCCTCTGCAGGAGGTGAGGGACACATGGCTTCTCGGACCACTAGTACAGAGGAAAAAAAAGGCAAAGCTGAAAGAACTGGAACATTTTCAGATTAACAAATCCTTACAGTGGATAGACTCACCTTCTGCAGGGGTGCGTTCAAGACAAATCCATCATCAATGCAAAGGGAGAGCAAGGAAGTTTTGCAGTGATATAAGCTGAGTTGGCTGACTAATGTAAACTAGGAATGCACACACAAACACTGCATCTCAGCAGCATGGTTAGAATAACAAGCAGCCAGTAAGCAATAACTTCTTAAACCACTCCAGCCGGCTGCTCAGAAAAACATCTGATTATGCTCTCCCACTACACACATAAGCAGCCAGAAAGCTTCAGTTCCATGCAAGTTTTTTTCTACATTAAAAGTTCATTTTAAATCAGTTTAAGAATTCATCTGAACTTGTACAATTTTTTTAAGTCACATTTAAAAATCACTTTAAAATGTTAATACAAGTTTAACTATATCTGCAAAACTTGTGTGGTTTTGGCTTAAGGTCTTACACGGAGACACTAACTGAATGTGTATGCTTTACTAATCCGTGGAAGACATGGAGAGGTTGATTATTTCAAATTAAGATGGCTTAGGCTAATGCATTTTACACCATTCACACAGTGGAAAAAACCTGTACTATGACCCCGACCATGGAGATTTTCTCCCAGGTCACTATAGCACACTGTTTCACCAAGAGTACGCAACAAATTGATGCTAATAACATTTTTGCTTTCATCCGTTTAGCTGCTGTGCAATTTGCAGAATTGTGAGGTTCCTTAATGACCACTAGAACCTAGGTAATGCAAAGTCACATTAAAAAAAAAAAAGAAAAAAAAAGTGAATTGTTTATCCTGAGCTGTTTGCACTTCATTTAAAACCCATACCCTGACAGTGGAAAATAAAATTGGCTTTAGTGTAATACCTGGAGCAGCTCTGCATGGAGAAGGAGAGTGTATGCTGCCTCTGTGAAGTTCTCACAGTCTGTGTGCAGGTCTCGGAGTTTATATAGATACCTAAATAAACAAAAAGCAATTGTTCCTTGATGTGAAGGACTCCTGTATCAGTGTACAGAACACCAAGAGAAATAAAGGCTTCTATACAGGTTTATGGAGGGAAACAGCCTACCTGATATAAATGTCCTCTCGTTTCTTCTCCTTATAAAAATTCTGCCAAGAATAGAAAAAAGTCAAACTTTTACAATGTAAAGTGCCATGGATTTGCATAATCATCTCTAGACAAGTAACTTAAGCATCAGTTTTAGATATTTCAAAGATCTTTGCTGTCATTTTGCCTACTTAGGTGCATATATCCCTGCAACCATCCCTTTAACATAAGGTGGGGCTACTATCACCTCTAGAAAAGGGGCAAGTCAAAGAGAGAAAGTGACTTATCCAAAGTTATACGGCTCTTTGCAGTAGAACAGGGACTTAGCCCACATTTCCCAAACCATCAGCTGGCCATCTTTCCTGCCTGTATTTCAGGGCTTCAGATTACCATGTAGACAAGGACCAGCCATGTGACTTGATTTTGGACTGTACATCTTTCTACGTTTTATAGCTGTCAATAGCTGGTAGCCTGATTTCGGCCCATCACTAACCAGAAATGGCAGAAAGAATTACTTAAAATCCTTAAAAAAAAAAAGAAAAAAATCCCTCAGAATCCACAAAAGCCAGGTCAGTAAAGAAGCACCCGTATCCAAATCCAGCCTTCCCCATACCAGCACATTGACAGTGCAGCTCATGCGGTTCTCCTTGCTTTCATCATGCATGATTGTCCTGTAGTCCAGCAGGTTCTCTAGCAGGCTGCTGACCAGCAAAGCAAACACTTCTCCAGAAGCAGACAGGTATTTATGCTTCCGACAGTGCTCCAGGAGGCTGCAGATATACCCAGAGAGACAGAAGGGAATACTCAGTTACGGTTCTGAGCTGTGGTAAGTAGAACTTCAGTGTAAATTACCCAAACAGCCACTCAGCTAACAGAGTCAAATACATTTCCCGAACAGAGACCCTCACAGTGCCGAACAGCACAGCACACCCACAGACCTGAGATAATACCCAAGTCAGGCAGGTCACAGCGTGCCTTGTTGATCAAAAGCCTGGGTTCTACTCTTGGTGCTAAAAGAAGGCTCTGATTTTGCTTTACCTCTGAGCCTGCAGTTCCCAAGCTTTTCCACTTACAACCCTCTTGCCAGTTTGGCACCTGCCTCTAGGCTTTCATCGCCAAGTTCAGGGTAGTTGTGCAAGTCACTGCTCCAGAATAAAAGCATCATTTTAAGGCAATCACTCTCAGAATACCTGTATAACATTAAGATCACTGTCAATTGCACTGTCTCCCTATTCACTGGAGTAATGAATTAGGGTTTCTTTGCATTAGAAAAATAGCAAACTAAACTGTAAAAAGGAGCCTCCATGTTCTTTACAAAACTTACAGTTTCTCCAGCAAAATCTTGTACTGTTCATCCCCTCGGCCACCCTCCACTTCCTGGTCCAGCTTGGTTATCAACTCATTTTCAAACTGAAAAGGCAAAAAACCACAATCAAATAGACAGCAACTCTCAAGAGTGTGGTCTGAACATTAGTAATGCTTGTGGCTGGCGTTTCCGAACTGCCCCGCCATCAGACACACTGATTTTACAAGCCAAGCTAGAGGACGCTTTCATTGTTGGAGCAGAATACAAATGGTAAGAAGCCAAAATGACAAAACTGGAGCAAGGAAATGTAAGTCCTCTCTCTCTCCCATCCTACAGTCACTGGAAAGTCATGCTCTGGGGTCATTCTTCCCATTCTCCCCCATCCATTAGCAGTTCAATTTTGCTAGGATGGAGAAGCATTCTAGCAGCCAGCTTACACAATGGTCATTCACTCACCCTAAAGAAACTGAATTACTACCATCAGTTAAGGACAAGTCACAACTCTCTGACCATCATAAACACTTGTGACTACTAATTAAAGCAAATTCTCAGGATGCAAGAACCAAGTCCTGTGTGATTATCTGTCTAGCCATGAAGATGTGCCCTGCTATGTGCAAGCAGGTCAAGTACATAGTCTCAGTTATAACTCTAGCTAGTATATAAATACCACTGGAATGGAAAATCCATGCCATACACATCCTGCTTTCTTCTACTGATTCCAAAAACCCCTGAGACCCTGGGGACAACCACACCAAAGACTGATGACCCCAAGGGAAGAAAGATCCCGTGTGCACACTGAAGCTAGGGTCTAAGCTGGTATGAGGATGGTGCTTAGGGAAATGCACGTCACATTTGACAACAGTCTGAAATGCCAAGGTGGCTGCCTTTTGGATGGATGGCTCCTACCCGTCTCCAGGGAGAAGACTGTCTACAGCATAACTACAGTGTCCCCTGCCTGCCAGTTGAGATGTTAATGTCTGATATCCCCAGAGGAAAGCTGGAAGAGTAAGTCCTTAGAAACTGCAGTGAAAACTTAACCACAGGGCAAAAGCGAAGGTCCTCTTTTTCCTTCCTTACTTTCTGGTGCTTTCTCAGTAGCAATAAAACGTAACTTCTGGAGAAATTAGCACAGGGTTGGAACTCAGGGATCCGGGTCCTGTTCCCTGCTCTGTCCTTTTACTTGTGTAGCCTCAAGCAAATCCTGTCTGTTCTCTGTATCACTGTTCTTTCCATGATGGTGGCATCAGTATTCACAAAAGTGTTGCCAAATTTGAAGTTAATGAGGGATTAGTGAGTATGTAAGCAACTACATAGTCCTAACACTTGACTGTCCAGCAATTTTCTTTATAGTAACTGACATTTACAGCCAAAGATCTGTCTTGGGGCAATTTATATTGTTATTATAAATGTAAATAGACATTACTTTTTAGAGTACTCTCTTAGAGTCTGCAAATAGCTTCACAATTTAGATGTGGGTATTCACACATCTGCAAATGCAGAAAGGTAAGAAAACAGAGGAATTCATTAATTATCAAAGTCATACAAAGGTACAGTCAGGGACAGAACTGAAGAGTCCTGACTCCTACAAACGACTTAACAATAACTTCCCGAAGTGTTTGGTGCAATGCTTGTTTTATGGGGAATTTTTTTTTGTTTGTTTTCTTTTTGTTTAAATGTTCTCTTCTCCTTCTTGCCCAATGCATACTGCGGAACATCTGTGCTGAAGATACCAGGCTCCCTTACCATATGGAAGTTTCTGTTCCCACTGAAGTTAAACTCGCACTGCATCATATCAAAGAAGATGGGAATAGTAGCTTTCCGTAGCTCAGGCTCTGGGACCAGGGTTACCTCGAGGATCGGGCCTACCATTGCTGGAATGAATTTTATTTTGTGGGGACCTGCAAGAAAGTCAAAGTCAGATACATCCTAATGGCAGGATTTGGATATCCAAATGTTTAAGCATATTATTCATATAAAGTAAAGACCATAAAACACACACATTCTGCTTAGAATGCATATTTTATGTGGATAATGGCTACTTAAGGTAGAATTAACATGTTACAGCTCCAAAATTCAGGAACAGTCCAAGAAAAAAACTGAATGGAATTCCATGCAATGTTGCAAATCACAAAGGCTCTCTGAAAAATTCTACTCTTGTCCTTCATATGGCAGAACATCCTTTATAAAGAATCTAAGAAATTATCTCAGCAGTCGACATGAGAAAAGATCAGCTTTTGCAAGCTATTCACAGAAAAAGCAAAAGAGATTTTGTGCTTTGAAACAGCTGAACCTTAAGTGTATTTCCCCACATAAAACATGAGCAGCTTTTAATAAAGAAATAAAGGATTTGAAACCCAGCTTGAGAGCTTGAATAAAGATAATTCTTTAGCTGGAACTCACCCAGGTTATACCACATATCCCTTATTTTGAAGCCAATTTCTTTCCTCATGTCCCCATACCTAGAAAAAAGTATTAGAAAGAAAAAGATGAAAAAGGCCTACGCGTCGAAATTACCTTTGCAAAGTTGCTGAAGAAATTTAATGCCAAACCCACAAAATCTACTACTCTCTCCTTAAAAAAACCACCACACACAAACTGGAATATGCCGGGCATTTATACCAAGGGGTCTCGCAGACTATCTTCCCTACTAAGGGCCTACCAAAGAGTTCCTCAATATTACATACCTTTTGTTAGATGTTCACCTCAACTTTTTTTCTTCCTTATCCTGCCTAGCACTAATGCTCAATGCACAGAGGAAGACAACGGCCATGTGCCATTATGACAGAACACTGCAGACTCCCTGAGAGCAGAATAAAGCTGCAGCCCTACTGCTTCATGCAATTCTACCCAGAATTTTGTTGTATTTGGTGTTTTTCCCTAAAGCTTTCACTGCTGACATCAAGAGAATGCAAGAATATTTAATTACCAGGCTTCTTAAAGCTGTCATTATTGCAGAAAAAAGATGGCAAACATTAACTATGTATGCCCTAACAAAATTCTATGCCAAGATCTACAAAGATATTTAGGCACTTGATTCCAGCTAAATGCAGAAGTAAAAGCTGCTCAGTGCCTTTGTGAATTTGGCCAGGTTACCGAAAATTACTACTGTTGGGGTGATGAATGCCTCTGAAGTGCTCTCGCTTTCAAAACAGAAAAAGCAAAGACAGGGGACTAAAAAGTTGCAGGGCTTTTAGGATTCTTGCTTACCTACCTTACATAATGCTGAGGAATTGCATAAGGTATTGCTTTGGGAACTATGGCAAGCCTTCTATTACAGACCTTACAGGGGAAAGAGTCTTTTGGCAAGGTGCTTAAGTTCAGCTCAAACAACTCAAGATCTGTCTGACCAGACTTAGACATCCACAGTGCAAAGACCTGACATCTGTCCTCGCCATCCCTCCTCCCTTTATCATCATTCATTAATCAAGCACTTCCATGGCATGCTTCAGCTCATTCTAAGATTGTGTGGGGTATGTCTGGAACAGTACAAATGAAGCTTCTTAAAAGCAAAAAGGCCTGGCAACTTTTTAAATGTAAACTCACTTCTTGATAATTTTGTTGCGTTTGGCTTGTGAGAAGGTCTCCAGCTGGAGGGATTCATGAGTGAGAAAGGCCACTGCCAAATGGAAATAGTTATTCCAGAGCTGTGGAAGAGAAACAAGTCTGAAATAGGAGAAGACAAAGGAAAAGCAACAACCAGCACAACAGAGCTACACAGCCCCAAATGCTGTAGTCTCCCAGGTGAGGGTTAATGAGGAAGTGTACCAACAGCGAGCTGGTAGATGAGTCTGTGTTCTCAGCCATAGCAGGCAAGCCAGGAGCATACAGCAACCCAAAATTTCTCACTCTTTTTAGCTTGTACTCTCCAATAAAGGAAGTGACAGTGGGTACACCCATAACACTATTTTGTTCTTAACTAGTCAAGCACAAATCAGCTCTAGTCAGCATGCTGCTCAACTTGACCTTGTAAAGCCTGCAGCAGTTGTATTTGCTTGCAACTTATTGCTGCACTAACCACAGTTCTGTAATTCAGAACTGCTTTGTATTCTGCTGCTTTTCTATAAAAGACTACGGACATTTTCCACAGGCACGCTCCATATCAACAAATCTGTTAACAGTGGGATTTGTTTGTTCTTCCTGCCTTTCAGGACTGGGGTCCATAAGAAAACCCAGAAACAATGGAACTATTACCTGGAGTTCAAAATTTGCTTGATCCAGAAAGAAGCGGTTGAGTACAGAGGTAAATTGGTTCACCGCCCGGAGGAAAACTCTGGAAGAGATAAAAGCATCAAATAAAAGGTGGCTCTTGAAAAAAATAACATTGCAGTTCTGGGTTTACGACTCTCACATGTAAGCTCAGGAGGCAAGAACAGATGCTCCCAAACAAGACAGGTATTCCTCTATAATGCTATTTCACCTCTTTCCCAGTAGAGGGACATTCAGGGAAAGTTATTCCTCTGTTGCTGAACAAAAGAAACCTTGACTGGAGGCGGATGAAAAACAAAACACTTTTTGGGTCATCCAATCTCTTTGACAGTGCACTGTCATTCCAGATGGTAGCTTCTCTTAAGTTTAGCCTATCCTCACCACTGAAGCATTCAAATAACTTGCCACTTTCATGTCCTTCTCCACACTGCACCCCTACAACACATTGGAGCTACAATGCCTCCATTTTGAAGATGACTTGCATGACTGTGCCATGCAAACAGGAGTTATGTGCTTGTTGTTTCTTCATTCTGTCCCCAGTTCTGTTGATACCACCTGTGGGAACATTAAACTCACAGGCATATAGGCCCTGCTGCGTCATGGATAGCAGGTTTTGGCCATACTTTGCTACCTAGCACAGCAGACAGCGAGCCAAAGCCATTCAAATTGTACAGACTTAGCAGGAGAGACTGACTCACACAAGGCCAAACAAAGCCCACAGCAGAGGACAGAAGTGAGCCTGGGTAGTTCTAGTTTACAGGCCAGCACACTATACCCTAGACCACACTTAGGTCCAACTCTAGCTTGATGTTTACCATGTGATTCCCCCAGAATTGAAACCAAAAAGGCTTCTCTGATTTATGTTGCACTCTCCAGCAGATAAGTGACTGGATGAAAGACTGCATGGTTTTGATTGTGTGCCTTTGGGCAGGAGAAGAAAGATTTCCAGTTCCATCAACAGAAATGTGCAGGTACTACAATTTACTGAAATCTAATTTGAATCACCCTGAAACTGTAAAAGAAAATAAGCCTATGTAACTTCAGTGATTTGCAAGCCTGCTTGTGAGAGTCATGCTCCTTTCAGAACCAGAAAGGCCCCAAAGCAGTAGCAAGACTTAAAATAGCAGCAACTATATACCTGCTCTGCATCATATTCATGACCATCCAGTCAGTTGCATAGACATTTTTTCCAATCAGATCCTTAAACATAATGAATGTTTCCATCAGGAAGTCCTGTTGGAAAAATAAAAACCACAGCCCATCAAGTTGAATATGGTAGTCTTTTATCCACATGAAAACATAGGGAAATGCAAATGTTTGCAACTGCAGAATGATTGATTAGCAATCAATACACTGTACCTCCTAAGAAGGATCTCTTATTGTGTGGGTATATTCCAATAACTAAATTATTTCTGACATCTCATCCATTCAATTACAGAAAAAGAAATAATTCCACAGAACATGTTGATCTGTTTAATTAAATCTGTCTTTACTGTTTTGAATTAAGCTGTGCTGTAGGGAGTTCTGGTGCACAAGCTGGATTAAAAAGCAAAACCAATATTCAAGGACTTGTTTCCAAATGTCTGAATGATGACAGTGTAACAGCCCTATGCAGTATCTTCTATAAAGACAGAAATTACAATGTATTTTCACTTCCCCAATTAGTTAAGTCTTTTCTGGTCCAGTTTAAGAAGGATAGTTAAACAGACGTAGTGAACACGCCGTCACATGCATATGGTTGAGAACATTACTATAGAAAAGACACATTTTGCACAAACACTAAACTGCTCCAAACAAAGCTATATCTTACACCTTAAGATTTGGGCAAGGCAAGGTTGAATTGCAGAATAAGAAAAAAGGAAAAAGAAGAGAGATGAGCAAAAGAAGGTAATATCAACAGTATTGATCTCTATATTGTGGTCTCTATAGATATAAATGCTACCTATGAGCATTTAAATGGATTCTACTCTCTACAAAGACAGCACATCAGCATTCAAAAATGAGAGGGACACAAAGAAGGTCACATGAGAAATCGCCACCTTGCAAAGATCACCAGCCAAAAAAAAATTCTGGTGAGCTGAACAGCTTGCTCTAAAGAATTGGCAAGCGACATCGATGTAGAGAGAGAAATGGGCATTTGGTGCTACCTCAGTAAAAATCCTTTAGGCATTATTAAATCAGAGCTTGACGGAAAGGTTTGGGCTTGACAAGGGGCACCTTGAAGATACAAATTAACTTATAACAGTGTTCAACCAACCAAGGAATGATCCAATGCCAGGGCTGAAAATACCAAAGCAAATAAAACCCAACAATAAACAACAAAAATAAATAAAACCAATTATTGCAGTAAAACAAAATGCAATGTTCTATTGGTACTAACAACTACTACACCACCACAAACATGGGCTTGCTTCTGTAGATTTAAGGATTGTAAAAATTAGATACAAATTGGTATTTTTGATCAGTACCTGTTTAAATGATATGCAGGTAGTTTTAATGATTACATAAGTCACCCTCTTGATATGTCTTCATGTAGAAGCTTTATGTATACACACAAAAATACAAAAGAAATATCCTCCTATTTGAGTCAGAAGATGCAGAACTATATGGTAAAACAAGACATCTTCAACTTGCAAGCTGAGCTTCAATCTGAAGTTTACATTTCAGGAAAGCTTTTAAGTATTTGTTTAACCTTACCTTGAACTTAAGTTACAATGGTCTCCTTAGCTCAATTGCTCTTCAGGAAAAAGGAAAAATTCTGAATTGAGGCCCACTCAACAGAAAATTTGTTTCAATTCTGCCTTGAATCCACCTTTTTCCAAAATCCATCAGATTTGTCTTCCTAGCACCCTTCTTCCTCAGACACAGTATTTCTACATACTGTGAAATACACATACAACCCTGCTGAAAACCTTTTCACTCATTTACTTGATGAACACTAGCAGAATTCCCGAATCTACTTGGTTTTGGTTTTTCTTCCTTCACAAAAAATTATTTGGGTAATATAAACAGCAATTCTAAAACTAGATGATGAGTGCTCTCTATAGACAAAGCAGCCGAGTGGCCTTTCAGGTGCAGAAGTGACAGAAATGTGTGTGTCCTGTAGGTGGCTATGTTGCTCAACAGATTGCAAGCAATTCCAACTGCACAGGGAAAAAGAGATCACCTTGCCATCCAAAATGAATTACAAACACCTTCTTGTGGGTTTTGATCTAGCTTTTACAGGAAGAACACAACTCCAGGCTCTTCCCCAGCCAGTACTTAAACAAGCAGGCACTTTCAAGTTGCAAAACAAGGAGTATGGGGACAAAAAAGCCAGAACAGTTGCTGTGTCATGCTTCAGAGACTTGCATAAATACTGGTTTTGGTTCTGACTTCTTGTGGGCAGTTTGGAGAAAAATCTGGACACAGCTGTTAATTCTAAGGGCCTCAAAAAACCCCCCCTAATATTTCACCTGGTTTCATATTGAAAGTCTTTGGTGGTAAGAACTGTACACAGTTTTTAACACAGAAGGCTCTATTTGCATTGCTGCCCACTAAAGCAAGACTAAAGCATTTAATTAAACTCTAGAGGAGGGGGAAGAATTCTAATTAGATCAAGAAAACAGTATCACAAAGAGATACAGCGAGTGCAATAGAGAGAGGAAAATGCTTTTCCTTTTCAGCTTCATTCACCTTTCTGGTTCCTGACTTCTTACTTGCACAGACTTAAACAGTCATTAAACATGTTTTTACTCAATGCTACAAATGCTATTCTCAGGCTCTACTGAGTCAGCAACATCCAGTGTGTATACCCAGCAGGGGTGATGTGAATATATCCCCAGTGGCTGTGGCATTAGGTGCCCATAAGTCTTTGCTGATGAATGCAGCATAACCACTCCAAACTGAATACAGTAACTTGAAATGACCTTTCAGAAGCAGAGTGTAATTCTTTATGGGCTCAGCTAATCTCCCAGCCAGGTTGACTTACAATAATGTCCTGCCTGGTTTTGAAAGTATTGATGTAATGGTTGTAATGGAAATCATCCATCTGCCTCAGGATGGCTGTCATGCAGGCCACAAAAATACCCTAGAATAGGAAAAACAAAACATTTTATTATTTTCCTGTATTAAGCACTGTAAGTGTGGCATATGCTTTCAGAATTCTGCCTAATCAAATATCAGTCATCCCAAGCCTGCTTATCTACATCCTGACATCAGTCTGTGTGACTGTTTAGTCCTCTACCCCAAACCAGTCAAGACTTCCTAAATTTCAAGTATGAAGTCTGAGTATAGCTTTCTTTCTCCCCAGGGATCACAGTTTGAAGAAAAACACATCCTCCAAACAATGGACTATATATATGTATATGAACCACTTCATCATATCTTAAGGGTCTTTTCCAACCTAAATGATTCTATGATTTTCAGATTTACTATGGCCAACTGCAATTCTCACAGCTGACATTGGTAATAGCATTAACTTCACCCTAGAGTTATCAAAAATAAGATATTGCTGTATATGCCCAGCTCTTGATTTTTCCGTCTTTCTGTACATGAAGTCCAGGGCAAATTAAAACATACCAACTTACACCTTCTAGGATGCCACACAGTAGTCAGAAATGCCCCTTAGAGATGCCTCAGTCTTCAGCATTTAATCCTACTCAACCAAGGTGAAAAAAGAGTTTTTTTCCAGCAACGACTCCTTGTGTATTAGAAACTGCATTGAAACCAAACTCTCTGTGCACAAGGGCCCAAAGGAACTTGAAATCACAGCCAACTGTGACTCAGTTCAAACTGCTGCTGGAGTAGGACAATTTGTATCCTAATACCTGGTCTCAAAAAACCATGAAAAGCCATGTTTTAGTGGCACAGAAGCCCTGCAGGAAACGGAAAGATGATTTCATAAACCACTGCTACACACTGAAATCTCCCGGGAGAATAAATTCCACTATAACAAATGGTAAAGTAATAACTGAAGCAAGTAAAAGGCTCTCACAATGTGTGGAGACTGTCTGCTCATTCCAATCACTGTGCGGTTTATTCTCCTTAGCAGGCGTTCCATGATCAGCTGGATGTGGACAGCAGTGGGCCCCTGGGGATATTCAATAAGGAAAACTGGAGACAATTCTTAATGTATACTGTTGTATAGAGTGCTCCCTGTGTGGGAGGACTGCCCTGACAGTGGTTAATTGTTACTAGAGGATGCAAAAAAGGAGATTTAAAACACAGGAGCAATCGATTCAAATACTGTAGGTATACACTTGGTGGAGAGCTAGCATAATTGATCTATACCAGCTTCATTAGTTCATCCTGGCATAGCTAAACTGAAGCTGGTGCTTTGATTTGGCTTTGTTTTCCCTGAACAGCTCTTCAGTTCAAACTATTCTTTTCACAGCAACTTAGAATCAATTTCCATGACTAATGTGGCGAGAAACTGTATTCTCCTGACTGAATAGTGATCGTTGTCCCTATTTCATAGCAGAGAAAATGAGAAACCAAACACTTTTATGACTTGCTCCAAATAATTCAACAAGCCACCAAAGTAGCTGGGAATAACATTCTGGTCCCTAGAAAGGAAAGTAATTGCTTTTTGTACTGTAGTGATAACCATTAATTCAACCTTTCATGGCTCCTTTTTAGACGCAGCTACTTTACGTGCAAAGAGATTCAAAGAACTATACAGCAATGCAACACAATTTCTGTAAACATCAGAACTTCGTAATACTTTAAAGCATAAGTGGAGAACATTTCCTTGCCACAACTTCTCAAAAGAAGAATTAACCTTAATTTGCACCCTTGACAGTTTTCATGCTCACCACATCTTTCCGATCCAGGACTTCAAGAACATTGCTAAGTAGCTGTGAGCAGGCCTCATGGTCAGTCTTGTTTGAATTGTCATCCAACTGGCCACTTAGCTGATCTATTAGTAGCGGCAGAAGAGCATCTCTGCATTCTAAAAAAATGAAACAGCACCACGTCTTGTTGGTCTCAGGAAGTTCTTCAGCATTCAGTATATATGGGTACCACACAGTAGCTTTCTGCCCATAACTTTATCTTGGACACCAAAACATGCTTAAATCCACTTCAGTTAGCACTAACAGACTAGAGAAAGTCATAAATAACCTGTAATGATATGTATTGCATCAAATAGTGCACTCTCACCTTCTGCCTCATTCTAAATCAACACACTGGATCAGGATCCTACAGTATTAGGCACTACATAAAGACTGAGCAGCAAAAAAGTTTCAGTTGTTCCATGGCAAGGAGTATTTCTAAAGATGAATTTAACGGTAGGCTACCACTGATGACTGATGTGAAGGACATGTGAACTGGAAAGACATTTTTGTTTTTAAGGGTGTGTGGCCCCATGCAGAATCCAGAGACTTCAATTCGCTACTTACCGGACTGTTTAAAGAGATCACTCTCGACTATCTTGGTCATGCAGTTTAGCTTCTGTCGAACTAACTGGTTGTCAGGAATACTTTGGATAAACTTGCTGAAGAGGACACTAGTGTGCAAACCACAAAGTAAGCAGATGGTCAGCATTTTCACCCAATGTGATTCCATCCTACACTTGCACTGTCCTGCACCTGGGCAAGTCAAGCAGTTTTGTCACTGTGTGGACACGCTACCTGCAAGCGGTCTCCAGGCAAATTACTATGGAGCCCTAACTTATTTTCAAGAAACTTAGCACAGGACTTTTATTAAAACTCAACAGTATTCAGGAACTGCAGGCTTAAACCTCTTAAAATGAAGCTTGCATCCCAAGCCACACTAGATGTATCACAAAAGCTTATAAATAGGCAATACTATCTGCCCTCCAGAGCCAGCATAAGATAACCATACTTACTTTCATACAAAATGAAAGCAGAATTTTGCAAAGCTTCAAGCAGACCACTGCTGAAACTTGAAACACTGCTACATATAACGGCAAGAGCATATCCTTCCAGATGCCCCTTTCATCAAGAGTGATGACTCATTTCAATCTGAGATTCCATTAAATTAAATTCCATGTACATTTGCTGTCTGTCTACTGTTTTTGAGCAAATTACTTGTGTCAGAACAAGGAAGCATGGTTGGGAGGTTCTGGGCAAAGCTATGAACACCAAAGAACAGAAATCCACGGAGTGTTGTGAATTTCCTGAATGAATACAACTTTTGTTTTCCTGACCAAGGCTATGCCTTTGCCACATATTTCAGTTTACCTCAGAAGCAATCATTAAGAATTGGTGGAAACTTGCACAACATTTCAACACATCACTCCCCAGTCCTCAAATTTTTGTTTTCAGTAAAATCTCAAAGTGCCTAAGAAAGAGCAGTTGAGACGCACAGATTCCTTTGAACTAAACTGACTTCCTTTAAAGACCTGCAAGTGCTTCCTCAAATTCATGCACAGTATGTGCATCATCATGTCATCATCAGAGTGGCTGTTTTTAGGAAAGTTTCCAAAATTCTTCCCAATAGACGAGCTGGGTTTAGAGGACAAACAAACTTAATAGGGTTACCTGAGCTCAACAGGGTCAAATACTAGTTTGACATCATTTATGATGCTTGGCAAATACTTTAAAGCTGCACCCTGCAAGAAAAAAAACAAGGACATGAAACACACAGAAACTGAGTTAGACTAGCTAGTTCATTCTAAAGGGGAGTAAAGTCTTAACAACAATGCCCATAGCTCACATGGCAAATCTAGTTTTTGTCAAGAGCAAATGTGGACACTTGTAGAGAACTGGCTTAAGATCAAATTTATGCATCCAAAGAGCCTCCAGCAACCACACATCTGCAGTGCAGAGTGGAAAAGGCGAAGGAGGAAGGATTCATAGCCAAGTTCTTTAGTTTTTGCAAACATCCTGCAGTTCCAGGGATTAAGCTCCTTACAGCCTGCCATGAAAAGCACTAGTCAGTTAAATTGACTCAGTGTTCTGCATACTTTAGCGTGTCCACATACCCAGTAAGAAGTCAACATACCCAGTGAGAAGTCACTTAGGAAGCAGTATGGCTTTCATAAATGTAGCATCCAGACAACTAGGTGCAACAGCAACTAAAGGTCTCTCTGTGATGCTCTATGGCTGCTGCCAGCAGGTACTCTGACTGCATGAGAATCAAAGTTGGGCTCTAAATCACCCAAGTGCTAATTAAAAGTTTAGAATCAATCTTTCCTTCAAATACAGAAAAGCATGTTGGCTAGAAGAACTGAAATAAAGCAAACAACCTAAAGGCCTCATTGCCTTTAGCAATTTAGCAGCCTCACTGCATGGCTGCTCTGCTTCTCCTCACAGCATAAACAGAAGGTTCACAATCCAGTTGACAGCAGAAAAACAAGCAAGTATAAAATCTAAGATACATTTAGAAACCGTTTGTTTTTTCACTACTTTCATTCCCAGCATTACATTGATTTTTGCAGTAGTTTAACCTTTCTATCTCCATCACCCTCAAGCCTGGTGTTACTGGTTGAAATGTCTTCCACACTGCAGTAGACTACATCTTCATTGGTTGTTAGCTTTCATCCTAGCAGGTGCTGAAGGGTTTTCAGCAAAGCCAGAGCTCTCATCTTTATTTGGTAAGCTTTGGGGTTTAAATATTCCTTTCCTGTCACACACAGTTCTTTAAAACAGACATTCAGAGATGGTGTGAGTCATCTGAATGGGCTTTACGTGCCTCAAAGCTTGTCCCTCTTTCTGTGCACCCCCCCCAACTGTATTAATTGATGTAATAAAAGACATTACCTCTCCCTGCAAATTATGCATACCTTAATCTTGACAGCCTCCTCTAAAGGCCGGTCCATGAGGACATTGAAGGAGAGGAACAGCTTGCGTATTGCATCATTAAATTCATCCCCATCTTCACTTTTCCCATAAAACCTACAAAGAACAGAAAGAGCTAGTTATACACATAAATCTAGTCTAACAGTGTCGTAGCTGAAATATGATTTTATCCTGTGGAACAACATCTTAATGCAATCTCCTTCTACAAAGACATGAGTGTAAAAATGGCATCGGGGATTCTGCAGTAATTTCCTGCTGAAATCTGTTATAAGTGAAAAGCTGCACTTTTTAAACTGCCATTGCATCAAATTCTGCTTGGGTTCCAAGAATCGAGTAGCTCATTCTGTATTAAACAAAAAAGCCAGAATGAACATGAGGAAAGGATTCCAAACAGTCACTGCAAATCTTTGAAAACATGTTTTGAGGCTACGGTAAAACCACTGTCATTGACCATACCCTAACTGGACAACGTGTCATCCTCACCTTACCTAGCAAGTAACCATGTGTGCATTTGTTTCTTAAAGTTTCTTAAAATGAGGAAATCATTCCATGTTTTAATTTTTTTCATAAATAACGGGTTCCTTTTCAGCACTACCATATGCTGCTTATAGCATGCTACAGGTGACTAAAAGGATTCTCCCTTCAAATTAGGTATTTCAATTTTTACTCGACTTGTTTGCTCCAGCTGCAGACAAAGGGCAGAAAGATACTCTTCTTATTAATTCAAGGATAGAGGATATGCTGAAGAATATCCCCTCCAGTGGGGTTGACTGGAAGTAACTCCACTGACTTCCAAAAGGAGACATAAGGATGGCAATGACCTTGGTCTCACCTCAGGTACAATATTCGTGACTGAACAATGAATCGGAATAGGTACTTCAAGGCTTTCAGAGCAGCAAATAGCAATTCTGTCTTGCTGGAGTCATCAGCATTTCCCACATAACAGTTCAGTACTTTGGTGAGTTTCCTTTCAAAATAAAACAAAAAGGAGAATAAATATAGACACAGTTAAGTTTCTGTGTAAGTCCAGCTTCCTTATTCCAGAGAGGAACTACAGTCTAATAAATAGATAACAGACAGGGGTTCCTCTTCACAGCCTATTTCCTTCTTAAATCTTTGGCTTCATGGGATGCCAGATTTTCATAACTAGTTCACAAATTCGCAGAAAAGTCTACAAAATTTGTCTACAAATTCCAGCTTCTTGATCTGCTTTTCTTTTTCCCTAAAATGAAGTGTTCAGGAAGCTGAAAGACCCATTACTACTGAAAGTGGACTGACACCTTCTCCACGTGTTAGCATTCTCATGTGTAGAGCACAAAGTTCTTCTGAAGCAATACTTACTGAGTCCTTTGAGAACTGTGCACAGAAGTTGCATAAACACTTTGAGTATTTGCTATCTAGCCTCTGCCGAACCAGATCAGGATCTTCTGTGAGTGCTATGGCAGCTAATATTCAGGCAAAATCCTCTTCCCTTCATTAAACAACTCACAGCACCCAAAGTGGTGTGTGAGTGATAGCCAAGTATACAACAGCTTTTGCACTTGCTTGCTCTATTTGCCACACTGCCAGCATCCAATTCCCTGCTTTGTCAAATTCTGGCGTGCAGAGCACTTGTCATTATAGTCCACTTGGCATTATGCAGATATCACATTGTCAAGCTAAGCTGGAAAGAAAGGCAAGGGAACAACAAAGCTAAGATACAGTGTGGTCATTAATCAGACGAAGAAGTTTATTTATAGTTAAGAGAAATAAGAATGATGATTCTTCCATAGGTTACAGGGAAGAAGGAAAGGAAATCATATGCAAGCAGTGATTGTGTGGCCAGGGCAGGGAAGAAGAAAGCAATCCAGGAGATAGGGACTTCAGAGCTTTGTGGAATCGTGTTTCCTCACAGAATTATCTTTAGGTTGACAGCCATCAAAAGAGGCGGAACACTCAGGACTAGGAATTCATGCGTATCAGTAAAAATAAGAAGAGATTTTTAGAGGGGAAAAGGAGTTTGGTTTCTGGTTTTGCCCTCCCTACTGGCCTCAGTTTCAACTTTTTAGTTGCCCATTACCATGAGGGTAATGATCTTTGGGCTGAGAGGCACTAGATCATCTTTAAGCACATGAGGTCAACAGGTTGACTGAAAGGACTAAATTTTCACATGTACCTAAATAAATTCCAGGCATCAGCTTTTCCTTCCCTGATAAAACAGGACTAACAATTATGAGTTGAATTTTTTAAACTGCTTTGAGTTCCACAGATAAAAATGCTACAGGGAAACAGAATTACCCCTGCTGTCCATACCCACACATCCAAATGTGAAGAATTGCAAGTTTCTTCTAAACAAATGACAGACATATTGAAACTCTGTCACATAGAAAGTGTGATCTCATGTAATCTGCATGTTTAAACCCCACCATGACATTTAGCCCTTTTCTGAAGTCTGTGGCCTCCTCAACCTGCCTGGTTGTAGGCAGACAGTGGAGGTGAACACCATTCTTATCTCTGCTACCATCAACCACAATGTCGCTCGTATTATTTCAGCCACGCATGGTTCTGCTTCTGCTCCCCGTGACCCCATTCAAACATACTCCTAAAACTGTAGCACAGAGTACAAAGTATACAGACTATTTCAAACTTTATTCTGCTCAAAGTACTTTTGTGGTGGGGTGGATTGAAAAGGTTGAGGCAGGTACTGGCAAGACAAAACAGTTTCCCGAGCAGCAATACCTATCAGACCAGATTTCTTACAAATTCGTGTTCCTTCATCAATTTCCATCCCCCACCCCACCACATACCGACTTACGATATTTTCCGCTGCCTTCTGCATATACCCATAACCGCCACCCCTACACACCAATCTTTTAGCAGCAATACTAGACCAAAGGACTCAAAAGTTTTAAGGGAGAGATGTATACAGACTGACTGCATTAAACCTGTCTTCAATAGGAGATCAGGATGAAAAACATGAAGATGCTTTCACAACACAAACACACACACTGAGGATTAAAGGTCAAAAGAAAGTCTGAATCACAGGGCCTGATACAGGATCTTCCATGACAGCAGTGTCTTTTCCTTACAGAAAAAAATTCTTAAAACAGAAACTTTTTACAAGGTAAAAAGAGTAATTACAGGGTTTCTTTCTCTCCTGAAAGCAGAGAAGAATAGGGCAGAACGCTCTTGTCTGGTCTCTGCTGCCATTATCACATTAGCATAGTTTACTGGAACTATCAGTGAGACACTGTCTGAATGACAGCCTGTGTGTTTGTAGTTACCAATACTTACACATATGCCAGGGTTGCGCTGAAGTGCTTGTAAATGTAAGTTTCAAGTACAGGGTTGAAATGCTGGAACTTGATGTCTCCGATCAAAGAAATAATAAATACCTGCCAAAAATTCAAAAGGAAACAGATGTACAGAGCCGCACAACCTTAACTCGGACATAACTCAGTCTCTAATTGCATGTCATTTATTTTGCTGAGTCATAGTTTTTGTTTGTTTTTCTAATAGCATTAACGCTACAGATAGTGTTATTCATATTCTAATAGTGACTAAATACTGTGGTGTGTGTGACTACATCATTGCTCAGAGGGAAGGTAGGTCATAGCAGCATTTGGATAGAAAAATCTTAGAGATAAAGGGAGCTACCTCTCAAAGCAACAACGGTGATACAGGAAGCAGCACTACTCACAGTCTTTACATGACACTGTCATAGCACAGGCTAAATAGGCACCGAGCTGCTGAAGGCCTTTTTTCAAAGCTAAGTTCTAGCTTGAAAAGCATCATTCCTTGAGATTCTAATGATTTATATGCATAGCAAACACTCAGTCCTGTTACTACAATGACATGTATTAGAGCCAGGACATTCTGTCCCCCTACATTCACTCCTCCAACCAATGTCAGCTGGATATATCTGACTTCATATTTCTTTCTGAACTGTCAAGTACATATTTGTTGATCAGCATGAAGCACACAGCATGCAGTTGTGCACTGCACACCAAAGCCAGTGCCTTTCACACACATACTAAGCCGCCTCTCCAAAGATGCGGAAAACTCCTTGTGAAGTCTTTTACTCAGTCATTACAATCCTTCTTAAAAGGTTCAGAGAAGCACCCATCCCTACTGCCTAAGTACTGGGCTAGGATTTAGGGAGCATAGGTTCTATTCCCACCACAGCCACATATCCTCCACCATCATGACCCTGAACAAATCATTTCGCTTTGTGCTTCATAATACGGCTTCTCTCTTCTGTAAATTGCCTTAATGCAAGAAATTATGTGAAGAAATTACTATAAATTATGTAAAAGTTTATTGCTGTTTTCACTGCGGTTACTAAAAAGCTCAATACATATCTAAGTCCTAGCTCCTGAAAACACCTTAAGAAGTGTTTAAATATAATTTATTTCTCAGAGCAAAATACCAATCACTTATCTGTAGGAAGCACCAGGAACAGACTGAAAATGCGGCTGAAAAACAAATACCCTAAATCCACAAAAGAAGACTCACTCACCAGTGCATCAAACACAAGGAAGTCATAGGTTTCATTTTCTGACATTTCCATCATTATGTTGAAAAGTGCATCAAGGGTGTCCTGCAAAAACTAGAGGAAAAAAAACAATAGTAAAAGGGTAGGAAAAGACGACTACTTCTGGAATCCTGCACAAGAGCCTACTCTTTTGGACCACTTTTCCCCTTCCAGCCTAGCCCAGCTGAACTGTAAAAGTTGTCTATGAAAGAACATTTAAAAAGGGATCTTAGTCCTGTATTCATTCACATGTTGTCATGACCATCACGCTATTCTCCCTCACTATAGCAAGGAGGATCTTTTCTTATCAGCTCCGAATGGCCCCACTTTTCTGTTCTACTGCCTTTTTATCGAGCAAGAGTATACACTACCAAATATACTTAATTCTGTCCATATAGTTTAAGCTTGCACTGGGCCAAATCAACCACACACACTGTACTAAGGCACAACATTTACATAAAGACTGGTTTGCAAGGACACAGCATTTACTTTAGTTGTTCAGCAGTTAAGTAAAACCATGACCTTGCATAATCCCAAAAGATCCACACTTGGAACCACAGGAAGTCTTACCTCCTAAATCCTTCAGCAGACTGTTTTCTCTGGCCCTTCCCCACATTTCAGGTCTCCTCCCCACGGTACTCTGACTATAAGCTCTTTGGGCCTTCTCTGCACTCTGTTCCTAGATCCACAGCAAGTCCCTACTCACAAAGGAGGCCCAGAGCCACTACTGAAAATTAAAAGTTAGGCTTTGAACGTATCTTCTATTTCGTAAGGATACAGGGAAAAATAAAGTCACCACTGTCTCCCTGATCCTGGTAACATTTAACTCCTGTAATTCTGGTGAATTCCACTAATGAGAGCTCTTGGGGCAAAGTATAACTTTTGTTCTCCTGTTGCTCAGCACCTAGAACGGCTCTCCGAGCCTACATAGAGAGCTTTTGGGTACAACACAATTACAACCCCTCAAGGTCAACATCAAGCACATACATAAGTGTTTGCTTAACAAGGAGACTCAAATCTCTATGCATACCTTTACAATTTCTCCCCCTTCCACCTCCATTAGCTTCCTTAGGTTGTGAGCTATGTTCTGAGAGTTAGAACGCCAGTTCAACAAACCCAGCAGGTCAACTAGCAAGGACAGAACATCAGCAATTAGAAACAGATTACAACAACACAGCTGACTTAATGGCTGCAGAACAATAGAGAACAAGTACTAGAGGTTATTTTTAGAATCGGCTTACAAGGAAAAGTCACACTGATGTATAGAATTTTACCTTGAGATGGTTCTTTTGTCTTGGCAAGAAAGTTAAGTTTTGCTATGAATGGAAACCTTGGTGTAATTTGATAACGCAAGGCACTTGGTAGACAATTTTGCAGGCTTCTCATTCACTCAAGAGAAGGTATCTCAAGCTAGGAATTTTATTACAGTGCATGACTTTTCTTACTAATGCTTGTGTTTACTTTAGAGCAGCTTCTTGGAGATGGTTCTTAAAGATAAAATTGAAAGCTCTTGTATAAATGACATTAAGCTGCAAAGCTGTTTATCACACTTCTGGGACATCCCAGGACCTCGAGTTTAGTTAAACTACAGTTGAGGCTTTCAAAGGAGTCTGGCAGGTTTCACACACATCTTCCATGTTAATGAAATATGTACATATCTCTGTTCTGAAACTAAATTCATATACTACCTTCAGATGTGAGAATACATGCGAAACTTAACAGCCTTGACAAAGAATGCCACATTCAGAAACAGAGGCTACATGCAGGAGGGCAGAAAGATGCAAATGTGCTTGGCCTGCACATCAGACGGGATAATGAAAGCCAGATTCAGTCCTCATGCACATGGATGTATCAGTACGGCATTTAACTTAAGCTAACTGGCCAAGCTCAAACTGTGAACAGAACAGCTCATGCCCATCTCCCAGCAGCTACACAGGTACACCTTGATGGAGCCACAGCCAGTGTCATTTTTACATGCTTCCTTCCCAAAGTCAGAGAGTATGTTATACCAAAAGCCTTCCAGAGCTACTGGAAATCTCACATCATTTACTAGCATGTACTGTATTCATTCACATACATACATCATTCTTCATTTTGACCACTTTGGCAGCATGCAAAGCAGAGTTAATGCATAACAGCACCCTGAAGAGTTCGGTTCTCATTGCTACATTCTTAACAAGCAGAGGAAAGAGGAGAATTAACCTTAAACATTTACGATTCTGAAAACACATATACACTGTCACTGATGGGTGCCATTTCTATACATGCCGACAAACCTGTTCGATTTAACATTGGCAGTTTGGATAAAATATTCATGTGACATGGTCTCTAGTGGCTGCGTAAACATCTTTGTAGCTTGTACTGGCAACATGATGCCAACAATGCTGGGACTGGGCTGCCATTGACACATGAAACAGCAAGATTAAAGCTAAAGCACTATGCTCATACATGGCAAAAAAACTTGCATAAAGAAAGTGCCCTCTTTACTTCAAATATACAGCATGATACTAGGCTGCTAATGCAAGACCTACCATTCTGGGTAAGTTTGGTGGAGCAGATCAAAGTGGCAATCTGGAAGCTGTCTTTTGTACTATCTTTAGTGGGTGTGAAGTTGGCTAGATGGTGCAGATTTTTCCCCGAGGGGGCCTCCTTCTCCTCGATCTCAGTTTTGGTACAAGGAAGAGTTAAATAGCATTTAGCATCTTCCATTTTCTTGTTATCACCCTGTGGGTTGAACGCAGCAAACACAAGGGTTATCTCAACACTGAGCATACCTCATCTGACCTCTTGCAGTTCTCATCTACAGACACACTTCAACATAGTGACAGCCAAAGAGGGCTTTAAACACCTTTTCATGTCTATAGTTGTTTACTCACATTGTCTGTTTGGGCCTCTAACTTTAGGGAACAGAAGGTGCCCATACTGCCAATGAACTAAGCTCTCTTCAGAGCAATTCAAGCCACAGAGTTTAGGAGGGTTTTCTTCCCCTCCCTCTCACTTCATAGCTTTCTACTGCAATGTATTAACTTTTTCCTCTTACTGTGATTAAAGGCACCGGGTCTCTCTTCCCAGCACACATTGATCCTCCAAAGCAGGTGTTCACCGGCTCTGTTTGCTGCACGCTGTCTAGGTGAATGATGTTACAGGAAAAATGCTCTATACAGATACATACAAGGATGTACCAGATTTGTGTACTTGCAGTCAGAAAACCCATCAGTGAAAGCAGAGCTGAGGGTGACTTATCAAAAAAAAAAAAAAAAATTACTGTCCTATTATCCTAGAAAAATTATTAAAAATCTCTGCAATGCTAGGAAAAAAGTCAGCCAAGAGAGTCGTTTTGATTAGTTAAACAAAAGTGAAGACTGCAAATGCCCAAGCTACCTTATAAACAATCAAACTGTGTTTGCCATCTTGCAGTGTTGTTCCATCTGCATTCATCAACTTCACAAAGCCCATGCCAAAAGCTCTCTCAGACTTATCCCTAGCTGCAAACAGAAAGAAAAAGCTTTATTAGGAATTGTCTTATTTATGCCCATACTATCCATAATGCAACTCTCTAACGACATGCAGCTTCTTCTTCATTTAATAGCAATGCGATGGATAATGCGATGGAGCTAGCAAACTTTGTGGTCCACAGTGGAAAGAGCTCTCCTCTTTCCCTCTCATCTCAAGGCACTTAGTAGGTATCTGCAACTACACAGAAAAACATCCTCTCTGAAGCATCTCTTGCCACACAATTTTAGTGGTTAATTGTGCTGCTAGATGGACATATCTAATTGTATAGACATTTTGGTTGGGATTTTGCACATCTGCTTGTGAGGTATGGATGTGGAAGTATGTCACTGCATCTCACAGATACCTTAAAAGAATTCTCTTGAGAGCCTTTCAAGGGCTTAGTCTCATATTATTGATCTTGTTTCAAGGGCTCTGAAGTTGTTCGATGAAACTTCTGGCTCTAACTTTCTCATTAGCCTTTCATTAATCTAATTAGAAATCCTCCTATAGGAAGGCCATTAGAAGCCCACCAGGTCTTGCACTGAGTTTTGTGAAGGCCTTGAAAAAAAATTAAAACCACCACCATACGTTGAGAAGCCAAAGCAACAATAAGCACTGACAATTGTCTTTCAAGGGGGCTAACACGTTGCTCCCTATCTAATTTCAGTTTTAGAACAAAATCAGCACCAACCCTTTTTTAAAGCTGTAAAAAGTTTGAATTATTTTTCTTTGCTTGCAATAAAATCCACAACACTGGAAATAAGCAGAAATGCAAGTGCTACACCTTTTGGTGGATACTCAGAAAATCTCAATGAGAGCAGGAAGAGCACAGTACTCCTGCAGATCTTCTTTTCTGATACTTACATTCCTGTGATGACCGATGACGGAAAGTGAATCTTAAATGGCAACGACTGACTTCTTCTATTGCAATGGACACCTGCACATGATAATACAACGAAAAATGCAGCACCAGCATTCTCTATCTCCGGTCAATTTACAGGACATTCTGTTACCGATGCACCTACTGATTTTAAATTAGTTCCATTTTATAGACAAAGGAAGCAAGACCGTAAATTACACACTCCTACCTTTACAGTTTCATACCAGCAAGGTTGCTTGACTTGATAATAAACAACAGACTTATATTCGGAGACACCTTCATAACCGGCACCAGGATGGATAGCTTTCTTTGGACAAAAAGACAAGGGGGGGGGGGGTGGGAAGAAAAGGTAAGGTCTAGAATGAAAGCAAGAAGTATCTTGGGTCAGAAATTTTCAGAGCATACAACTGTCAGAGTTACTCAAAGTCTATGCTTCACAGTCACGGGAACTCAATGCACGTCAGCTCTTTGAAAGTTTTACAGAATCTTTGAAGATTTGCTCACATCTCTTATTAATTTAAAAAAAAAATCAGTGAGTATTCAAATTTGGTCACTGAGATCACCTATAATATCTCTTGTTCGTTATCACACAGTTCTTGCATACAGTTGATAAGTAAGATCCTATGGACCGGAGCTATCATCTAGCAAACACAGCAGCCTTGTGACCTCCTGCACAAGCCACCGTACCTCTTGCAGATTTCCATCTTCATCGTGTACAGACATGGTGACTTCTACATTCTTGGGAGTCTTCTTCTTCCCTTTGTCAAACTCCCCTTGTATCAGGGTGACATAGATATCATTTCGAACATCACCTAAAATTCATAGTGCTTAATGAGTTGTTTTTCTCATACAGACTGTTTTACAGGTTAACATTTAACATCCTTGGGTACCACATTATCCTTATCTTCTTCTTAGCCTTTACTGATACCAGCTAACTAACGACACCAACGTCACACCATTTCATCTTCATCTCAAATTATACAAAATCTTTTAAAATGTACCATTCTCCTTTTTATAAACCTCTGTCGTAACATAACTTTTTTTTTTAATGTAATGAGCTCTATAGGGCTAAATCCACTTTGAATGGATTAAATAGAGCAGGGTGAAACATATCTGCAACAAAAATGTCTCTGACTAAACAGAAATTTTCTTCCAAAAAGTACACACACTATCATTTTTCAATATAAGAAAGGAAGCTTATGTTTTCACTTCTTTGACAAAAAATAAAAGATCAGCTGGAAATTTCAAGAAAAATGAAAACAAGTTTTCAGATAGCTTTAAAATAAATCTGTTCATAGCAGAAATTCTAGAATTTCAACTGGCTCTTTCAGTCCATGGAAGTGTAGAGGCATATGGGACCTACCAGGAAGGATTATCTCAGGGAATCCCATTTTGCGAGCCACAGCAGTTGATCTGTCTACAAGGTGGGAAAAATCCTTTTGAACCTGCGCTAGATCACCAGGAAGCAGTTTCAGGGAGACCCAAAGACCTAAGAAAAGACAAGTAACACTTGTTTACTGAAAAAAAGTACGAAAACATGAAATTGAAGCCTATGCTTAACAGAAAACTGTTTCTTCATGTGACCTCCATGCCTTAAATATCCCAAGCTGGTTCTCACTTGCCCAGTTCTCTATCTCCCTAATGCTGAATAAGACCTTACTGGGCAAGCAGATTGTCTGAAGAAAAACACAAGCTTTCTGAGGTGAAGCCACTAGTGTATTTGAGTAAAGGCCAGACACACAAGCAAGAGCAGAAGAATCCTGAATAATGCAGTTTAAACCCAAAGCCATTTAGAATATGCAATCAGCTGTGTTCACTTAAAAATATTTTATGTCCATATAAACAGTTTTATCTTAAAAATATTACATTACTAGCAAATAAATCATCAGCTAGAGAAGCTCTTTTCACGCAAGAACAGCTCCTGTTTTTGTCTTGTTTTTAGCTCCCAGTGTGCTGGGGTGACAACCATTACAAAGACCATACATTTGGCTCAGGAAAGGCAGCAAGCTCCAGTAAGCCTTGATCTCTGGACTTTCACAAGCCATTTATTTTCCTTTGTAAGCAAGGGGAACCCTTCCCCGCACCAGGTTTTTACATTAGCTTCTTGCCCGACTGATGTACCTTGCCCTTTATGATTCACTTCCTTTGCAGCGATGACTTTGTTGAAGACAGAAGTGAGGGGCTCATTTTCTCCAATCACATGGGAAGTTATCAGTGGGGACATGATTAGCTGTCGCTGTCTGATGTAGGTTTCCATGGCAATCCTGAGAAGAACAACAATAGAGACCGGGAAGCAGACAGACTAACATCAAACATGTGCTCTGCAAGAAGAGGGCTGGCCAACAGCTGACTGTTTTCCAAAGAAAAATATATATATTTTTTTAAAGGATTCCATGGGAATTTTTTTTTCTTCTTCACCTGCACAAACCCAATGGAAATACATTTAAACTCTCATACTAGGAAGTACATCACAGTGCTAGCTCAGGCTTAGGATAAGTAACACTGACCTAAAGACTCCATGACTACATTTGTATCATACTGAAACAGCAGCCTTCAGGACAACCATAAACATAGCCAGCTCTACTTTGTTCTTGTTTTCCATCCACAGACTATCTTGCAGACCTGTGAGAACAAGTCCAGCTAGGGGCAACCACGCAGGAACAGCTCAGCACATAGAGCCTTGCACTCCCATCAGAGGAGCTGAGCCCTGTCTTCAGGCGTGCCTCAGAGCTGTGCCTAAGAAACCATGTAGATTAACTAGTGGTAAGTTAACATAACTAACAACTGCTGTGAGATCACACAAGTGATGAACCTATCCCTAGTCACAAACACGTCTATTGAGCTTTGGATTTTGAACCCAACTTCACTCCTGTACCCACACCACCAATAATGAACCAAAGCATATACAAAACGATGTCTTCACAGGCTCCCCATCCTTGTAGGGGAGTCAAGATTTTGATCTAAACTCAGCCTCACTAGAACAGAAGAAAAATGGGGAAAAAAAGAAAAAAGAAAAGAAAAGATAGCAGACTAACATTATTCTGCAAAGGAAAAGACATCCCACTTAAAAACCCACACAATCTCCCCCGAAAATACCTTGTAATAACATATGGCTACACCAAATAGATTGCTATATTTAGGACTGTAATCACATGGCTGAGTCTACCCAAACAAAATTCATTTTAGTTACTGTAATGTGCAGAAAAAGTGAGCAATCAGAGAGCAGGCAGAACACATAAGTCTAACTAGCAATACAGAAATGCAAAACACACTGGGGCTTGAATTTCTTTCCCAGAAAGAGGGAGAAATCCCTTTCCTGTTGTCCTCTGACTCACCCTTACGAGGTAACCTGGAAAGCTGAGAGGCAGACAATACAGAGGGTACCGCACAATAGTGACAAGAAGGAGTTGTGTTCTCTATGCTCAGGTGTTTCTGAAAATCTTGCCTCTCACCCCCTAATAGTTTTGAAGGCCACATCCCCCAGACCCCACAACATTATTTTGCACTGTGCTCTTCTTTCTTACCTCAGATGAGATGGGTACCTAGCAATTTCAGCTGCATTGCCAAAACTCCCTAAGCAATTTAGCCTATCATACAGACATGTAAATCAAGGGGAACAAAGGCTTCAGAGGACTGACAAAAATCTTTTCCTTCAAAGAGCTGACTACTGCCATAAGCTAATCTATTTGTAGAGACCTTGGTACACTGCCAGGCTCCCATACAAATCTGTCCTTCTCTAAAGGACAACTGCTTTAAATAAGCCAGATATGTGATAAACTCTGAAGTCCAGTACTTACTGCTGAAATGGAATAAAATGTTGCTTTTCCTCATCGTCCACCTTTCCATGTATGATATCAGTTATGTCCATCACTGCAACAACACAAGTTCATCACATAGGTTTGCCAAGGTGCTAAAGAACATAGAGAGAGCTTTCCCCTATCACAATGAAAACAACAGTTGCTTATTTTGGGCCAATGCCACTCATGACAGCAATAGAGACCACCACTCTCAACTTTCTAAACAGCACCTTTTCATTGATGCGTAAGTCAGCCTATGACAGTGAATGTGAATACACTCTCTGATAAAAAGCAGGTGGGACTCAGGCATTTCAAGGCAAAGAAATCACACTTAGATTTCAAATGCTGATTATTTTGGAATTGTTTTCCACCACAAATTTCCAGCAAGTCTCTTCACAAGAGATCACAGGAATTGGACAGGAATTGGATGTCTCATTCACCGAGGCTCCAGCTTTATCCCATTAGTCATGAGGAGCAAATTCCTCTTTGATAAAGATCTGAAAAGTCTACTGCACTGATGGCAGTATGTTATCTTTTTAGGGGGTGACAAAACAAAAAGTGAACAGTAACAGTATTTCATCTTCATATACAACTTTCATTGAAAGGTCTCAAAGGGGTACCAAATGCAGCTCAGTATCAGCATCTCCATTTTGAAGCCAGAGATGCCGACACTAAGAGGTTAGCAGGCTTTGCTGACATAAGCATGTATTTCCCGATTCCTAGCCCACAGTCCCAGCCATACCTGCCACACCAAAGGGCCTCCGGAGTCCACAGGTATGTTTCTTCCCATCTTTCAGCTCCATATGCCCCACCCTCACAATCTGACACACCAAGCTGATTTTTGGTCTGATCAAGTCAGAACTGCTTAAATCCTAGAAGTTGTTTAAAACACAGTTATATCAATCCGCTTTATGAATGGAAAAGAAGAGGACAGAGAGAGTAAGACTTTTTTGTTAGATTGTACACATATATAAAAGGAAATAACTATTTTTTTAAAAAGTAAAACCAGTACCCTTTGAGCCCTAGGGGAAAAAAAAAAAAAAACCATACTACAAAAACACTAGCAATTTCCATACAGCAATTTCTAAACATCCCATTACTCTTTGATAACACATCCCAGCAACAGTACTGCAAGGAGAGTAAGTGATGTTAATTGCCAAAATACTAGATCCTGACGACAAGGCAGTTAGTTTGTGCCATCCTTGCTACTTGTGAGAAATTATTCCATTCATGTGCAATTCTTCCATTAATATCTTGTTGCAAAGCAGAAGAAGAGGATCAGCAAAGCAATGAAAAACAAACAACTATGATCCCAAGCCTAGATTTTTGGTACAGTTAGGCTCCAACAGAGAAGTGCCTAATAGGACTTTCAGAAATGCATGGGTAAGCAACACCCACTGACACTACTACTGCAAAATAATACACCTTTACCACTGCTTTAGATTGACATATAAAAAAATACTTTTCAGAAGCATTCCTCTGAGGCTGCCTATAAGATCTTAAGTGTCCATGAAAACACCCCAAAACACCATGTGACCCCCCTCTGCTGGGTGGGGGGAGGGGAGAGAACCCAAAACTTGGATGTTTGCAGTGTGGGGGAAGAATTTCCAGGATGTAAATACAATAACTTACAGTAAAGACCGCTTGAAGGTTATTTAGTTTCTCAATTTCTTTAGGCATTCCATTACTGCCCCAACGAACCAGGTAATTTTCGCTGCAAATAAAGGGGAAAAAAAAAAATTAAATAAATCAACACCTGACATTCCCATTACCTGGGTAAAAGCTCAAAAGTATTTTGATCTTTTAGGAATATTTGAAAAATTCTGCCAAAACCTTCTATCCCAAAGTGATTCTGAAGTGACTCATCTCAGTGAAGGCAGAAGGCAGGCACAATGTGAACGGGTATTCTCAGTTACTTCCCAATATAACTCTGACTGCATGTCCACACCTGATAGCTTCAATGATGGAGACAGAGGGTGCCTGACACGTACATGCTTCCTTTATGAAGTTCTTCATATCTTCTCCTACCAGTACAAGATGCCTAACTCTTAGGTGTGAACTTGTACTGACATGACAGCAAGCATCATGCATATACATGATTTAACAGGAAGCAATTAATCAAAAGCATCAAGCCTAGTGACAACAGTAGGAAAATTCAGAATATGAAGAGACAATCTGGGATTTTGACTAATGTATCACAGAAATGCCCAGCTTTAAGAATGGGAGTGCATGGGCTCAGAACCTTGACTTCCTATCTCATCTGAAATAAAATAACCCCCTTCCAAATCACCACTGCGGCAGCAACCAACAGAACTGAAAAAGCTTATCTACTGGATCTTCCTTTCTAACCTCTACTGGCTTCTTTAGAATGACCACCGTGATGACTAAATTGCTTAGGCACCTACAAAAAAAACCCACCTGATGAATTTGGAAAGATCAGGATCATAGAGGCTCATTAACAGCTCTGCATCTTCTCCAATATTGCAGACAAAATTCTTGAAGTTTACATACAGGCTATATGTATGTGTTGTGTTGAATATTGGCTGCCCTCGGAGGTCCAAGTTCTGTTGCTGGGACTGCAAAAAAGGAGAGTACTCCCATTAAAAACAAACACAGAAGAATTTAGTTCTGCTGCCAAAGTAGCACAGTATCCTTAAGAGAAATGTACAAACACAGTGGGTACTAGGTACCGGAGGAGGAAAAAGCCAACAACAAGAGATGTACCTTCTCTTCCTGGATTCTTTCATCAATCCTTTTGGACGCAGTTTCATGGGACTTGAAGAGAGAGATTGTGCTGGTTTCATCTGGGTCCAAGATGTTCCCATTGTCATCTCGTACAACCAGGTCCAAACCTAGGATCCTGAGTAGTACGCAAGTCACAAGGACGAAAGAAGCAACACAATATTTAACAAGCAAAGGTGACTGAAAGAGCACAAACCACAGATCAAACTGTGGACTGCACTATGCAGCCAACGCACACCAACTCCATTCCTTGTAATAATCACATTGCTGGTCTTCCTGTCCCGAAATGCTTACCCCTCACCCTTCATTTTCCCATTAAAGGGAAAAATAATTAGTCAGGTAACTTAATTCTAAGATGACAACATCTTTGTTCTTGCTTAAAGGTTTGTTGGTGTTTTGTTTTTTTTTTTTTCAAAAGGTATATATATCTATCAGGCGCATGGATTACGGCTAATTATTATTCTTTGCCATAAGCTTTCTTCTTAATTGACTTATTTGACCTGAATCAAGTCTGACAGGCAGATAAATGCGTTTTGGAGACAATCCCTGTTCTGTACAAACCAACAAACTGTGGAGTTTTGGTGGCCTATAGAATTGTATTACTCAGTTGCTGATAAAGCAGTTTAGTTCACAACCAGCATCCAAATCCTGGCTCCAGCCAGCCAGGCACAAATTGTGCTCCATGGGAAATACGATCATGTGCCAGCATTTCTGCAGAATTAAGACAGGTAAGGTTTCCTGCCAAGTCAAAGAGATTGCTGGCATATGAAGAACCAACTGCTAACATGCCTACCTGCCAGGCTAGTCACATTCTGATGGGGACTGAAAGCTGTAATTAGCCCCTTTCCACGGAAAATGTAAAGCCTAATTCAGTGTTCCCCTTGCGTGGTCATTTACTCCATTTTGTATTAATAGCCATCTAGAGCCTTTACTGGGATTTGGGATTCTCCCCTGCCTTCATGACATAGTTTGGAGTTTACCTGTTGCCGTAGTCAATCTTAGCAGTGACTTTCTTCTTGAGCTCGGCTAGCTCATCTTTGGGAAGGGTCCCAGACAGTATCTGCGACCGCCATTCTATCAGGCTGTAAGTCATTTGTTGGACATGCCGAAACTGTGTTGTCTTGTTATCCTACAGGAAAAAAGGGACAATTTTAAGCTAGTGATAGCCTGAAAACAATGACCTTAGTAAGCTTTCTGAAATGTACTCAATTGAATCTACCATACAAGTTGTATTTAACTAAAAATATCTGAGAAACTGGCACCATATGACACTACAAGATTAGACCCATGGAACAAATTCTCCAGTACTTCGGACTGCCAAGGTTTAAGTGTCTCAGGATTCAGGGTCTTCACCGTTTCCTCAGGACATTATTTCAGAAAAACCTCACAGACAAAAAAAAGACTTCTGGTGTTTTCCAGCACTTGAACTGCTATGATAGGTGCTTTTTATATACAGGACAGAGAGATTATGTTAAATGATTGCAACTGTGTTCCGGCAGATAGAGACAGGAATGCCAGTGTAATATACAAAGGCTCTTTCTCCCTAACTCTGCCACTCTCACAATGTGTGACATTGGGCAAGTCATTTTTTATGCATGTTTCCCATTTGTTTTGCCTCTTTAGATCACAGGGCTCTGAGGCAAACGCTTTATTCACTTTTAAAAGTCTAAAGGTGATACCAAAACATAAATAATAATGACAGATGACCAACACTGAAGCCCACATAGGCTTTTTCTCATGTCTGTTCCTCCTATAGCTTTCACCAGCCTAAAGAACTCTTCAGCCTCTTTGTTACCTATAAAAAAGGCCTCTTGTCACCAGAATACAACACTAACAACACGAACAACATGGTTAATTGGAATCTCTGCCCTCACCGCTGTTTACAGCGTTAGCAACTATGTTTTAAAGCCAGAACACTAAGCAAATTGAATCCACAGACTCATTTTCGTGGCTGCCTGCTCTCTTGTCCTGTCCCATCATACACTCAAAATCCATTACATTAAAAAAAAGAATAGCAACAAAATGCAGCAATATCTGGGACACACTGCTTCCCTGCCAGTATGCATATTATATTTCAACGTTCACATTCTACCCACTAGTAACTCACGCATGGATTGTCATGTCCATGTGTGACCTCCAGACAAGAGTTTCATGGAAATCAGAGTAGCTCTGTGGAAACACAATAATCTCTCTGGCTGGTGTCTATCAGCAAATAAGGCTGAAGATTATCTGCTCTTCTGAGTACTCATTTTTGTTTACATTTGTACAGAACAATCCAACGCAGTTCTGACTCATCCCATGCTTTTAAGCACTACCCCAGCAGTACTTGCTCAGAACCTACCATGCCAGAGGTTGTCCAAAAATGCAATAAAAATATCACGTCTGGATTCCCAGACACCACCTCCCCAATCTACCCAGCTACTTGCTCGAGTCTGCTGCAGTCATTGCATTTTCATCTTTTGCTATGAATGCAGCACCTGTAATTATAAAGCACTGACTGAACAGGACATCAAAACCTGCGTTGTGAAGAGTTTCCTCCTGCCATTTCTACTGTTATCATCTTTAATTAATGAAAACACTTCTCATGCTATTTACTGGTTCCACCCTAATAAAATCAGTCACACACCTATACACCTCTTTCCTATAGTTTCAGGCTCCAAGGCTGACGCCGTAATTAAAAAGTGGATAGCTATGTGGTAACCTACCATATTTGTAGCAATACTGCTTAGATAAGTAACCCTTTAAAAGTGTCAGCTATACCATTTATACCATCCAAAAGGGAACCCAGGCTTCATCCTCTCTCTACCACTGCATAGCGGGCCAGTTACTAGGATGATTCTGACTTGCACCGAGTGTCAAGTGCAGCTCATTTTCAGAGGGAAGTGCCACAAATCAAAGGACATTGAACTTTAACCTACTGGGACAACGTTTATGGTTATGCAGCTCCAAAATGACTGTCAAGAGGTTTTTGACTACATCGCACCCAACAGCTAGTGGGAACTGGCCAATGGTATATCGCTGGTACATTCAGGCAGCAGCTGACTAGCGTCAGTTCTCTGTATCAAAGCTGTTAATGTTTAACTACGAACCCCACTGCTCCCACACAGCAGAACGAGACTCATTTCAATTATTTCTCCGTTCTGGTCTCTGCAAAGAACATGAATGATATAAACTACTCATAATTTGCCTGCTGAGAACACAAATCTAAAGGGAGTTATAAATAGCCATCTTCCCTTTGATTTGGGCGAATGTGAAGGGGCTGACAGAGGCTAGATGAGTCTTTTAGTTCCTATAAGGAAGATATTAGAGATATATTTAGTAAACAAAGAAAAAAGTGTGTTCTTAACTTGCATAAAAATAATTCCAAAGAGAAGGCAACTTGTGTTAGCTTTCAGGCAAACATAGTGCAGATCTCAATTTGACAGTTAGCTAAAGCTGAGTTATCTCTACAGCTGTTTACATTAGCTAACTCCGATTAACAAAACGAAGTTAAAAACTTTCACCCATTTTTATATTTATTTTGCAGTGGAGATATACCCACTGGTGCAATGCTTGCTGAAAAACACAGAAATTAACGAAGTGAAATTAAATGCTGCCAAGGAAAAAAAATCGCCTGTGTTTCCTTTTTCTCTTCAAATACCTCCTTCCTCCTTTAGCTTTTTTTTTTTTTTCTTTTTATACATACTGCAGGGGAAAATAAAATAAACTCAAATCCATTTCAAACCACAACGTTTTCCAAGACTATTTTAAGACTTATATTGGTTAAGCACAGGAACATGAAAGATTTCTGCTCTTAAGAAAAATAGATTTTGAGGCTAGGATCCTAAAGTTATCCAGAAAAAAAAAAAAGCCAGGAACAAAACTCTCTCTTTCACACAGTAATAACGTCACATATGGCTTCTCATTAAATTAAGAGGGTGGAACAAATTCTTGTGGTTTCATGGTGCACAAACAAAATGTACTTGTGGCCTGGTGAAATTTTCAATAGAAAAGCTTGCTCTGGGTAAACTGAATGGTTAGAACTAATTTAAAACCATTCTCTCATCTTAATTAAAGTCTCAGAGCACATACTATGCAGGCTGAACTCACTACTAACCGAAGAAAAATCAAGTTTGACTCTCTTTAATGTGCCTTTAATAATCACCTTCAGAAGAAGGCAATTCATCATGAACTCCAGTTCTATTTCTTTGAGCAAGAATGCACCTACCTCAGCAAAACCACCAAATCCATGCATTACCTTGGCTTCTGACTTTTCTGAGGTGACTATCACATGGTCAAGCTACTAAACAGTTTTAGTAGACGAGAGGTCTCTCCCCCGCCCTACTGAAACTAAATATACCATGTGTCTTCTGACAAGTCAAATCTTCCCCTACCACACATGGCCCTAATTCTGTTCCCATCCTTTGTGTATCTTGCCTATTTGAGCTGTAGGCACTCTGGGGTGAGGATCAACCATTCTATTCAGTACCTACAACACTTCTAGAAAAACAGAGTTCACACTTGCTAAAGGTTCTGTTAAAACACCACCACGGTTTCTCACACAACTGAGATATCTTGCCCTCAAACAGGACAGACACATGACAGGCAAAGCAGGAACCCTTATTTTATTAGTGAACTGTGACTCACACACACAGCCCCAACCAGCTGACATGATGCTGAGCGTGACTTGTGCCAGTCAATGCTTCATCAGTGCTGTGTCATCACACAATTATTCAGGTACAGTGAACACTGTAGCACAGACTAAACCACAGTTCTGTCCATGATTGCACATCCCGTTCAGCGGAGAGCAGAACATTTTTAGCCTCTCCTAAGACCAATTTTACAATAATGATAGTTTTGCAATTCTGCATAACGTTCTATCTGAAGTCTTAAGTGCCCTGCAAAAAGCCCAGTCTCATCTCATCTGAGGTCACATAATAAAATATCAACCACTGAAGAAAACTTACCACATATAATTTGTGCCAGATAACTGCCCACTCCCTCAGGGTAGAAGTGAGTTCTTGTCCAAGGGGTAATTCACTTGGAATCACTGTTTCATGTTGTCTAGAGAAAAAACGGAGAAAATGGAAAAAAGGTGTTACACTCGAGATTAAAACTTAGTAGTAAAACATTCTTTTTTGATAAATATGTAAACGGAAATTTCAGAGGGCTTGATATTCACACGATTCACTCACACACGATGCCAAGATTCTTAAGTTGTTCAACTGGTTCTCCAACACATACATGCACATTCATTATCCATTTTTAATGCAAACATGTTTCAAGTTTCTTTCAGTCTTGTTCTTCTCAATGGATCCATTTCAGAAACATGTTAAATAGACAGAAATTAAATTTGGAAGAATCACCACTTGCAATGCTAACTTGGCCACAGTTATTTAAAGAGAAAAAAAAAAGAAAAAGTACTTTCTAAAGTCTCTTCCTCTGCAACTGCTGTTTTCCTCTCACTATAATGATCACAGAATCAGCTCTAAGAATCAAATGAGGAGTCATTTCCTTAAATGTTTTCCAGGACAGGAAGGAATCCACACTCCTGCTGGCTACTTGGCTGCGAGCAGGAGTGTGTTATGACTTGCAGGAGTCCCCAGAGGAGCTAAATGTAGCTTGATTGACCTGACTCACTACTAACTTGTCTAGCAGAGCTTTCTTATTTTTGCAAATAGTATTCTCCCGCACCTATGCCTGCAACTGTTTTGGTACGTACAATGCTCTGGAAAAAAGAAGTTATGCAGCTCTAAAAATCTAGCACAGGTGGTACGCCCTGCTGCACACACAGACCAGTCGCATTCATTACAACCACCACGACTTAAGTTGGTTTTTTGTTTGTTTGTTTTTAAATGAAACAGCATTCCATTGTTTTTGCTACCAAAAGTACATCTCAAGAAGCACCAACCTACCCCCGGTCCTTCACGATTGCCTCTTTTAAATGGATATATGTTTCTGGGAAAATGCCCTAAAAATAAATACAGAAATAAATAAATCACACCATAGGATATGACATGACACAAACGCATTCAACAGAAAGCAGGGGAAAGGGGTAAGAGCATGATCAGCAGAACAGTAACTGATGTTTACTGTTTACCTATAACAGAAATGTGTTAGGTCCACCAGTCCCAGTATCACAGGAAAAAAAGACAGTAAGGACCATCAGGTTGCATGCTTGAGCACTATATTTGATATTAGCACCTCAGAGAAGTCAATTCCTTGTTTCACTGTAATGACACTCATCTTCCTGTATGAAATGTTGTTGTAAACTCTTGCAAACTATCAGTCATACTCATTTGCCCTTGCTACCAAATATTCTTGGAGTCATTTGTCAAGTTGCCCTGGACCTGCGGTTCTCTAGAAAAGCTCACAATACATGACAGCATTTGTAGAAATTCAGCAGTCCCAAGTTTCCTTTATGTAAGGGAAACCTTCTAGGAGTGCTGCAATCCTTTTCTATTGTCTTTTCATTCCCCTTTATGCCTGAAAAATGGAGACTGTGAAGGATGTTACCACATGAGAGGTGCCAGGATTCCTATGGGAAACCAGATTTCCATGTAGTTTTCAGACTGGTTTCACAAACCTCAAGAAGTTTGGCTGAGATCCATGCATGCATAATTTTTGGAATATTTTCCAAGTCAAATCAAAACTCTAATCCTACCATTACATGTAACTAATGCTGGATGTGTACAGGTCCAAGACCGTAATAATAAAGCAATAAGCTAGTGTATGCAGATATGCAACAGTCAATTTTGCTCGTTCAAACTACATTACGCGTGCTTACAATGGATGAGTACCCAGTTAATGGTTCTGAAACATTTAGCTCAAGGGCATTTATTTCTATCACTAAGGAAAAGGACATAGTGATCAGGAGACCTGCACAATATGAAGAAGCACAGCAGAAGCATAGCAGATTACAGCACCGGATAGAGTCTGGCAAGGTGTGAAATAAAAATCAGAGTTAAAGAAAAGTGAGGTTATACCTTCTTAGATTTATTTCGGAGTGTGTATCCTCGGTACCAGCCTGTCAAAGGGAAAGAAAAATATTTATATTTATTTTTTTCCTGTCTACAGCAATTAAATACACACTGTCATTCTCATCATCTTTCTACAACATAAATCTATTGATCTTGATCATTTGAGGTCTACTATTGTGAAGACACCTCTGCTGTTTGTAGGAGGCTTGGTTCCTAGGAGTAGGGCAGAAGGGTGTCTCTTCCTACCATGAACTGACACCCTCACTTCTACTCTGCATATCCATCTGGGTTGTACTGACAGGGCTCAATGGAAAAGCAGGCCACTCCGTGCTACACATTTTGAAAGTGACAATCCTTGTTCCATGAAGCTTACAAGTTATGTACACAGCACAGAACTGGTGCCATGATCATTTGACAGACGAGGCAGAGACACACAGACATGCATGCAGAACTACCACGCCAAGGTCATATAGCATGTATCTGGCAAAGAGAAATATATTCGAGTGTCCCAAGTCCTATTCCAATCCACCCCTTTAAAATTTTCTTTTCTATGAAGTGCATTTTCATCTAAATCATCTTACACATTGTGCTCGAGTTCCACATTATATAGGTTCTTTATTTTCTTCTGTGACTCAGTCTAAAGCCTTCCTTCAAAGGAAGGCTGAGAGAGAACATTTTATTAGATAAGGCAAAAAAGACCTAACCCTGAACTGCTTGCCCTGGTACAGATATTGTTTCTCAATATTATCTTGACAAGATCTAGTAAAGTATAAGATACAAAGTAATAACTGTGATCTCCAAGACTCAGAAGCATATGTCACTTTCAGATGTACGTTTCTTCTCTCTTCAGCACCTGGGGTTTGACCAGTATTTTGATTTCAAGGTCACTGAAATGCAAGCGTATGAAAAAACTGCTGTACTTCTTATGTCCTCAAGCGAGCCTTCCTTAATGAGCAGACAGGAGAGAAGCACAGCTGTGGGCAAGTCACTCCCGCTCTTCCTCCACCACCTCCATACTGTGTGAGACGAAGGGGTTTTTTTCTCTCCACCCTCACCTTCGTCATTTGTCTCGGCTATGTATGAGCTGTGCATGATCAAGCACTCTTTCCACTGAGTGCCTGTTCCTTGCCATAAGCAACAGTTTCCATCACCTTCAGTCCTCCTGAAGTTACTGTCCTGGAAATAACAAACTAAACATTTTAGAAGAAGAATCTGCTCCATTTTAAATGCTGATGTGCAGACATTAACGTCCCTTGTATTGTTCTAGGATAGGATGCAAACTTGCTCTTTCTCACTGACTCTTAGCCACTAAAAACGTCATTCCCCATGTCAAGACTCTCTGCGACCCCAGCTGTCAATTAACCATGCTCCTAGAGCACCGTTTTTTGACTCTTCTCCTAAGGTTCTACTTGCATTGAAACTGAAAACACTGACCCTACCTCTTCGCAAACATGAAGGGTATAGATTATGGTCTATAATGCATGAATGATGTTCAGAGCTATCAAGACAGACTACGTCACTGATCCAAGACGATTACGTTCAGCTGACTGGCAGAGGGAGCAGCATCAAGAAGGCAAAGGGATTTAACGGAATAATCAGGCAAAGAAGAGAAGAGGGGAGGGTGGTTTTTTGTCGTTCTTGTTTGGTTTTTTGTTTCTTTTTGTTTTTTCCCCCATATGTTTATATATTTGGCAAAGAAGGTTCCATGAAGAACCACCGATCTGAGACCCCTCGACCATAAATTAGAGCTTAGGGTGGGGGTTTGTTTTGTTGGAAGTTGGTTTGGGGGGGTGGCAGGGGGATATGTTTGGGTTTTGTTTTGTTGGTTTTTTAAGCACAGTTTTGTCCCCTTTCTCTAGCAATGAGAAGGTGAATCAGCTTGACCCATAAACTCCAATATTCCAGTAGTAAGTTAGGAGGAAAGAAGAAATTCCATTCCTTCCGCAGGATGAAGATAAGATTATACATTGATCATGGACCAATGGATAAGGTACTGGATTAGGGATGAGAAGATTTAGGTTCTATTTTTATCTAAGTTGTAATTAATTGAATGGTCAAGTACAAGTTATTTAGGGTGTGATACAAAGCTCATGGAACTTAACAAGAACCTTTTCCCAGTGATTTCAATTCCATTTGACACAGTCTCTCAGCCCTTCTATACCACAGCTTCCTCATATTTAAAATGTCCTCTTGGCATTAACCACGCTCCTGTAAAATATTTTGCAATCATTGCATAAAAGCATGCTGTATATTATTATGCAAAACTATTTCAGCAAGCATCTCATGCAATTTTTTCAGAATTCTGCTCCAATTTTTCAATAATCTTATCCATCATTTTAAAAGGAACAAAAGCTTTTGGTAGTGGTCAGTTGATTACTTGATTTCTTCTTAAAAAAAAACAAAATCTGCCTAAAGCTTCAGAGGAATGATAGACTATTTAAGTGTTTCTCTTGAGTATTTTCCCCAAGCAGAGATGTGCTAAATGGAGAAAGACTTTTCAGTTGAAAATGAGATGGCCAATTTCAGCTACTACAACACTCTTTCAAACTGAAGTCTGATTAAGAAGCAAGGATAGCAGACTGAGTGTTGCAGAGAAATGTCATAAAGTTTGGGGGTTTTTGTTTTTTTTTAAATGGAACACAGGTCCTCAATTTTACCTTTCATTAAATGGATTTTATGCAGTATGTAAAAGATCAGAAAATCTAAGGAAAATTATTCAAATTACAATAGTTTAGATGACAAAAAGTTATACACAGCAATGCAATCCCAGGTCACGTGCTTAACCACAAGGTCTTTGTTCCTCTTCCACTGTAGTGTACTGCCTCTCAGTACCACACACACACCGCTGCACCGTACTGAAATAAAACAAGGGATTGCTTCATTTACCTACAGTGGTCAGAGGAAAGATAAAAGACAAACTAGGAACAAATTAAATGCAAACTTATTTTCATCAGGAGAAGAAACTGATCAGAATCACGGTATGTGGGCACACATTCCTTCTATCCACAATTTGGCTATTTCCCACAGCTTGCATGAAATAATATATACTGCAGATTAGAAAAGATTCCCGTAACAGAAATGTATCCTCCCCAGCTCACTACTCAAGGACAGATTCCCAGAGAGTAAGTAAATCCTGCACTGAAGCAGCCTTCAAAGTATTGGATGCAACAAGTTTCCGTCTTTTCTTGGATTCTGCAGCATATGCCCAGTCTTGACAATATTTGGCAAACAACAGGGTAAGCACGCACTGCTTATGTTATTATCAAGTGGAAAAAGTAATTTTGTACAAAGACCTCATGCGCTTCTGCAACCACACAGCCAACCAGAGAAAGGAGGAAAAAAAAACCCCTTGCTTCGCAGTTTACAAGAGTCTATCATGACCAAGACACCTAAACTAACAAAACCATGCTTTGCAGAGGGTATATGTGTATTTTAAAGGGAAGGTAAGTTTAAGAAAACTGGTATCCTCCAGATCTTCATGTATAATAAATACACCACGGTGTTTCAAAGCATGCTTGAAGCCCAACTAAGACATTTCAGAAGTTATTTGAAATCAATCTCAAAGTAAAACACTGAATATGCAAATTTAGATCCTATCTACAGTGCAAACCCCACTTACAACTGCACCTAATGGCAGACTGACAAAGATGCAGTATGCCACAATCTTCATTTTCCTGGACTGAAGGACATGCTGCACAGTCTAGAATATGGAGTTATTGAACCCAATGGCAAACAGCTCTCAGGTTGTCCCTATATGGATTCAAGCTGCATGGGACATCAGCGCGTTGGGGCTTGTACTAGACCCATTTGAAACCTTTAGTTTAAACTGCTCAGTCTGTGACTTCAGCTCTGATGACCTTCACTCACAATCCAAGCCTAACGGTGTAGTTGTAACTGGGACTTACAAAACATTGGGCAAAGCATCTGTTTAGACCACGGGAAAAGAAAGCTTTACTAACAGAAGTGCGATGCCAGAGCCTCACCCCACATTTAGCCAACTTTCCAAGGACTTTCAGCCTTTGCAACAGGCCTCTAACTCCGGATAGCATGCGCTAGCATAAATGAGAGGGATTTTGCAATTCAAAGGCCCTTTCTCTCATTGTGAGGCCATTAGGCAGTACAACAGCAGTGCCTGACTGCAGGTGCTCCACCTTAAGAGTTTGTAAGACACTACCGTCTGTGGCAAAGCCACATAACATCAGCAGTTTGCGTAGCACAGAGGCCTGCACGAAACGGCGTCCCTACCTTCTGGCTTGCACTTTAATTCACTTTATTGCTCTTTGCTTCTCACACGCCTCCCCCAGTGGCTTAGCTGTATCAGTGTTATGTCTCAAAGCTATTCAGCCAGTTGAGAGTCAGATAACATTTATTGTTAACACCAAAACTCAGTGCAAGCTTCAACCTTGCTGCCTCACTGTCAAGGAACAAACTTCAATTCTTACAGAGTGGAGCCAGCCAAAACTCCGGATGCGGAATACAAAGAGCTTTCAAGTGAAGGCTCTTTGATAGAGAGAGCCTTCACTGAACACAGCTGAGGAATCAATACCTGCTGACTTCAACCAGGAGGAAAAAGGAGGTATGTTCTAGATGAGTGACAGAGCAGGAAGCGAACTGTGGTGTAACAGCCCTGAGAACCTTCTGGTAACTCACAAAAGATGCTCCTGTGCATCTTGAGGTACGGAACCATAGCAAGGAGCAAGATTTTCCAAGTGGCTAACACCATTACATGAGAGCCTCTGGACAATCCTGAAAAACTCCCCCTTAATTCCCTAAAGAATGTTACCGATAGCCTAAGGAACGCCCTCAGCAGGGAGCTGCAGGGATAACTTACACCGACTAAAAAAAGGACTTCACAAGGCATCTCTGAGCCTTTCTCCTTGCAAAGCCAACGCCCTGGTTAAATGGAACCTTTTTCTAAATTGAGACTTGTGTATCCAGATAAGAACAGTGATTAGTGGAACAAAACCCCACTTTTATCAGACTGGAGTTGCATTTGTAAGTATACATCATTAGCATGAGAAGAAACAGAAAAATCTTCTTGTGAGAACACTAATTCTCAAAAACAACCCACAGATATCTGGAAACAAAGCTGAAAGCTGATGTCCCAAAAGAAAGAAAAATATATACAATAAGACATGAGAATTTCCTCCCAAGCAGACAGAATATCAGAATTTGGAGTTCTTAAGATGAATTTATGAGAAATAAGACCAGACCCACAGCAGAGTTACCATCTCAGAGACAATTTGCATCTTTTTCTTTAGATTCACAAATGTCTGGCCTGAATTTTAGGCTGGTCTTTCCAGGGAAAGTATTTAGTTGTACTGCAGTAATTCCTAGGTGTCTCTGTCACAAATTAGGATGCCACACTGATGGCTCAGCGTATGAAAACAATCAAAACACAGCCACTTTCCCAAACAATTTTCAATCAATCTTCTCAGGCTGAAGTTTCAAACTGGGACATTTCAGGTAAAAAAGGGATGTCATTCGAGTATTGATTTCCTATTCTTGACTGACTGACTGTTAAACAGCTGATTACAGACCACTTAGTAGGATTAAACAATGATGTTGTTTTAAAAAAAAAAAAAGAAAGGAAAAAATACCCCAACATTTTGGGAAGTATAAGATGCATCTTCTTCATGAGGGCAATTTTCATCCCTGACATTCCCTCTTCCTTGTGTTTTTTTGTAAAACCAGTTCACAAGTTAGTACTATTGCATACGGATTTTTTTCCCTTCCTCCCTCCCTCCCTCCCTCTCTCCCCCCCTGCCAAACACACTCACCACTATCACACACATCAGTGTAAAAACACACATCAGCAACATAATCTGCTTTGACATGTAGGAACTGGCTGGCTGTTTCCAGTGTCAAGGTCAAAGAGAAGTGGAAAGAGAACAATTGGCTAAGAACAAATTGCTAAACAAGCAGCTTGCTGTTCCCAGCAGAGATACTAAAGAGTTTTTGTACGCTGAGTCTTTTTCAAACTGATGCTGCTTGTGAAAATGATTGAATTTGTATTTTGGAAAGAGTATTTAAATTTTGGAGAGCCTTCCAAATGAAGTAGTGACTAGTAAGTTCTTTAAAATAATTAAATGGCTGTGTTCCATTCCTAATATTGAAATCTTCATTAAACAGTCTAGTTTAATAAGTAGATATGAAAGACACAAGTGTAATTTTCATCTTGTTTAAAATAGGAATTTTGTTTTCCTTTCTGCAAGACATTTTACATTAAGGTGTGTATTATGAAAAACTTCCCAGTGAAGTACTGGGAGAAACAGCCTAAAAAGGGCATGGAAGCTCCATAACTGGAGGCTTTTTAAAACATATAATGCCAGTTTATGATATTATGGCTTAAACCAACATTACTTTTGAAACAATTAGACCTGCCCTCTCCTTTTCTTTCATCCACTGCCTCCGTTGTCTCAGATCAAAGAACTAATTCAGGTTAAAAGCAACTTTTTAAAAAATTATTATTATTTTCCAGCTGGATCAGTTCATCACATGACTATACAAGCGCTTGGCCTGGCACAAGGAGGAGCCAAGGTAAACAGATGTGGTGTGAAAACAGGAATGAACAGCCAGAAGTAAGTGTTACTTTCTCTTGCAGTGCTGCCTTGAGATACTAGTGAAATCTTACCTTGACAAACCTCTGCCAGGAACAGTGTAGATATGATTGCTGCTTCTGTATTTTATGCATTTTTAATACTGTTTTAAAAGTAAAGTGCAGACAGCAAACACTACGTAGCAAGCTTTGTGCTTTTGGGCATAGCAGAAGCTGAAAATCCAGATCTGAAATTTGTATTCTTTAAAAAAAAAAAAATCTTGATTTGTTATATTTACTTTCAAAAACCACTGCAAAGTACTTGGAAGTGATCTGCAACCTACCTTCATACATTTCCAAAATGTGAACAGTATCACCAACTTGCAAGGAGAGCTCCACATCTTGGACAGCATCGTAATTGTAGATTGCTAAAAAGGGGAAGAGGGTGGAGAGAGAGAGAAAGAGATGAAAAACACAATCATGAAAGCTGTGAGGTAATCAGATTTTGAAATCTGGTATCATGGCACCTGTCAAAGGCAGAATATGATTTTGAAAAAGTACTATAAAGTTACTAAGCTATCCTGTGTATATAATACACCAGAAAAGTATGTAGCATATCTATTTCCAGATTCTATCATCAGTTCCTGCAAGGATAAGAAACATTATTCTTTACAGCCAACAAAGTTTGTCTTTTACCTTTAAGAATACAGATCTGTGACACTATATGAAGAAGCTGCATCTTCCCACTTTACTGACAACCTGCCCAGCAAAGGTCACTATTACCTCAGGCAGAGGTCATGGAACAATTAGGTAATTGTCATTTTTTATTAGCATTTCACAGGACTAACTGCAACGTAGCACTTACGAGCACTGGCAAAACAGCATAAATTGGATGTCGTAAGAAAAAAAGGCCACTATTCTATACTAAATGCCTCAGACTATCTGCTACTAAAGGCTCTTCCCAGACAAGAACCAATCTTAGCACGAAAACTTGAGATTCTCTGCAAATTTAATCCCTACCAAAGACAAAGCTAATCTGAATGCTTATCGGATTTCCAGTGGGAATAGGATTAAGTCCAGAAGCCCACGCTTCTAAACTGCCTTTTCTCTGGAACTTTCGTGAGGTGTGGTTTCACTGGGCAAAGCTGAAGAGTCCTCCTTAGAGTCGCTGGAGACTTGTCAAGATGAGAAAGTTTAATTTGAATTTGCTTTCAAACCAATGCAAGTAGAAAGACATAAAGCAGTCAGGAAAAATGCTTTGCTATGGTTCAATGAATTGATCAGCTAAGTCAGCAGACCACTCCTCTACCAAAATAAGATTATCTTACTTAATTTGAAACACTGGTTTAAGTACAGATCACATCTTAAATGCAGCAATGCAATCTTCTCACACACGTCAGTGTCATATTTACGTATCCAAATCTGTTCCCCAAGCAAATGCATTAGTGAAGTAAGCACAATGTTTTTAAGAAGGCAAATAAATCATGCAAACATTTTCAGGGGGCTTTGGGAAAATTCTTCAGACTTCAGAGGGCTTGTATTTGAAGAACTCGCTCTGAAAAATAAATAAATAATTGAGCTCTTATGTCAGGAAATTCGCATCAAATGCCTATCATTTCCGTCAAGATGAGGTATATTGCCTCCTGGCAAGGATCCAGCATAAACAAATGACTGTGGCTTACCACACCGGAAATTCTCTCACATACACTAGCTTTCTTTAAAATATTGTAACTATAAATAACCCAACAGAAGTAGGCAGGCGATGCGAATTCCCCGCAGTATCTGAAATACACCCTGATCACAAACAGATACTTATTTTCTTATGCTGCAGGGGCAGTGTTTGTTTACGGTGGCCCTAATTCATGCCTACCGTAACTTCAGTGCCTGCAGAGATACACACAGAGTGTGCACTGAACCTATTACATTGCTTTCCAGAGGGTTACAGGAATGTTACTAGACTTTTGCTCCTGAGGCACTAGCTCCTTCGACATCCAGTTTCCTCTACCTCCCCGCAACGGTGTTGTAAGCCAAGATATTCAAAACTGACTGGTGATCTGGATATTCACTTTAGACACCTTAAAGGCCTCAGAATAGGCCCAAAAGTAAAAATCCCATCAACATTTTTGCAGAAAAATTTGGATAATGTTTACGGCCAAAGACAAACATGAACATACACAGGAGTAGATCAGAGTAATCCATTTAGAACTGGATGGATCATGGATTATGATCTCTGCTGAGACCATAAAGTGATGGAAGAACTGCTTAATATTGCATTTGATTCAGTTGAAAAGAAACTGTTCTGCCAGATATAGAAAATAATTCTGCAAGGGTTTGCAAAGGTCAGCATAAAAGTGCAGCACCCGCCCCAACAGAAAGTAAACTCCCTGTGGCCATGCCTTCTGTTGCAGTAAACCTGCCAAATCACTAATGTTAAGCAGGGATGTTGCAATCCATTACTTGGATGGGACATCTCCAAATCTCCCCAAGGTGCAGCAGGAAGCAGTGTGGATGGATAAAACAATCCAGCCTTCCTTTGGAGTCACTGCTGAACTGTTGGCCCATAACGTGCTACGGGGACACTGCGCTACACGGGAGGTGTCATTTCTCAGGTGAAGTCCAGGCATCAAGCAGTCTATAGACATTAATAATCCTATAGCACTGTCAACAGACTTAGAAGATTTAAAGCAGAGTGTCGTAGCCAATTTCTAACTTGGCTGATTACATTCTGTCTACTGAAGTTTCCTCCTGTGGTTACAGCTGGACTGCCTTACTTTCTGTCCTAAAATGCTGTTTGGGATTCCTGTTTCATGGCTGTGCTCACCATGAGAAATGGCTGCTGTTTAGAAATGCATGTCTGCTTATACGTATGGGGATTCCTACGTACAATTTCTAGATGCCTTGGGCTTCTTTGGGACAAACAGACATTATATAAATACCAGCCTGTATTTTTCCATAAATTGCTGCTTTAGCTTCAGACAAAAGCAGTCTGAGCAGCACCAAGCGTCTAACAGAAAGGTGGGCGGGCATCAGACAAGCCTTTCTTTTGAGAACACAGACAGTTAATTCAAAACCAAAGAGCACAACAGCCACAAGAAGAGGGAGAACTAAACACTGCAGTTCCCTTCCCTTCACCCAAGATCACAGCAGCCACAAGACAGAGAACTAAACATTGCAGTTCCCTTCCCTTCTCTTTCCCTGCTTTACCAGAAAGGTTTCAGATCCCAATGTGTAGCATTTACAAGCTAAAGAAACACACTTCTGCCTCTGCAGAACACATCAAAAAAAGGCAAGATTTGTAGTATCTTGCTTTGCTAGATTGAATTAAGCAAGAACAGAGGGTCACTGTATATAAAATTTCTTACCCAATGGTTATGTGCAAGGTTATAAAAGACAAATTGCTGGCATATTTTCCCTGGGAGCTTTACTGTTTGCAACTGATGCTTCCTGCTGCTTAAAGCCAGTCCTGTCCGAAATAGTCCATCTGCAGTTATTTGAACTGCTTAGCCTCTTTTTCATTGTGTGTATTTAATCTGACCTCTTTCAGACTTAAAAGAAAAAGGAAGCTGCACATAACAAACATGATCATAGTATGAAAAAATAAAAATCCTTCATATAAAATCCTAACAGAGCAGCAAGAAAGCAAGAAGGAAAAAAATACAGAGACTTTTGTCCCCATATTTGCAGGAATATCTGAAGTTAAGTCTTTTTGCTTCAAGTTAAACTTCAGTTGAGATTTTGTCCTTTGAAATTCACTTTAGAATGGTGATCCTGTTCCTTTTATCATCCTGAGTGAAAACGAGCACTGAAGTCTAGCAAATTTAATCTAAATACAGAGGCAGAGGTGGAAAACATGATCCATAAGGAAGAGATACTGGATTTGTTTTAATGATCATATTCTTTGAGCATAACAAGAGGCAATGTATCATATTATTTAATTTGCAGTCCCCCAGTTTGATTAGTGGAAAGTTTAAGAAATGTTTTTTTCAACAGTGCATCCAGCTTATGGAATTCATTAGGAGGGAAGGTCAGAGGAGTCAACATTGGGGCTGGTTTGAAAACGGCAACAGATAACTTTATGACCGGTGACAGCAGCCAGAGTAATGTAGGTGAAGATAAGGAGAAGCAATTTTCATGCTTCAGGGCAGAAGGTGATTCCTCAAAACGGATCAAGAAGGAACTCTAAAGGCATTTCACAACTGGGCGTGCACGCTGGATGTTGGGGGATACACTGTTCTGTTCTGAAGCATCACGCAACAGTCATGACCAGAAACAAGGGCTACATGAATGGCAAAGGAAACCTTAGATAGCCTGGGCTTTCCAGGGTAGCCAGGGCTCTGAGTAATAGCTAACGGTGAGCTGGAAGTTTCTGAGAAGGCACAGAGTTTGATGTGGGCTGGCACGCGGCAGTATTATGATGGAAAGAGCAGGTTTAGTTATGTCACTCCCTCCAGTTGTATGAAGACACAAGATTAATCACAGCACATATTCCTGATCTGTGAAAACACCAGACAGTGGCACTTAAAACCATAAGAAGCCTCAATGTCATGCATGGGGCAGAAAATGAGAAGCACAATTATATCACAAAAAAAACACCCCCAAAACACACTTTCAAAAACCACAAAGCTTCACTTTGTCGAAGAGTCCTCAGAGAAGCCTTAATTTGCAAGAGGTCTGTCAGCAACTCATTGAGCCTGATCTAGCTTTTAGCGAAATCAGTGGGAGATTTGGCATATGTTTCCATGAAAGCAGTGTCAGGCTTATTTCTTCAGTGCCTACCAACATTCATTTGGAAGGAAGGTGATGGTGCAGTCAGCTCCAATGCCACATATGCTTTAAAGAGCCAGTACACATCTGGACAAGTGATCTCCTGCACTCATGTAGTGTCTTTCACACAGTACCACTGATGCATGTTAGAAAGGTAGCAATTGTTCTCTTTTGCATGCAGAGAAACTGAGGACAGAAAAACTGAATGTTATACTGTTCATCTGCAGCATATTCAAAGACAAAAAACAAATATTAATTCCTAGACCCATTTTAACCACAAGACTAACTCATTTTCAAGACTGTTCTAAAAGCAAAGCAAATCTAATATGTCTGAAACTGAAATGAATGAGGCAGAAACTGTCACATACTATTTTGTGGGTAATTCAAAGCAGAATGAAATGGAATCCTTCCCTCAATAACTTGTTTAAATGCATTTGAAGTGTGGATTATTAGCCTGAAAAACACAGCCACTGCAAGATCCGTTATCTCTAACTTGGCTCAAAATAACCACCCCTCCACCCATTACAAAGACACGATAACTGCTTCCAAATACCATGTCCCACTTCTCTGAAGTCTGCCCTCACCACTATCTGATAGGAGAGGGCTGTGCCTTGCCTTCCTCTGAACAAAGAATCACATTCAGTGCTGTTGCAATAACCAGACTTCATCTCATTACATCTTTCAACTGAAGAGTCAAAAACTATTGTACGGAAACAGAAGGATGTGCTTTTATGCTGCAACAACCCCGTATTAAGAAATGGCATTTATGCCGGAGAGCCCCATTTGGAGAAGCCTGGTATGCTATCTGTTGCCAAGATGTAACCAAAAAAACAGTGGCTTTATTTAAAAAACAAGGAACTGCCCAAGGAATTAATTAATAGGAACAAAGGCTTTTTGATGTTTGAGCAAAAACGTTCTTCTAACTCCCCAGGAATTTGTGTCTGAAAAATTGAGAATAGCATAATTAAGATTTATATGTCAGACTACTTAAAAAAAAAAAAGTAAGTCATGGTTCAACACTGTGAAACATGCACATTAACTGACTGTTATGAAAAAAATTACTACTCCTGAATTGGTTGATGCTGATACTCAGTCTCAATTCTACAAAGTTCCAAGTGACTGCTTAGCATTTTAAATGCAAATAATCCAGAATAACAGGATTATGCGGATGGAAATGCTTTAACAGCCATCATTAGACTTCAGAGTGAAACATCTGATGAGCTAGAGGTGGACCTTTACCATCTCATGTACTTATTGTTTCAGGCTGACCTCACACGCAGGAATATACTTGGAAGGACTTTTACTTATCCTTAAAATTTTTAAGATGGGTTATCTTAAAAATGGGCATTAAATCAACTGAGAAATTACACCGTCTGCCTATGCAGGAGGATGTGGCATGGCCTTTCTAATTTGGATTCTGTAACTGTCAGTTTCTATATTCATTCCTTTCTTTTGAGAACCACGAGAAAAGCAGGAAGATCCACTATTCTCAGTATGCTTCTAACACTTGCAGTTCCAAACTAATAACCAAACCCAAATAAGGGTGTTACCTGCTCACCTGCCGAGGACAAGGAAGTGTGTCTGCCAGATGCACAGTTGATCAAAAGTCTGTTAAGATTTTTCTGATTTCCTCTGAATAACAGAATATTATCCTGGAGATGGGATGGGCAAATAATCTAAGGATTTGCAGAGTCTGTCCTGCACAGTCTAAATCAAACTAATTTTGAAATTTGGGACTGGGAAGATTTTCTCTTTCAGTCATGCCATCATCAAATTTTGGATATTCCTGTCTCTCTCTCCATCATAGATTGGATCAGATTCTAGGATCAATGGTTTAATCTCTTAAAGCCTGGATTGCTTTAGAAAAAAGCCAACAACCTCAGCCCATGGGAATATGGATGGCTTCACAAGCGTTACACAAGTGCTCCAACTAGATGATCTAATGGTCTCTTATGGCTTTAAACTCTACAGACTAAAACCACAGTCAGTTCCACAACAATGCTCTGGAGCAAGTGGCAGACCCAATGACAAATTAGCCCACGTGTTTTAATTAGAGCTTCTTCGTAGATTCAGATCAGGCAAACTGAGATGATTCAGAACTGTTGAAGCAAGAGACATACTGATTATAAAGGAAAAAGAAATAATCTCCATCTTTTCATGTCTGCAGAATTCCCATTAGTCATCTTCCCCTCAAATATTTATTGCAAAGTGTTTATACCACAGTAGCTGTATGAAAAGAAAGGAGATTCTATTCTCAGTGCATCTATACTGCAATACAGGACAGAGATATACATCCTAAACATACACCGATTTGGATACCAGTAATAATGCCATCACAGCATAAGCTGTTTTGTCTCCCTATAAGTGTACTTGGGGTAGAAGCAGTCAAACTGTAGCTGCTTCTGTGATCTGAACTGCACAGAAACCCTCTGTTATACTGATGAGACTCTAGAATGAGTTTTCTTGATGACCAGTGACTTTTCTGGACTTACTTTTATGTCAGTGGCTAGCAGAGCAAGGCTACAGTGCATTGGTTATAGCATTATGGCATACTAACCCAGACTTTGCAGTATACGAGCAAATAGACACTTGGAAAAATCTTGAAATCTCTCTTTCTGTCACTAAGTGCACATTTTAAAGTGGCTCCACATTTTGCCCAGACAGAAGAACTTGAAAGTCTCGGCCCCTCTGCCTCCTCCTCACAACTAGGCCATGGAAACCAACAGCAAAGAAAACCTACAGCAGGAGAACCACCAGAAAACAAGTCTCTCCAAATACACTTAGACAGGCATTCATACAGACAGACACCCTGGGCAAAATCCTGCTACGGTAGAACCCACTCTGACTTCACCCACTGAGTAAAGAATAACTCAGTTCAGAGCTTCTAGGATTTCCAATAACGCGCTCTGACCTCAAGTGTTACATGAATACCCCCCCATCTCCAAAAGTCCAATCTTCGCTTCTACCCATCTCAACGTGGAGTTCAAAGCTCTGCTGTTTTTACACATGCAGTAATTTCCTAAACCATTTTCCTGAAAACATATACCAGATAACGCACAGCAGAGTCACAGTACATAACAGTAAGTATGTGTTTTATTTTACATTTGGGTAACGCATACACAAATCGTTAGCTGTGTAATTTTCTTCACTAGGGTCTCTACTTCCTTTTATTATTTTCACTCTAAAGGGCCCTTAGGGATTTTAAGCTCAGATAAAGAATTAATCTACATTAGCTGTCTCAGCTTATGTCTGGAGTAAGAGCGAGTGCTGTGAGCCAATGAAGGAATAAATCAGTACTAGCAGTGTAGGAGCCAACCTGCTCCTGAATATACTACACCCAACTTAATCTGGTGCTTGATTAAAAAAAAAAAAAAACCAAACAAAAAAAAACCCAACAACAACTAGACTGCAATTCCAGTCTCCTTGGAACATTATGAAATGTCCCCTTTTGCAGATACACAGATGGAAAAAGAAAATAGCCTAGCCTCTCTTTTTGAAGAGTCACACTCTTGTAAACTTTTATCAAGTTGCCTCGATACATCTTTCTACAACAACCATTTAAGGTTGTCTGTAAGACTACCTAGGCTGTGGTTTAAAGGAATGCCCTTGTTCCCACCGCATTACCAGCCTCCATCTGCTTCCTGCAGTCAGTGAAAACAGTGCCCATCTAACAGTGTTCAAACATAAAAAGGTAAGATAAAATAATGAAGTGTCAACCACAGTGTAAAAGAGTTTTTAAGGCTACAGTCTGTTTCAGGACTGGCTGATTCAAACTAAACAACATGCAATAGCATGTCAGTGCTCAAATGGAATGAACAGATGCAGGAGTAACCAACTTGGAACTCACGTGCCAAAAGCAGCTTCCAAGTGCAAAAAGATGACAACATGCTGCTTGTTGGGTCTGGAAGGTGGTCCTTGACTTAATGGTTCTCAACTCAGCTGCTGGAAGATCTTGTAGTTTCATGGAGCCAACCTTCCTTCAGTTGACACAGAAGAAAAGAAGCCAGTGACACCAAATTGCCATTCCTGTTTTAGTGGCACTCAATTCTGAGCAGTATAAAGTTGGCTCACGGAGGAAAGGTGCAGCAACAGCTGCCAATGTTGTTATTACTACTGCGCTACAGAGAAACCTCAGATCCTGGTGCTATCAAAGCTGCATCTTTTACCAGCTCTAATTTCACAAAACACATCTACCTAGTGTGTTTAATTACTTCATTCACTTACCAAGATATACATTCAACTGCTTCCACTGTGACACAGTGACCTTCTCAACATGCAGGATACAAGACAAGACCACTCCTTTTCATCTACTGGCGAGGCTACAAGAACTAGATACCATAATGACAGGCGGTTTATAGATCTTATTAGGTTAAAGGGTGCTTGATATTATTTTAAGGTGCGTATCTTCCAAGCCCTGCAGCTTTATTCTGCTTCTTTGAAATCTGAGCAGTAACATCTAGTCTGAACGATTAGTATTCTCCCCAAAATACATTAAACCACAGTCTTGTCCTTTAGAGCAATCGTTCTAACCCTATAACACTGTTTCAACTATCATACGACCACAGAAATCAACAGTTTTGCCATTGGCTTTAGCTGAATCAGAATCTGGTTTGTATTCAGGGTAGCCTATTGGCATCATGGGAATTAAATAAACTTAAAATATTACGTGTTTTTTCTGTATTGTGCATTTTGGAGAGAGAGACTTGGAAGAAAATGGGCACATAATCACTCTTTGGGTTGTCCTCTACAGAAGAAGGGGTTCATACCTATAGCCTTCCGAGTATTGTGGTACTTACATAGTGGTTTTAACAACTGCATATACCTACCAGAGGTTTGAAATCCAATTTTCACAAAAGCAACCTCTGATTTTGAATGTTTCCATTTTTATGGCCTGTGAAGAAACAGACGTTCATTTACAATACGCATCCAATTGCCACTGAATTTTACCAAGTCTGTCTGCAATCACCTTTTTTCCTCCAAGCTTGCAAACATGCAACTTGTGTTTGGATACATTAAGCACAAGAGTAACTTTTGCAATCAAATTTTCAAGCAGATTTGTAAAAGCAAAAAACCAAAACCATCACTTGATAAATTGGACTACTCAGCTAATTCCCAACTTGAAAGCGTGTGGCACTTTCAAAAGAATTAAGTGAATTTGCCACTGGCTTTAAATTACTGTCCTAATTCTTACTGGGCAAAACATCAAAGGAAGTAGAAAGAAAACTTGGAAATACTACTGTACAGAACTGTGAGTGTTACTATCTAATGAGTTCTGCTGTATGCATTACTTCCAAAGGGAGTCAGGGTGGAGAGATGAGAGAAGGTCTAACGAGTAAAACACTTGAGCATGGAGTCCAACTGTGCCTACAGGCTAGTCTTCACCATAAAATTCACTTGAGTTAAAACTTCAGCATTGTCCCTTGCTAGCATCACACCTACACGTATCAACACGAAACTCAAGCTGATAGACCCACAGAGAATAGGAAGGGATCCCACTTCGTCAGCCGCAAATGTAACCCACCAGAATTACAGCCACCAATTTTTGTACAAGTGTTCTCAGGCCTCCAACGCCTTTCCCTTTCCACCCATGTGCTCTGAAAGACAGACAAGCTCTCCCACAATTTGCATGAGAAGAATTCATTGTGTGGCTCGGCCCACTGCATTTTAAGAAACTTGGGATGTGCTGCCAAGAAACTCTTCACCTCCACTGGATAGCACCTCTATGGAAACTAGCACTTGAGCTAACTCATGCTGGCAGAGCTAACACAAGTAGAATTTCTAATACGCATAACCATAGGGATTTCAGTTGGCCTCTGTACCTTCAGTCCTCCTCATTCAACACAGGCTTCATAACAGATTACTCTCCCATAATGGATGCCTGTGGTTTCATTGATTCGTGTTTGCAAAATGACACAAGCCCCAATCAGAGAACTGGCACTGCACAGTGAGAGACACAGTTTCACATTTCCAGAGACCTTTCATTCCAAAGCACTTTTATCTTGCCACCTATCTCGGGTAACAAGCAAATGGCAAACAGGGGAATAGTGTTGAAATGAGGAACAGGAAATCTTGGCTGGGAACTAAGGGCCTTACTCTGAAAGGAAAAAAGCCAAACAAGAATATTGATCCCTTTGTTGTCAAGAAGAACGAAGAACAAGCTACTCCCAAATTTGCAGTAAGCAGATCAGTTTTAATTAGACTGCACAAGATGCAAGGAGATAAAGAATTTGGAACCAGGTAGCATGCACTGTAGCCTTCCCTTCATCTTCTAGAGCTACTTTATTCCTTTACCTTAAGCTCCATCTCTTTGCAGCTTGAAGCCCCCACTACATGGTCAAAGCAATGAGAATGGAAGTGCTGCAAGAATCAGGTCTCTAATATTTAAGCCAGTTACTCTTGCATTTAAAAAAGAAAAAAGTGCTCTTTCAGAACTAATTGGCCACTATTTGCCTGTGACATTCTGAAACAGTATTAGAACTTTAGAGCTGAAGTTATAAACTGTTTTATTATTACAGAGGATCAAAGTACCAAGCTTCCCAAGAGTAGAAAACTATTATTATCTCCATTGTATCTCAATGAACTTTTTGCCCAGATTCAGCACTTCCCAGAATAAGGTTCACTTTTATTGCAGCAACACCTCCAGAAATTTGAGAGTGTAAGAAGTAGCCAAAGAATAATCTCCACAGGACAATCACTACTTTCTTTAGATACATTCTGACAACGTGCCAGACACCTATCTGAAAGCTTCAAGAGGCTGCCAAAGCAATTCATCCTTCAAACAATGCTCCCTGCTCTATTCCTGGGAGATCTTCCCAGGAGGTACAGTCTGTACTGTACCAAAAAGACATTTTTATCATTTAGGCAACTGGTCCAACTAGCACTCTGTAACATCTTCAGTTTTGGAAGGCAACCATGAACTGGCCACCTAGAAAGCTGTTTAGCAATTCATATTTATGTTCCAGTTTTATTAGCACGTGTTTCCTGGCAAATGCACCAAAATTCATTACAGTATTTTAGGCATTCAATCACAAGTTAAATGCATTGGACCTGAAAAACATAGTCTTATTCTGGTAGCAAGGGGATAAATGTGCTTATGACTGTGGACTAAGGTAGTTTTAAGCTTGGCCATTGTTGTGTCTTTAACGTGCTAGCATAAATAGGATTTTTTTTCCCCCTAAAAGCACTAATTGAAAGAAATGTGCTACCAGTCAAGCTTTAAATAGCAAAAACAAAAAAGCTGACTGTCAATTAAAGGAGCTTTGGCAAGCTTGCATCTAGAAGGGGTGTACATTTTTCAGCTTTTGAATGACAGGGAAAGATTATTACATATTTACTGCTTCTTGATCAATATGCTATTGGTTTAAGTTTTTTCAATTCATGAACTTTTATTATTTTGCTTTTAATTTCCATAGTTCCTATCTACATTTGTGCTAGCAAATACAGTCCTATGCCAAAACAAGAACCACAAGAACATGCAAGAGACTGGTGTGAAATTCAGAACCGGTCGGCACACCCAGCTCTAGCGGAAGCTGGTACTTACAGCCTCTTGACACCTCTGAACAATTAGGCCCACATCTAACCAGCAGGAGACAGCTCAGCCAAAACTCTAGAAGGCAATTAGCAGTTCTAGATGCCCCAAGAGAGGATTCAGAGCCTCCATAAAGGGACCTGATTGTTAGTAAGATGAACTGTATAATAGTTCCTAAACATCAGGACTGTTGGTGATGTTTCAAGGTGGATACTCAAGAGCTAAAGCACCCAGAAGTCACAAGACACTTCTCGAAATATTGCTTTTCAAAGTAAGAATAAGAAAAGGAACGGTTACAAGTCTTGTTCATGTCAGCAATGTCTTTGAAGTCCACAGGATTAGTTTCACAGGGAACTACTTAAGGAGCAGTAATCACCAAAAGCAAGAGAAGACAGACTCAGGCTAATATGGATTAACAAAAAATAGAAAGGACTATGGAAGCAAGACATAGCACAGCCAACTTTCACATCAAATAAACTGTAGACACAGCAGTAACAATTGGGGAACTAAATCAGAAATAAAGTGTCAGATACTACTCTGAAGATTCAAAACTTTTTGCTGTCAACAGTGCCAAGTCTTTACTTTTCCCTGTTGAAAGTTTTGTTGGTATTGCCATCAACATGACAATTTTTAGACACAAAACATAAGCAAATGGAAGGAAAAATGAGTAGTTATAGAGTGTTTTTATCAACAGAAAGTAAGACTGTCACTGCTGCAGTAGGAATGTGCTCTTCCACCCTTCTAGAGCCCTTGTCAGGAACCTGTTGCACAACAGTGGACTTAAGTTTCAAGTTAGAAGCATTCTGCAGGAATGGTAGGCATAAAACAAGCAGCAAGTTGAAACAAATATGAATTTTGCTCTAATTTGACATGATGTACTGCCATCAGTACTGTGAAACTCCTTTGATCACAGACTGTATTTCGAGACAACTTTGCAGAAGATGTATGAGGTCTGAACATGAAGCCAAGACCTGATGGCCCAGCATATCAGAAGTTATCACAAATCAAACCATTAGTAAGAAAATCTTATTCTGCAGCACTCTCTCTTCCTCTCTGATCCTTTGCATTTCTGCTCACATAAATCACAAATGTAGCTGCCAGGCACTGGTTTACATTTGAAAAATTACTGCCATTCCTAAGACATGATGCAGTTGATTGTAACTCAACCACCACATGGTGTTTTGACAAAGTAAATACTTCTTCGCGACAAGAATAGTCCTATGCTCCGGTCCCTCCAGCAGGGAAAAATGTAATGGCTTTAAAATGCCACCAATAACTATTAGGGGTAATTACCTGTCAGTTTACCAAAAAAATCTATTCAAAAAGAAAAAAAACAACAAAATAAAAGATGGTAGATAGAAACTCAAAAGGCTGCTTTTTGCCACTGTAACAAACAGTTTCTTTTGGTAATATGGCTAAGGTATTTTAGCCATAGCAAGTGGTCACACTTCTTTTGGAACCCGATCAAATCGAGCCATTCCCTTTCAAATAGCCACCCATGTATCCACATACTTTAAGTGCAAAATGGGAATCCCTGGAATGGGATGTGAAGAGGCAGGGAAAGCCTGGGAATTAAAGCTGCCCAAAAGTTTCTCAACCTTTCCCTCCCAGCCCCCCGCCTTTAAAAATGCACCCGATCAAAACACTTCCCTGTTTTGTTTAATTAGCTTCCCTTCAACTCAACATTTTAAGACATTTTCTAAACAAAACATGACTCTGGTTTTACTCTGAGCCTATAAAGGTTACTAAAATACAAACAATGCATTGATATACCTCACTGACCAGTGAAGTTTTTGTGGGCTCATAATAATATTTTAAGTTACACATTTAACGATTTGGAGAGATCATAGGCAACAAATACTGCTTAAGCTTTCACTTGCTCCTTCTAAGCAGGACATCACATTTTGTGGCTTTCAGTGTTTTGCTGCAAGCTCCAAGTTTGTTGTTGGGTTGAAGCATTCTGTGGTATGTGGAGTGAATGGTCCATTACGGCCTGCAACTGCAGAGGATGGGCCACTATAATCTGCCTGGTCCCTCCCCAGTCCTACCATACAAGCTCTACGAAACAGCCACTACCCCAAAAATAAGGGTAAATTTACTTTTCAAGAGACGGTCATACCAGTGCATCCAGGTGCAAGCCACCATCTTCACCAAAATGCAAACTATTCTGGACCTCATGTCTCAGAGCTCTTTCAACAAAACTTCAGTTAATAGTTTCTTATGCTGGAAGACCAGATTTGAGGATTGGCTGAACAATAGGTGCATACACAGATCAAACTACATAATTATAAACAAACACTTCACATCCTGTTAGTTCACAGTCAAAGGTAACATATAAAGCATGTGTACCCGATCCTTAGTTACAGTCACCTGGAAACCGTTCTGGCTGAAAACTCAGCACTTTTCATTTCTGAATTGGTTTTGAGCTGGGTCAGTTCCATGACCTGGCTTACCACACTGCTACTGCCTGCAGGAAGGAATCAGAAAAAGGGGCCTCATCGCTTGTTCTGATAGCAGCCTGGATTTATAAAAGAGTAGAATAGCTTATAATTCCTCAGACTCCAGATTCTCTCATACTTTGTGCTGAAACCACTGATACAGTCTTCTCCAGTCCACAAAGGACACTTACATGTTAAGAACAGATGGTGACTAATGAAAGAATTGCTTTTACAACTGAAGTGTAATACTTAAAGTTAATGCAAACCTGCGTTACTGCGAGCAGAAAAAGAAAATAATTACATTGTTGATTCCTTATGCTCTAGGTTAATAATTTTAAAACCAACAGATAATAAAAGTTAAAAATTGTGGGCAGTCATTCAGGTATTCTTTCCTTCAGAGCACGCTCTTTTGACTGAGAAGAATCTGCACGAAAGGCATTCTGCAAATGACACCACCTTTTCTGAGAGAAGCACTTGACCAAGAATAGGTTACTTCGTTTAGTTTGGTCCAAAACCTGACCAGCTTTCAAGGAAGATGCACCAGATAGCATCTTTCCTTCCCAAAGTAGAGGTGAATAATGTTGCAAGGAAGCTTTGTGAGACCCAGAAAATCCTGTTTCTTAAAGAGGCAAGATGTTGCCCATCAGATGATCAGCAGTGTTTTTGTCCCTTTACAAGGCTGAAGCTTCCAAAATCCCATCTGTTACTGGGTTAAAAATTCATTGCAAGTGAGAAACTGCAAGCCATTTGTCTCTCACGTATGCTTCCCTAAAAATGCTACGATTTCCAATCTTGCACTCTCTGCTGTCTGCCATTTCAAACTCAGCCCATATGCCATCTGTATTATCCATGGTAAAGGTAGCAGTCTCCAGGTTTAACCAACTGAGGACAAAACTAGAAGGCAGCAAATCAATTTGAACCCACAATCAACAAATCTGTAGAATATACTCCAGGACATAAACCATTCTGAACTGAAATGCAAAAATCAGACAAGTGACATTGAATCACATAGTTTACTTCTTGGAATTTCCTACTGCATTGGTATGATTTACAGGGCTGTGTTTAAAATAAATGCAAGTAGTTCTGTATTAGTTTCCAAAGCACAGATTACTAACAGCCATAATGTGTGTGTTCTTTCTGAAAAGAATGAGCTTGTATCTTTACACTTCACAACTAGCAACTTACCCATGCTACCAGTGAATGAAAGTTGTTACCATCTAATAGCCTGTATCATACAAATCAGTGGCATTACCCTCATTACAACCGCCTTCATAATTGGTACTAAGAGGCACCTTGGTTAGCAGGCAGATTAATGGCCCAAGCAGCTCACACTTTCCTCTCAATCCTCATCAACTTCTTCAAAGTAAGCACAAAACCAACGAGGGCTGGTACCTGAGCGCAAAGCTTGAACACAGCCCAGGATGCGACTGTAGGTCGGAAACTGACAAGTCTGCAAACATCGAATTGACAAAATGATGATTCCATTAATGCCACGTATCAAACAGTGCCTGATAAAGCTAATCACTGCATAAATAATTCTGTTTACGGCCTGTGGATGAACCCTGTCAGTTCTGGTTGCAAATTAAATGCAAGAGCTGAAGCATTACAGACTCCATGTCAGTTTGGTCCATGTGTCCGCATACAGGGGAAATAAGTATCTTTTTCACACAGCCGTCTGAACACACAGAATTAAGGGGATACTTCCCACCGGCACACTTTTTGATTGGTAACGTAAGGGAAGAGGCGGTTTTTCCCTCCACCCTGCTTACTCACAAGCCAGTGCCCTTTCTGGGAGAGGAGCTGTCATCATCAGCAGTTGGCTCAAGCCAGCACAAAAAAATCACCCCGGAAGCTAATAAAAAGGAAGCTAGAGGAGTGCCTCTGATTCATCCTACTGCCCAAGGCCATTCTTGAGGTAGAAGAGCCTTGCTCAAAGGTGTGCTTAAAAAACTCCACCATAATCTAGCACAGCCAATCATACTAGCATTATATAGTTTACTTGATTATACTACCAAAATTTTTAAATTCCTGATGCTCAGAGTAATCTCACCAATTCATACATATGGGCTCCCATATATAAATAGCCTGGGCTGTTACCTACACAGAAAGAAACAAAGTTCAGGGCATACAATACTCCACACCCTCCCGGTTACCAGAGCAGAAACTAGATAAGGTTGTGCTGCATATAATATCTCTGAAGCTTAAGCCACAGTCCTGCAAGAAGTGGGCTGCCTCTCTGCAAAGCCACTTTGAAATCAAGCGGGTAACTTATTTCAAATTCACTCCGTGAAAAATTGTGCAGGATGAGGTTCTTCACCTTTAAACTCATGGACTGAACTTGAATGAACAACCTTATGGGAGTCAGGGCAATTAACACTTTGCAAGCATGAAATTAAAATTTTTTCTCACATCAAGAAGTCCACTGTGGAACACAAGGGGCACAGAAGATGACTCTTCATTAAAATAAACTATCAGAAGTTGTTTGTGTCATTAGTGGTTTCCTGCCTATTGTTCTCTGCCTAATTCTCACAAGCAACCTCGAAATTGTGCGGTTTTCAATTTGTCAAACTCTCAAGAAAAGGAGAACTTATCAGCGACACCATTGGTTACGTTCCTCCTAGAAAACAGCGAGCCAGCATTCAACAATCTTTTAAACATAAGGAAGAGGACAGGGCAGAAGGTACAAGGTATCGGTCAAGCCTTCACTGTTCCTCCCCCTATGACTGTCAAGATTTCCACTCCCTGCAAAGATGTCACCCACAGTCTTCAAGTCGCTCATTACAACCTTCCCATCCTGTCATCACTTTTTCTAGCCACATATCCTTTTGGGGACAACAGTAGGCATTTTTGCTGCTGTGTTAGAGCACTCTTCACTGTAAAACATGCTGGACAGGCAAAATTACAAAGGTCAGTCCCGAACTTGCAGGATTCCGGAAACCCAGGGCTCCCAGGGTGTGAACTGGACACACACCACTGCCTCCATCCCTAAGGGTTCAAAGAGTGAATACTCACTGCTGAAACCTGAAAGTGGAAGAGAGCACGAACTGAAAAAAGAGAAGAATTAAGAAAGTGTGTGGAGGAGAAACGAGTCAAGGGCGTGCAAAAGCAAACGAGTGACTCTAGATGGGGGAAGCAAATGAACGTGCGGTGCAGGGAAACCGGGGACTCGGCAGCGGCGGCGCGGGGAAGCAGAGCGCCGTGATCCGGGGAGGGAGAGGAGGCTCCCGGGGAGGGGACGCGGGGCGGGAGTGGCGCAAGGGCAGGAGCGGAGGGAAGGGGAGGCACGGCGAGCGGGGAAGGGGCGCACGGGGCGGGGGGGGGTCCGAGCTGGCCCGGGCTGGCACTCACCGACCCCGTACTTCTCCCGCTTGGTGGGGATCCAGCGGGCCATGCCGGCGGGCGGGGGCTGCCCCGCGCGGCGCGGCGCGGCTCGGCTCAGCGCGGCCGCTCGCCCGCCGCCGCCCCGCCGTGCTGCCTGGGGCCGGGCGCCCCGGGCCGCTCCGCCATGCTACGAAACTTCCCGGCAGCCGCCCAACTTTCCTGCCTGCCTCCCCCGCCGCGCCGCGGAGAGGGAGGGAGGGAGGGAGGGGAGGAGGAGGAGGAAGGGAGGGAGGGAGGCGGCTCTCCCCGCCCCGGCGGGGATCACCTGCTCCCGGCCCGGCCCGCCCCGGGGAACGGACCCCTGCGCTTGCCGGTGCTGCTGCAAGGTGCTAATGGGGCACGGGGGAGAAAGACAGCAAACACTAATGGGGAGGGTGGGCAGCTATGGGTAATGGTTCCCATTATTGCTGCTTAATATACTGATGTATAAGCGTGCAGACATTTTCCCGCTGTTAGCGTACAGATTTTTAAAAAGTAATGCATTAATAACTAAGAAAACAAAAGGGTTATTTTAAAAGTACTCCAAGCATCTGTAAAAATGGTCACAGGACTGCACTTTGCAAAAGACGCAATGTTCTTGTTTATAAGATTGACTTGGCACTCGATGACGTAAACCTCCACTTCACTCCAGTGTTGTGAACTGGGACTTGATAAAGTATTTCAAATTGGTGATAGAGAGACATGAGCTGTGTACGTACCTGGATCCTGCAAGGCAGGTCTGACGTTCTGACCCGAACCAGACTGGCTGGCTTCTGTAGTTATGTTGACTGTGGTGTGGCAAATTGTCTGGGAGAGGGATATTCAGTAACACCTACTACTTATGCCCTTAATTAAGCAGCACCCTTGCAAATCACAGTGGCAGATTCTTCACAAAGCATTATGTCCAAACTGAGGAGATCCAGGTTCTCATCATCTCTCTGCAGCTGTAAGTACCTAGATCTGATTTTTATTAGTGCCTGATCTTTGCTGTATGCCTGTCTCCCACGGAAGGCAACGAGAACTGTGATCATTCAGAATATCTTAAAACCTAACCGCCTGTTTACTTGCAGTAAAGCATGAAAATCTGGGGAGATAATCTTTTCTATTATTTTACATTACAGGTGAGAAGCACTAGGGGTAGCTCTATTGCTCAGCTGTTGTGGTGCCCTGGGCAGATGACTCCCCATCTCTCCCATTCCCAGCCTACATCCCTCTTGCGTGTTCAGAACAGCCTTCCATACTACAGACTCCCCCACCTGTGTTTCTAGTAAGTTTGATTTGCCTTGATCTTCACTGGCACCTCGGAGTGGCAGAATAATATAAATAAGAATTAATTACTGGTAATTTGCTCTAATAAATAAACTTGTTCTTTGCAAGCCAGAATTTTAAACATAAGGACACTTGATATCACTATTAGCCACAGTATCATTGTACAATACAGTTTTTTTAACAATACGTGGTGATCTGTCATCTGTCAAGAATGTGTGGCCTGTGAATTTGTTACACACACAGTGTGTTACTCATCTAGCTGTGATGTGCAGTAATGTTACACCCAGTTTCCACCAGACAGCCAAACCCTTCTCTAAAATGATGTTTTGATCTTCTCCCAAGGCCTGCTCATGACATGACTGAGATGCTCCCAACTATATTCAGACGTGTACATCTGAACCACTGAACATGAGAACACTGCAGCTTAGAGGTTAAATATGGACATGGGTTCTTTCAAGACTGAAACGGCACCTGAAGCTTCAACACAGAGTATGTCAGTATGTTGAACAAGTTACAAGGAAAAAAGGAAAGATCTGCAAGCTGGAACTGGTTAACTAATTTGTTATTTATAAAACACTAATTCAACCCAGCCAACCACGATCAGATGTTGTACTGGCACATCTCTGAAGTCATTGTTCTTATGCACAAAAACCTCTAGCTCAAGATTTAGTAGCGCCACTAAACGTAGTCCTTGAAGTGTTTTTGTAGAGCTGAGGGCTCACAGAGAGTACAGGGCACTGCCTAGAGCCAGTCCCCTCGCCACAGGATGGGGGCAGCCAAGCTTGTATGAAGAGCAAATATTTAGATATTCTGCAAATCGTTTCACTCTGGGAGATTCACCCAGACTTCTTTTATGGAAGCTTGATATTGCGAAGTGCTTTAAGACCTTAATACAAAGAGCAATGTAACTAGGCTATCAAGACAATTAAACAGGGTGATGGTTGTTCTAGGCCTCTCTGCTCTGATCTTGGACCACCTGGATTCCAAAATACTCCCTGCTACGAATGGGATATGGCTTTTCTGTGGCCCTTTTGCAGTGTATGGCAGAACAAGCGATGCAGAGGAGACTGCTTTTTTTGCATCACCCTGCATTCCCTTCTATCCAGGGAACACTCCATCCGCCCCTCAAGGGCTGCTTTAGCAATGCCTGAAGTGTTAGTCTTGTAAAAGTTTCAGTGCTTGAGCTAAACATTCCTCGCTGCAATTGAAGGTGCTATGTGTGTGCTAACATCCAAAGTTAGTTAAAATGACCTTCCTTAGAAAGACAAAAACGTCTGTTTCTTTTCTGGTAAAGACAGTTTTCTTTCTTTCCATTTTACTTATGCTTAGCCATGGCTTTCTGTAGCATCATCCCAAATAAAGAAGAGAAAGTAGTATCTTGTAGATGACAAGAGAGGGACTGTGGAACATGCTTAGATCTGAGGCCAGATTATTAAACAAAAAAGTATTCATGAGGACACTGAAATGAGTTTTTGAAAGACCACCTGTATTCTGGCTGCCAAGGCCTTTGGCTAGAGGTTCTCTAATCAAGAGTCTAACTGACAGCCTAGAACCTTGATTTTTCTTTAAGATTCTTGATTTCGCAGTTAAGCTGGCTGAGTTGTGCCAGTATTTTCCAACCCAGGTAAAGCAAATTCTTGGCAGCAAATGAAAAACAGAGCAAAGCATGAAAGACAGACAAGTAGTAACTAGAGTAGCTGGTTTTATTACTGAAGTAGGGAAAGTTGGTGAATGATTCATTAAATATAATCATTTGCAAATATCAGGGGCACATGAAGGAAGCAATCTCAGCTATCACTGAAAGTAGGTTTTATTTCAGAAAGCCTTTTATTTAATTTTATAGTATTACCAAATACTTTTTTTTCCTTTGCTCTTTCTTTCTTTTAATGCTCAAGTGTTGTTTAACCAGAGCCATTAATGGTGCACAGTCTGGACCCTGTTCTTCTCTGCCCCAAACAGGAGCAGGACAGATAGTTAAATTCTAATTGAGGCGACATCAGAGATTAACTCGGTTTACATAAATACCACATCAAAACCACAATACTGAGGTCATGTTACAGATTCAGAGCTGGAGAGAATTTGGGTGACTAAGGTTCATTCACATTTTTAGTGCACTAAGAAAGTCATACCACTCCTGGGTCTTTTACTTCATAGTTGAAAGAACAGCATATTTGCAAATTATCAGACTGCTGAAGTAAAACCTTTATCTCAACTTAGCATTTCAAAATGTGAAGTTAACAGAGTCATTAGAAAGAAGCCCCTGTCTTAGAAACATTTATGAAGTACTAGCTAACTGCATCTCTTTTTTGGTGGCATAACTGAAGTTTAAGAAATGTAATTCTAGTGCCCTCCTGTGTTCCAAATAAGAACTACAATAGCTACAGCATATACCGATCTTCATTGAATGAATGGAAGAGGGAAGAAAAAAAGGTTTTTCCTGTGATAACGCTTAAGTCACTAGCCTGGATCCTATCTAGCTAGGTTCTGTGCACATACAAACAAAAAAAGATGGCACTTGAATCAAGCGGTTTACATTCAAAGCAAGAGAAAGGACGTGGAAACAGTGTGGAGAAAACATAAAATAATAAAACCATGCTGTTCAGCAAAATAGTAAGTGGTTTTAGCACACCAACTAAAAAACTACTACTACAACTAAAGCCATCTGTTCATTAATTTAATAAGTCAATCGCTCTAGCTGATGAATGATCAGGTCTGGTTAAGAATTGGACTCTTATTTTCCGATCACCAGCAGAAACCATAAATAAAAAGCAGCTAGATAAGCCATTAAATATGCAAATAGATACATACACCACAAATAGGAGAAAACAGTGGTTTTATCCATCTGCCTGTACATGTTTTATCATGGAACAATATTTAACATATTATCTGAAAATCTCATAGCCCAGATACATTATAGCTGAATATTTCACTGCACATTTTGTTACCCAAATAAGGCAAATGCTTGTATGATAATGCTAGTTTTGCTACTTAGTTTGCATTACCCTATTATCAGTTCATTTTGTTGTTCTGTTAAAGTAACAGGGATATTTCTAAACAATTTTTCAACAAAACCATTATTTACCTGCCACCAATTTCACTGGCACTTTTTTCTGGATTATTCTGCACCAGCACAGCTGTGAGAAAGGGCAAACATTCATTAACTAAACTGAGGTTTACAGCTACTACAACCCACCTTTTGATTATCACATGGAGCCAAGGTATGACAAACTTGTACAGAAGTACTTTCTCCTATTTACTGCTAAAGAGTAAGCAAAGGACTGCGTAACCAACACCAGCTCATGCATTATTGCAAGATCTCTCTCTCCTGCAAATACATTTCAGTATGTTCCATCTTCCTGCAGTGATGGAAGGAAACAATTTCTTCACTGGAAGAAATACATAGCAGCTCTGTGCACACCTCATTGACCCAAGGTCTAACACAAATGGGTGTTCACTGTTTCCTTGTTTTATTTATATACAGTATAAATTGCTTCTTAAGCAGGGCATATAGTATTTCTCTGAAAAGAACAGAGTAGCAAATTCCCTGGGGAGGCTAACTGCATACGGTAACACACAGTTATCCTGCATGGTATTCTAGGCTGACAAACAAGCAGAACTGTGGGTAAATGATGTTTCTGAGAAGACCAGTAATGGAGAAGATGCTATGTAAAAGTTGTTGCTTTTGTGTAAAAATACCGAAAGCAATTACATCATTTGGACAGGAGATTTCTTGTCCAAAACTGACATATGTCTTGGGGACAGATTTGTAAAGGTATTTAGATGCTTAATGATGCTGAGAGGTGCCTAGTAGGAATTTAAAAGTACCTTAAAAGCTAATTCCTGTTGAAATTAATGTAGGAACCGTTAAGTTTCTCAGAAAGCCATTCAGGCTTAGATTTGCTAGTGTATGTCTAAGTTAATAAAGACCTGCCATTGCATGTCCCCAGCACTGGGCCACACAAGCTTATCAGCTCAAATTCAGAAGCTGTGTAGATACTGTCTTCACATGGCTTACTCAGCTGGGTTCAGCAATGTTCAAAATCTCCCAGTTTTAATGACTTCAGGATCTGCATTCAAATAATAGGCAGGCACAGATTTCTTGGAGAGGTCAAGAGGACTTCCCCTTAGCAGCAGCAACTGGCATGACTAGTATCCCTAGCATGGGACATGTCTGCAGACACAGTGCTATGTAGTTCCCCTGGATTCCCTCCAAGTCAGCCCTGCATTTCTTCAGTCCTAATGGGGTAGAGCTGTTGATTCCAATACAATTTTGCCACTGTTGAGTTGGGGTAATACGGTGCTGAGTAGGGTAATAGTTTGTTAGGCAGGTTTATCACTTTTTCTCAAGAGAAATTCTCGATGAAACGTAATCATCTCTGTTTCATGATTTTGTGCAAATATTTCCAAAGCCATCTGACTGCTGAAACCTGACTCTTTTTTCAATTAAACAGGAATGGGGACTATAACAGCCCTTAGGCAGCTTTGGAAATTTCTGCCTTGATGTATCCTTAAGTCAGATGAACAGGTTCTATCAGTTAGTTGGCGTTTCCATTTTAATAGCTTTGTATTTTTATGTCTGAGTTTATTAAAATTTCAAAGCTTAGCTTCTCTACCCCTCCTCCATCTGTTTCTTTTTAAGGAAAGACAGAAGCATCTTCCCATCTAGTCTGCATTTTATCCAGATAGTGATCTCTCCCTTTGTTCAGGCATGAATTCTATCCATGCAAATCAAAGCATCAATCATGCAATCAACTTTTGCATTAGTTGCAAAGCTCAGTAGGATATTTGCTTCATTAGAAAATGCAAGGTGTAACACCACATCTGCAACACTTAAGAGTATGTTCAATGTTGCAAATGCCAGCATGATACATGCCTTCATTTACTTATCTGCACCAACTCCATGTGAGAAGGCCAATACCTTACTCCTGTAGGTACTGTTAAGTCCCAAATCCAATATTCCTGAAATGAAACACAATGGGAAATGATACCTCAAGTGGTTGAGCATTCAGAGATCTCACTTGTAAAACTGCTTTTAACTATCTTCATCATTCACTTGAGTCCATTTATCGCTGCCACAGCATCAAATTCAACTCTTCAGCTCATGAATGACTAACTGCTGGAAGCCAGACTTTATTATTCGTATCAGTAACTCATTCAGTGGTCACGATCCTCAACCGATGTAAATCAGCACAGCCTCACTGAAAGAAATTGTTTTGCTTGCTTTTCACATTTCATGCACCAAATGTTGGTCCCAGTAATGTCAAAAAGGGTTGTGACATTACTTTCAGTTGGAGATCATCTGACTGATGTATTTCAAGTCATGATGCCAAGACTTTTCCCAACAGCTGGATATTAAATTGTTTTATCTTGCTTTTGAGCTTCTTTTAAAAAGGTCAGCAGAAGGCATAAGTAGAGGTTATCTTGCAATTCCCTTTGTCTGAAAGACTGCTGCCTGTTTGATGAAAGGTTTTGCAAGTCAGTGGCCTTGGGTAAAATCTCATAATCAAAATTGCTGGACTGGAATTTGTTATTATTTCTAGGGAATAACAAAGTTTGACAGAAATAGACCATTAGTAGTTCAAGCTTTTATTACAGAATCTGTGAAGTAAGATAAAGATCTCTGTTACCTTGTCCTGTCAACAACTGATCTGATGAGGTATGAGCTACCCAAATGAAGCCTGCCATAAAATTACGTAAGCAAAGTCAGCAGATTTAAGGAAACAGCAGAATACACATTGTCAGCTGCTGTAAATGAGCAGTTCTCAACCAATGTCAGTGTTTCTACGACGATTTACATTAACTGAGGTTCTGATCTATTGCCAGAGGGGCAGACTCATGATCTCCTTAGTAGGTGACTGAAACAGACCAGAAACTTCCACAAGAAATGACCATTATCAACTCACCATTAGATCATTAGAGAAGGAAATCCGTGTATGTGTCTGAGTCTTGTATCTAGTTAAGCTCTGGGTTATTTAAAACTCCCTCAGCTACTGACTTGAGCTTTACAAATGAAGAATGATGAAAAGCAAACAGCAAGTAACTCTTCCTTCAAAAATACTGAAGTAATTTGCTTTCCATTCTTCATAGTAAATCAACCTAAAGAACAGGCCCAGGAAAATACAGAAAATGGGCTTAAAGGAACTGATTTCACTGGTTTTTAAAAGGAGACTTGAACTCATAGAGGAAGAACAGTTGAGGTGGCATTGCTGTTTAAAACTATATTCCATGGCTAATTGCTGTGTAGGGAAAAGCAAAATCTCTTTTTCAATCTTTGTGTTAAAGAAATTTTCAGAACCTGGGACATAACCTAGGGATTCCAAATTCCCACACTCTGTTTTAATCACTGTATTTTATTCTTTTGCTATTTTATTAGAGTAAAAGAGCATCTGATGCTGGAGGAAGTACTCTATAAATTCAAGAAAGATCACTTTCACAACTGGTGGGTTGATCTGAACTCCTCTTAAACTGGTATTTGTCGATGAAAAAGCTGTAATACTGATGGCTTTTCTTTCATCTAGTTTTTGATTTCTACAGAACTAAATGGTTATAGGGTTATGTTTTCAGCCCCTTGTTCCTAACTATATTAAAAAACATATTCACACACTTTCTAATATTGTTTTCTATGTAAGCAATTGCATATAGCAGCTCCATGAATGGTTTGGAACTGTGAAAAGGAAGCATAGAATTCTGCTAGGTTTGGAATGGCAAAAAGGTGTCCCCAGGGCAATCTCTCTTTTATGACACCATTCACACTGTGAATATGCCTGGGCCCCCTTGTGCTATCTGACTGAATAATTATTGTGGAGATAAATGTTTTGTAGAAATGTATTGCGATAAAATACTTAATTTCAATGCCAATGTAGTGTGGGGTTTATTATGTTGTATTGTTCCCGTTTAGTATGGAAAATTAAACTGGTTTTATAATCAGTGAGATACAACAGAGCTCAGTTAATTTCCTGATAGAAGAATAAACTTTGTTATTGCTGCTGTTGTGGCAGTCTTCACCTACCCTTAAGAGACATTTCATTGCAAAATACTAAAGAATAAAGGAAAAGATTACTGAATACATAATTATTCTATATTTACAACACATGGAACAGTGAGGAAAGCTGTGATGAAAGTTTGTTTTAGCATTAAAAACAGGTGTTTTGCCAACACTTGAGGAGCTGAGAGACGAAGTCAGTAGTAATGATAAGACTAACTTTAGTAAGATGAAGATTTCAGCAAAATTCTTGGTGTAACAGCATGAACTGCAAGTAGTGTTAATCAACGAAGGATACATTTCGCTCTAGACAGTAGTTTAGTACCTTAGACAGAAACTCTGCTTATTTACACCAGTATGAATCCAGGCTGAGTTTTCCTTACCTCTTTCTTATTCCTGCTTCTCTGCTATCATGTAGGCCAGAACCCTCAACTGGAGCCACTATGGCACAACTGCAATAATACAGGTATCAAGAGACTTGCAAACCCTGAATTTATATTTTACTTTTGTGCCAATAATCCTGCTCCTCCCTCCTTTGCAAGATCATGTGAAAGATTAAAAGGAGGAAGTGCTGGCAGGCATTTTCATTACGAATCACTGGCTAATTCCAAAGTACCTATTAGTAGAAGCCCTCTTGCAATGCCTGTGGTATCTATCCATCACAGCTGAATCATGGATATCGACTATTTTATATTTAATGTATCTCTTACATCTTTAATGTCTGAAGAGCTTGTTCCCGAAAGTGTCCTCAGCAGGGGGTAGTGTGGTCAGATTTAATCAAAATTTCCAAGGCTGGAAATTAGCTTCCAATAATTCTTAGGAGTTGTCTTCAGCAGACTGCAATCAATAATTCCTTTTTTAAAAGCAGTACTCTTTTTCTTCCTCTGCTCCTGGGATGTCTATATGAAAAATATTACTACAAAATCAAGCCTCTGATTTTGGCGGTCAGGATACCAGAAAGCTAAAAACACCTATTTAAGTGGAAGCCTGTTATATGCAGGAGTAGAGTGTTTTTTTCCTAAGGAGTTCAGATGCATTTTATAAAAAACAGTAATTGTTTTGCCTTGGTTCGGAGGTTGCTTCCTTACAAAAAAGTCACGAACATTTGGTTGGTGATGGGGAGATGTAGATTCAGATGGACAGAGAGCAGCAACAGTGGAAGGATCTGACTCAGATCTCACAGGATTTTGATGCCTGCTTGTCTCTACTGTCACACGTAATTATTTCTCAAATAATAAATCAATGCTGATAAAAAGAAAAAGCAAATCAAGATCTTAGAACTGATGAGCTCAAGCTAATACTAAATGCTGCAGTTTCTAGACCTAATCACAAACAATAAAGGCACCCAAGAAGTCACCCAATCTAGTACCCAGATACATATTTTGTGGCTCAGACTAATCTCCACTTAGTATGGACCTATAAAGATGTGGATGTGCTTTGTTTTGTTGCAAACAATTAATGGTTATATGCAACTCTTCAGAAGTACTAATCTACAACTTAAGAGTTCTGGATACAGCATATTCTTTGCATCCTCAATAAAGACAACCCCCCTATATTTACTTGCAGGGCTTGGTTTATTTGCATAAGCAGCTTAGAGATCCTTATAGGAAATGCTCTGAACAAGCACAAAGTTTTATTACATGATGCACACTTCAGAATAAAACAAATAAAGACTGTATGCTTCTTGTGACTCAGTTCCATTTGCGTAGGAATAAATGAGCACATGAATAATATATTCGTAGCCCTAAGAATTTCTCCATTCATCTAATACTGACTCTTTTAATGAATTTTATCATTCTAATTTTTTTCCTCAACTTTCTTATTTCCCTTTTCTCCCATTGAAAAAGAGGAAAGAGACATATTCACAACATGAAGAACCAAAACTGAGAAACAATACCAATACAGTAATAACTTTTTCTAGGGTACTGCCTGATGCATGCAGTACTGCTGATAAGAGACTATCTTCAGAGCTTTAAATGTCCGCTATGTAAGTCAGTTCTCTCTGGCTTGAAACAGACTTTCATTTTTGAAGGAATTTTCTTGTAATGTCTCATTCAGTTTTGATTCTCCAGAGGTAGAATACTTCTCCTCCTGGGAACCCCTCCATTCTAGAAGTAAAAGTTCAGATGACATTCAAAGTTTTGCACTTCTCTTGCATATGTACACCTTCAAGAGAGTACGCTGGCTCTGTGCAGTGCATCAGTCACGTGATATAATATACTGAATGTAGAGCTTTTTTCTTTTATAAAGGGGACCAAAAAAGAGAAAAAAGGAAGCAAAACATGCTTGATTCTCACTGCTTGCAGGAATGGGGTGGAACAGGCAAAACAATGAACACCTATGGGCCATACAGTCTAGGGGTTTGAAGACCTCTGGCATTAACCCTTAAGATATCTCTTAACTCACACTCTGCTTCTCATGGCTGTTCCATGTTCTGCCTTCTTCCCCTCCCTTTCCCATACGAACCTCACAAAAGGGGTACAGAGCTTGAACGCAGACTGTCTGCCAGTAATGTTCACAGACGCCCTCTTTGTTTTCTTGATGCTCCTATAGCATGATCTCTGCTGTGGGGAAATGGAGATTAACACTGAGGGCGGTGGAGATCCCCTAAGAGTGAGAATTAATGACAAATATGATTATCAAAGTTTAAGAAAAGACTCACTAAACACCAAAATCAAAGGCAAGCACTGGGATGTAGGGAGTAGGAGGATATTAGAAATAGTTTCTTTTAAAAGGTCTAAGCCTACAGCCCTCATGTGGGAGTGGATATTCTCCATAAAAAGAGATCTACAAATGCTTTATCTCAGGGGAAGTCCTCAAGGTTACTGCAGCCCCAAACGTTTGCGAGAAGACGCTATTACATGTGTTAAACACTAGATGCCACTAAGAGATCAGCATGGAAAGCAATAGTGCTAGCCCAGACTCAGCAGGGAGTAGTCCAACCTCTGGTAGGAGAGAATGCTCTTCACTGCAGAATGAAAACAGCCCTGGACCATTTTATGGCAAGGCTACAGCACAGTTTGTAGTATTTGGGACTAATGGGCTGCTTCCTTGGCAGCAGCAAAAGAAAAGCAAATGAAAACAGCTCCACATAAATCCATGAAGAAGGAGCCATGTGCACAGCTGAAGAGTGTGCAGTATTTCAGCTTCTGCAAAGTTACTTCCTACTGAAGTCCTTGCCTGCCTCAAATATTTCTGCAGCAAACATCAACAGCAAACAAGAAGAGATTTAATCTTCTTCTACATGAAAAACTACCTCCTCCAATACAGAGACATGAGATAAACTTGTCATTCAGTTATGCTCTCTGTATTTGCTGTACGAGAACAAAAAGTGCATTTGTGGAGTCATGCTCTATAAGGATTCTCTATAGATGTGCACATGAACTACAACTCAAAACATCTTCACTTTTCAAAGCCATAAGTGGCAGTCCAAAATTTTAAAAGTGATTAAGTGGTCATTGGATTTTTAAAATCCACACTGAAGACAAACTTCATAACAATCTAACCCCCTGCAGGCTTCCCTCTGTATACTATGCCAGCCCCATTTTATTTTGAAGATGTCATACTTTTTTTGTTTTAAAACTTCATATTCTGAGTAACTGTGGGAGCCCAGAAGAACCAGGAGTCACTGAGACGAGATACTGCCAACTGGCTGAGTGGTAACTCACTACAGTAGATCGCTCCACAGGTCCTATGGGAACTGGGACCCACTGCCTTGCATGGAATAGTATTTTGCTCTATGGAAGACAGTGGCTCTGCCACTTTGCTACGCACAGAAGTTGTCATCAGGTGACAAGCAGTCACTCGTTCCTGTAGGGAAACAGCTATTGCTGTGCTCAGATCCATGCCCTCAGCACATAGCACATACCACGCACCCACCGCCAGCACTGTTTATAACCCCCCTCTCTAGCCAGGCAAAGCATCGTGTTTTCACTTCTCTATGCAGCCAGGAAATCTAAGACACACTCTATCCCTGCAATAGCACAATGTAGCTCACTCACAAGGGGAACACGTTGACAAGGCACTCTATTTCTGTTGCTCAGGAGTGTGCCTGGACTGACGTCAGATCACTGTTGCCAGGCATTTAGAAATATATGCACTGCCTGTAGCAAAGCAGAATCAACCAACCAAGCAAAAGAAAATAAAATTATTTGCTGGCAACTGGTAATTCTCTGTAGTAGGTAGGAAGAAGCTTCCCTCTGTCTTCCTATTCGTCTGGATCTTAATTAGTGAGTTTAGTATAGACATCAAAGAGGAACAGATTGTCAATACCCTGCCCAAGTAATTCAGCCCAAATAATACTTCTCTCTAACACAGCAGTCTAAAAACATTAACTAATTTGTTCATCAAAACCGCACCGTAAGAAAGGCAGGAAGACTTGCTTTACTGACATCAAAGACTAAACAGAGTAAGACAAAGTGCTTGATCCTACACCAGCTTTCAGGGTGGAGGATTAAGCACTGTGGGATTCCAGAATCAGGCACACATTCTTTTATAAGCCTATGCAGTAACAGAAATAGAGGGATGACAGCCTTTAGCCTGCAACATTAGTTCAGTCTTGAGATATGAGACACACTTACACTACTTAAGAAATGGAAAAAAAAAAAAGACAAAACTGCACATAAAGGATGGAGACTTTTGTCCTAAGAGAAACTATGTGCATTTCTTACGTGTGCTCATGTGCAATCTGTAATTACTAGTCCAAAGTCTGCATTAGAAACCAAATGAGAATGCTGGATCTCAGTTGCTGTAAACCAGCACCACTCTTTTGCCTTCAATGACATGCTGACACTGCTCAGGCCTTTGAATGTTTCTCTACATCTTAAGATACAAATCCATCAATTAAGGGACCAGATCTGACTCCTTTCAATTTGGTGATTCAGCTCTCTCTGGTTTCAGTGAGTACCAGATGGGATGACTGATTCATAGGTAACCGTGCAATGCATTGTTTTATGGGAGGGAAGGCAGAAGCAGACTTGGATCTGCAATTTGATGAAGCCATCCCCAGCCCTACGAACATGGAAACATTTGTTTCAGCACTGCAGGGAACAGGCTGATGATCTGGTGAGGTGCATGATCGTCTTGCCTGGGCTATGGGACTGCATTCTTTCTTCTAAGATAGAAAAGGAAAATTCATAGAGCCTTATCTACCGCTTGGCTACTTGCAGTTTTTGCCTACTTAGGAAATGTCTGTTAGATTCATATACAAGTAGTAATTAGAAAATACACTGTAGGGAACAATTCTTCACTGGGCTAGAGTCCCCATTCTGAGAGCAATCTCCTGCAAAAGACTCAAGGCTATGTACTCATACTGCAGTCAATAGGTTTAATTTCTTATACAAGTATTCCAGTCTTATTAACAGGACTGCTGTAGTAGTACAGGATAATTAGCCAATATAAAATTTTCTAAGTTTTGTTCAAAAGAAATCAAGGACTAAAAAAAGACCCAACTTTTGATAATACACTGCCAGAGATGGTGCAATTCAGTAAAGTTCTACCAATGGGAAGAAAACAGCAAGAGTTTGTATCACCTGAGCTCCAAAACCCAGGCATTATTCCCTTCGCATAACACAGCAGAAGGAATGCAGGACAAACCTGCATCACCTTGAGGAGTATAGAAAAAAAAATACCAGCACAGTGAGTCCTGGCAGATACAGTCCACTTGAGACTCAAGAAAAGTATATACCTAAAAATGTTCCAGCTCCCTATTTACGTCAGTTCTGGAAAGCTTGCTTCTCTAAGATTACATAAGATTAAAGTATTCGTATGATGTATTGTCTCATCCACCATTGCTTTAAGGCTGCCACAATTTCATACCAGTACCCTTTCTTCTTTCCCGTTCTTTTTCTGTCACCTGCAGAACTAGCATTTCAGAGGCCAACAGAATAAGGTCCTTTCCAGCTCTTTCCCTCTATGCAAAATCCAGCCCAGCAACTTCACATTGCCTTTCAGGCCACTCCTTCACAATTCTGCTGACTCTCTGGCTTGTGAGGAAAAGGACATGATCACGAACAAAGCATCTGGTACTTTTTTGGTCTAAACTGTGCTGTAGGATCTGTCTGGTATATTAACTACTGAATCATTGCTTCTATCATTTCAGTCAACAAATTTAAGCTGAGAATGCAGCTAAATCTGTTATTAATAGCTAAGTTGCAGTAAGTTTTACGGCTCTGGAAGAATCCATGCTGTAAATCCCAACTTCAAGCCTTCATATTTCTATGTTTCAGAGATTATTTTAGCTCTGATCCCACCTGCTATAGATCACTGCATTCCCTGAAAAAGATCAGTTGGAAGTTGTCTGTGTCAATCAGGCAGGGCTGCTTTCTTACTATAGACTGGCACTTGGTGGCACTAGAGTTTACTAAGTGAAAGTAAAGCTATAGATGAATCAGCAGTATTTCACTGTTCATATAGTTGATGCACAGTGTCGTCTAAAACAGTTTGCTCTGTAACATCACTCAGTAAGCTTTGAAGTCTGGCTCTGCACTTTCTTTGAAAATACGTGCGCTGTATAATTCTAAGTGAAATGCTATCCACTTACAGTTTTCTGCAATCTTCTCTGAAGTCTCCACAGGATTTAGAATTGTGAATTCTCATGACATCAGAGGAAATTGAACAACTTACCTCATCTCCAGTGCCAAAAGTACAGTGAACATTTCACAGACAAGCAGAAATTATGTCTGCCATGTTACAATTACAGAGGCTGATCTTGCATCAGTCCTTAATACTAGCAGGAAGCCTGATCAGTTTTATCTGGATTCCACATATTCTGCAGGAGCCCAAGCATACAAATGAGCTAGCAGCATAAATCTGTAAGAATGTGCAAGCTGCTATTAAAACGATATCCTAAATTATAGTTTTGTTTTGGTTAAATATTACCTTTGGATTTAGGTTAACAAAACATCTGCCACTACTTCAGTTTCTTAGAAGAAAGATCAAGTCTTGGATGCATATTATGATCAAAACCTCAATTAAAAAAGGATGAGATTTGAGCATGAAACAGCAAGTACACTCAGTGACATTGGAACTCTCCTTATAGCAGCACTTTGTGTCAGAGTAGTAATAAATTACACGGTAGGCTAAGAAAGTGTCTGCTTTTTATGTAAAAAGAACTGTAAACACTGTCTACCAAGTTTGTAATACACAAATTCACAAGATTTAAATATGACATTTCTGTTACAGATGGATGTTTTTACATAAAGAGAACAAGCACTCAGGAGACCACGGAAGGCTTTGTATAACTAAACCAATACGCCATCAATGACTGCCCAGCACAGTATAGCTAGCACTGCAGTTGTGAAGGCAGAGTATACAATTTCAAAATCACTTCTGTCTTTTAATCCTCTAAAAACTGCTTCTCAGTACTTTTGAGAAAGTACTTGCGTGTAAAAACTGCGTGTTTTCTGACTACATGTAAAACGAGTTTAAGGGACTGTTAAAAATCTCAAGGAAATTCGACAGCCTAATAATCTCCTTCTTCTAAGTGCCAAATTGATTCAGCAACATTCAGCAACTGCTGCAGAAAATGTTTGATGACTATGTGAAGTTACTAACAGGGTAACATGCTACGGAGTGCTGAAATCTCTGGCTAGCTCCTTTTTCTATACCACAGAACCTTTTAACTCACTAAAGCACAGAATCAGTCAAAAAGTTTTTTTTGGACTAAGTCAAGTCACGGGTGACTAAGCTGGGGATATGTGCTGTACAAAGTTTCCCATCCTTCACAGGCTAATTGTAGGTTTCAGATCAACAGCCATACTAGCACTATGTCTGAATATGATCACTATCTCCAGTTATCATTAAATAAGGAGGGTTAACAAGACAGACAGTCAGAGCCCAATTTAAACCTCACTGCAGCAGAGACTGCAGCAAGTGGATTGGACACACCCTATTAAAGATGCAGTACATCATTTCTGCCCTTCAAGCTTACTTCATCCCCTTTGCTGCAATGCTGTCGACAAACACAAAGCTTAACTCTTTTTAGAGCAAACTGCCTCAAAAAAGCAGGCATCAAATTGTGCAGTATTTAAGCTAGAAACTTAGGATATAAGTGATCTGTATTCACTACAGATACCCTCTTTCCTCAAAACAAAGTTTCAATATATATGTGCGTGTATATGTGCAAGGAATATTTTGGTTTGTTGTTTTTCACATAGGAAGTGCTTGCTGCAGAGAACAGGGTTTGCAAATGCCTGCCTGAGAATCTTAATTCCTGGTTCTTCATTGCAAAGATCCAGTACAAGGCAAGCATGACAGTGCAATTTTCCCAAATCCATCTGGGTTAAATGGTAAACTGAGGCACAGGTTCCACACAAATTCTCTTACAGGCTTTGATTAAACTTTGGATGAAAAATCAGCTACTTGTAAATCCAGGTCAGCTTCAGTAAACAGTTTCGGTCACAATAATGAAGGAAAAGTGGAACTTCGCTGAAGCTAAAGCAGAGAAACATTTTCTAAAGGAACACCTTTGACTTTTAATTTCATAACTGACCTGAATTTCCTTCCAAGATCAAAATTTTGTCTGTGTCAGGTTACTAAACAAATCAATCTATTACACAGAAATATTTATCTTTGACTGCTGTTCTTCCTTGCCATTGAATAAAGCTACCGTGCAAGGATCTGAGGAAACCCAGACAAAATATTTTGTAGTTCACCTATTCTAGGTTGTCTGTCACTGGCTTGCAAGAGAGCTGCTGTAGACAATAAATTAGAGCAGTCCCAGAGGTTAGACCTATTTGAATTTGGGAAGAGCCAAACCAGCATTATCCTTACTCCCCTGTGAAGGGCAGCCCAGATTCTGAGCCTGAGAGCACGCGGTGAGAAACCTATGGGACTTTATTAATGACTATGCAGTATGGACAAGAGGGATGCACTGCAGAATCATACGGCTTGCTGTTCTGTTTCAGAGCCTAGATTTCTGCCTTCCTCCCATCCCTCATCACAAGTAACTATGTTAACAGTCTAATTGCCTGAGGCTGCAGTAAAGAAAAGACAATCAAAACAAAACGCAGTACAGTGTGGAGGAAAGCAGTGGAACATTCCTTTCAGAAAGCGTCCAGTTACAGAGGAAAGAAGAAAAATAGATGCCCTGTGAAAATGCAAACAAGAGTGACACTGAGCCCTTATGCATAAGCCAGGCACACGTACCTAATGGAGAAAACTACGTTCTTTTGTATTCACATCAATGCCTAAACCTCCCATTAACATAAATAAAAATCTGTCAGTAGCTTTTCAGTGCTCTTGCTTGTCTGTAGCAGCTCCAAGGGTGATATCTACTGTCTCACTGCTGACAGCTGAAGCACAGAATCCTTCTCGCTTCAGTCAGAATGAAAATGAAGTACAGTGGTTTCTGCTAAGCAGGTGGGTCTGATTCTCCTTTTACACTCAGGTAATTTAGCAATGACTCAGTCAAGCCGGTGGAATCACTGGTGGGTATAAAGACATACACACACACACACATACATATATGAGAGAGAGATTCAAAGCAGTCCGCGTCATATAAGACTGCTGTACAATTTTTATTCCTATATTTACAGATACCTTTCTCAATAACTGCCAGTGAAAGCAAACCCTTTGTCTAGTAACAGAGACTACTTGATATAGGACTTGATGTTGTAGGCTGGAATAGTAAGGAAACAAAATAACAGAGGGTTCCTTGAGCACTCCAGCACTTGCAATCCAGGCTACACATACACATTTCCTTTTGCATGTATAGATCCTTTACATTTTACAGACAGAAAAAATCAAGGTCCAGACTAACTCAGAGTCCAAGGATGCTTGCAGGGAGTTATTTGGTAGTGACCAATATAAATTTACGGCACAGAACCAGTGTTTTGTCCCAGACCTTCAAGCTGGTAAAAAGAGGATTTCTGTAGAGCTTTCCTAATTCACTGCAGCTGATGATACACGTTATTACACTTCGTGATTTATGAGAAGAAAGCAAAGATAAGGTATGTTTCTTTCATCTTGTTTTATTCCTTCCTCAAAGGCCCGCTGTTACTGGTGCTTCCCCTCTAGACTGGACTGGACAAAGCTAACTGGACTAGAAATTGGCTTCTTCCTACTGTCAACACTATAAAAATAGCATCCTTAACCTCTGCTGGCTAAAGAGGCTCTGCTTGAGACCCTTATTTTGTTCCATTTCAGTTGTTGACTGGATGCTTGAAAAGCTGCCTTCCATTACTAGATAATTTACCTCTGGGCATCCAGTATGAGAACGTTGTGGGGTTGACGACTGGAAATTCTAGTCACTTCACTAGCAAGCTGAATGGGAAAGGGGCCTATCTGAACACAGATCTCATTTTTGGAGGAAAGAGACCTAGAGATCAATATTCCTGGTTTCTTTCATAAGCTTTGGGAGTGCAAACAAGTGACTAGGCAGGAACTATCGATCATCTGAGTTAAAATCAACTTCTGCACACTTCGACCTTGTGATTCCCAGATTTCTGCCCAAATGCCTAGGATGTATTTTGCAAGCTACAGCATCTACTTGGCTCCCAACCCAGTTTTTCCACCTCCAATCCTTATCTGAAGTTTAAATGCCAGAATTTATGGCTACATGTCTGTTAATTCTCCTGGATGTGATTAGCTGCTCTGTCAAAGTAAGATGATGCATAGGTGTTCTTTGAAGACCAGTGAAGCTCAGGTACTAATTCAAGGCACTGTAAATCATGCCAGCAAGAAGCACAAAGGTACTGGCATTAGAGTCCAGATAGCCCTGATCCTACTCACTAGGCATGTTGTCTGCCTAGTATTTTCTGAATAATGTGTTGTAGATGCCTTAGGCATTTTAGCCTTTTCCTTACTTATCTTTGTTCTAAAAAGAAAACAAAAAAGCCCAAAGAAATTGTGTGACATTATGTATTACAATTTAAAATGGGAACTGTTCAGGAGGAGGTCAGTTAGTATACTGAGGTGACTGGTACAGGAAAGAGTATATAGCATATAGGACAAGTATCATGAAACAGAGAATGTGGTAGAGAAAGAGTAAATCTGCATTGCACAAAATAAATCATCCTCTTTTCTGTAAGTCTTTTGTAGAGGAATAAAGGACATCTAAAGGCAAATGATTCTGCTCTAAGATACCCCAACGTTAGGTGAGGTACTAAACCACTACTGGACTACTGGTCTCAGAACCTGGAATAACATGCAGCAGCCCTTGGCTTCTCGTCCTCAGAATAAGCACTCAAAACTGGAAGATTTGTAGCTTGGTACATGAAGACTATCTAAATCAAAACTGAAATGTGTACATTACACACCATTGGTTCTACCTACCAAAAAAAAAAAAGGGGGGGGGGGGCAGGCAGAAGAGAGAAAGCAGGAAAGAGAGAAAGAGAGCGCAGTTATTTTCAAAAGAATAGAGTTGCTTGGTTTATTGACATGCAGGATACATAAGGTCAATTTGTTTGCTGTTATCTGCCAATGCACAACAGTGTCATTTTCTGCTGTCACTGTTGATTGCTAGACAACTCACAGACACAGGCACTTCTGCAGACATGCCACAGCTAGCCTAGACAAAAAGGATCTTGTGAAAGACACAAGGCCAAATCCCTCTTGAACCTATCCCTACAAAACACCATTTGGCTACAACAGAAGTAAAGGAAGCAGGATTTGGCCTATGGTGACTTGGTACTAAAAATTTAAATCCTATAGGCTGATTCTTGATTTTTCACGTAACATTCTATAACCTTACTTACAGTGGTCCTGTGGTCAGATATCCCCTTCCTTTAAAAGTCATGGGATCTATAAAAAGCTCAAGCTCAAATGTAATATATACTGGAACATGATGGTTCAAAGCAGTTGTAGTCGAGAATGAGTGTATTAGCAGCCTGGTAAGAAAGAGACCCCTCACTCTTCCTCAAAAGCTTTCCCTGTCATGTTTGTTAACCCACCTGTTATTAAAATAAAGACTCATCACAGCTACAGACTCTACTCAGAATTCTCTCCACACAACAGTTTCTGCCACTGTTTTGCATTTCAAAAGAACACATTTGTTATAAATGTGAAAGAGTAAACTATAGCAAGTATTAGCTGTCGAAAAGAGAGTAAGGACACTTAGGTATGAAGAAATAAGCATCACTGAACACTGAAACCCAGCATTTAGTAAACAGATATTTAGAACACAAGGTTAGTTTAATGTATGTGGACCTCAGCCACCGCTGTTATTGAGTTAAAAGCACTGGCATGACAGCTCAAAATTTTCTAAGCATTTATGACCCTTCCATAGGAGGACAGGGGTGCACAGAGATGTCCCCCATTCTACAGCAAGTCTCCTGCTGACTTAATAAGAAGTTAGGGGCATAAATATTCTTCTGAACCAGGAGGAATTGTTGACAAAGCTCCCAGGAACTCTAACAGATTCAGGCAGGTTTGTGTGAGGACCTAATTAAAAGTCCATAGAAATCAATAAAGAGAGTCCCACCTTCTTTAGCTACTTTATGATATAGTAATATATTAGGACATACTGCTGATTAAGATGGAGTTAAAACACATATGGGTGAGATCACAGTCAGCACTGGAGTCTGCTTTCTTATATGGATACTACATTATGTGGGATTGTAAGGAGGGACAGTAGCATCAGTTAATCGATATCTGAACCTGGCTGTTATTTTCAGTTTGGTCTTCCTTACTGCACTGTGCCATTTTGGGCAAAACTTCTTCCATTATTTACTTACCTTATCAATTTAAAACATTATCTCCGTGGGAATCTGTGCTTGTACAGTTCCTCCTACAAAACTTGCACAAATCTGTTTCTTTCATTCTCAGCTTTTTAGTATCATCTTAACACTGGAAGGACCCTTAAGAATATTATTAGAATGTCAAAATGCCACATAGAAGAATGTCAATAAGTGACAAAAGAGAGACATATTGACAAAAATAAAATGTACACTTTTGCACATCAAATGAAAGGAAAGAAATCATGATTATGGCATGCTAAAAGATCCACTGAATTGCTCATCTCCATTATAACTGCACTGAGTCAACACTGCTTCCACCTAGTCCCTTCAGGATGGGAATCAGGCAAAATAATGAGAGTTAATTGCTTTGCCAGTGTACATTAGGGCACTGTGTCCAATGATATTGATCAGTGAAGATGAGCTAAAGTAGGCTTTTCTGATGTGAAATTCTTTTTGCCTTGTGCAAAGAACAGAATAGCAAGAAAAGCTGAAACAAATTTCTGGTTGTGCCAGCGTCATCACATAGAAAGGTGTTTAAACAAATGCATTTAGCAAAAGATTGAGTGAACAGGCCATTTTTGAAACCAGAGAGCTGAGATGCAGGGAGACACTGCTTTATTTTTAAATCACATTTGCATCCAAAATCACAGCTTGCAGCCACATCTGCTGAACCTGCAATAGCAGTTGCCCTTGTAATGTGATCTGCAGACTTTTAAAAACCAGCCCATTGATTAGCTACAGGACTGCAGGACGTGATTCTATCTATTTATTTATTTATTTGTGCCTGGACCAGCACACTTCCTCAATGAACACTGGCAAAAAATCGATAGGGAAAAAGCAGCAATAATCTAGCATCAAAGACGAATTCTGTGCACAAACACTACTAATCAGATTGGCCTTCATGGCTACCTAGAGTGAAATTTAACCTCAAATATGACTCCAAGTTACTAGAAAGACTGCAAGTAATTATGTTCTAGACAGCTTCCTTCTTGACATTATGTATTACTTCTACTATGGAGGTACACTACAGTCTAGTCCTAAGCCAGGAAACCATAATGTGAGATACCGAATACCTCTTAAAAGTAAAGCAAGATAAGGTGGTCTGAAAAGTAGTAGTCTAAACTGGACTGAAACACTCCAATAAAAAGCTTTTGAAGGAAACAGTACAATCAAATAGCTAGAACAGGGGTCTGCTGTTAAAAAATTCTGGATTTTATTCTCAGCTTTTGGAAGGTAAGAACTAATTAGAGGAGTCTCAGAACCCTTTGATTATGTTTTACTCTCTGGGCAGGAAGGTAGACTAGTAATTAGGCCACTACGTGGGAGAAGCGAACTGAAAGTCATGACATCTAATGGGTATTTCTCAAGGTGTAACTGCACAGCAGTCATTTTAGAGCAGAGGATAAAATGTTGTAACCTTAGCTCATCTTTCTGTGAAGTAGTGACAAGAGCACATGCAAGTGTTGTTACTGGCTTTGCATCTCTTAAAAAGAACAGCAGCAAAACTGTGCACTAATGACATTACCCAATGTCTGATATTGGACCTTATTCTGCTGTCTTCCAATCAATGGCAAAATTCCTGCTGGATGCAAAGGTGGCAGATTGGGCTCATTAAATTTTGAGTAAATTCACAGCGGCAAGCTCAGCATGATCCTCTCTCCTCAGCTATTGTTCATGCTGTAATCAGGCATATCCATCACACAGCTTTGCATCTGTCTGTGCCCTCTTTCCCTCACCCAAACCTCATCCCTTAGTCTGCATGAACAATGGATGTGATGACCCTATACGTCTCTTTCATATGAGGTAACTACAAATGGGAATATGCCTTTGTTCATAACTTATATTATGGTACGGACAAGGCTGAGGTTAGCATATGGCATTCGCTAATGGTCCCTCCTATCCCACATTTCTCATAGGCAGATAATTTAATAGAGCTGATGTCTATATCCCTTAACAAATTGAATTAAAAATGTTGCAGCAGCTGCACATGTAATAGGATCTACATGCTCCTCAGCAACCTACTTTATTACGGGCTATTGTTTTAGGCAGTAATAGAAGGTGCAGAAGCAAAGATGTGCAGAATTTGGGGCAATGGACAAGACAACACCTGCCTTTCATCATAATACCATATATAAAAACAGTTAAATACACTTACCTTGTCTCTGTGATGAATGTAGCTATGCACCCATTTGTCTTCTCTCATTTTTTATTAGAGCCGATAGTTATATATCACAAGAACAGGGTATTTCTGGGGTAACAATATAACTAAATTCAGGTTCCTGCTCTCCCATGGACATCCTCAGAAAATCACTTGCAGCCATTACTACAAAGATCTTTACAAGTACAAAATTGCTAAAAGATGCATTGTGCGACTCAGAGGAATGCATAAAAGCGTGTTATGTGACTAGCTCTCTTTGAAAGTCCATAAATATATGTGCCATTCCCAACTGCTAAACAGGGAATGGTGTGTCATTACAGAGACGTGTACAGAGGATATGTGCACTAAAGTTTTGTGACGTTCAGATACTACAGAAATGGGAGCCAGCTGGTTCACGCTCTGATGAAAAGTGTTCATTAACAGTTTTACATTATTCTCTAAAGTCAGGCTCATGCTTACATATCTCTTTAAACCGGGACGTGCATGACAGTTTATCCAAGCTATACTGCCAATACAACACCAGATTCACAGAGATCTAAGAGAGAGAAAAATATCCTTGTTATACCCAGGTAATAACAGATCCTCTACGATAGGATCCACCAAATTTCCTCTTGCTACAATTTCAGCTAATACATGACATCCATGTAGGTGGTCAGCCTATCCTTACAACAGCTTGTAACCAACTCTACTACCTGCTGATGCATCTGTTTCATAAACCATTTTACTGTGGTCTATAAGTGAAGCTGCATACTCATGCATTTTTCTCCCTTCATCAAAGCCTCCAGGACAACAAAGACTTGGCATAAATAATTCACAGTATGTTGCCAAGAAAAGCAGCAAAGCTGCAGCACTTACCTATCTGCTTAGATGCTGTATTAGTGCAGCGATGTGACTCGGAAGCGCTAGATCTTGAAAAACACTGGTTGGAATGATCTCATCGTGGAAGGCAACATTTGAAGAACTGGAAGACAACCCGTCTGAAACAAAAACAATCATGCTGAGTCTCTGTCCTTGTATTTATTTATTGCTATAACAATAGTAAATTGAAAGATTTGGCCAGAGCCCCAAATGAATGCCCAACTTCTGTGAGAACTAATGTACAAGTGTCTGCCAGACTCCTGTCATGTCTGGGTCATGAGGTCTAGCAGCAATGCTTATGCCCCTGTGAGGGGGGTGCTACTGTCTGGAAAGCTTCCCTATATAATACTACTGCTATTGCTAAAACAACTATTCACACTTGGATTTTCTGAGGAGGACAGGTGAAGATTTGGTCTCACTACTCAAACTTGTAAAACTGCCGGTTCAGTGAGTGCCTGATCAACAGAAATAAGTCTTCAGTAACACCAACCTTGGGACCAAGTTCATTGCCTTGAACTACTTACATTGACGTCTTTGGCTCTGAAGCTCACAGATTCAAATTTTAGCCCTGAGCGAGGCAGCAGGTAATAACAATGCCATATCCATAATGTATAGATACCCTTAGATGTTAATAAATGAATGTTGTTTAACATGCTAATAGACAGACCCCTAACTCTGTATTAGTTCATGCTTCCTTCCTGTCCAATGAAGTAATTACATTCAATCACCATGTGCCTCCTGATGCCCATTTATAAACTCCCCGATTGATAACCTGTATCATGCTTTCACACACAAAACATCTGGGATCCAATCTGAATCCTAGCACCTCTCTGACTCTTCTCAATTGCTCTTCTGTATTATCTCACACAGATGGAGCACTGTAATTAAATGTGTCAGATCCAAACACATGCAGTGAATCATTTTTAAACACAGTTCCTAGAGAGTGGGTCTCTGGTGTGTGGGTTGCAGTGGTGGAAGATAGAGAGATAAACGTTTCACAGGGTAAAGTAACCCAGAAGAAATCCAGACATAGGTTAAACGTTACTTAGGTCCGTGTGCTAAACATGTTACGATATTAAGCTAGGCAACATTATCCTGATAAAGAGCTAGGGTGGGACTGAGCCATACCTCAGGTAAATTTCATATTCTTTTTCCTTCCTGACCATAACAACAGATTTATGATTTATGGAAAACAAAGCTGCTTTTTATTATTGAAATTAAAGAGTCACGTAATGAAAAGTTATAATTTCTACATTCTTGTCCCATTTCCAGACCTCTGATCCCATAATGTGTGAAGGTCAAGATGTTAAAGGGTACATATATCCCCCCACCTCCACAGAGCTGATCATACATATACTGTTCCACAACAAAGGATGTTACGCACACAGAATCCTCAGACCCCAACAGAACAGAAAGCTTTTTCTAAG